>NW_020948840.1:13643563-13680699 GCF_900497805.2 Vombatus ursinus
TGTGTGTGTGTGTGTGTGTGTGTGTGTGTGTGTGTGTGTGTGTGTGTGTGTGTGTGAGAGTCGGGGGGTATGGGTTATTCTCTTTCCCTTTCCCCTTTATGTTCATCACGTGGTACTTCATCTTCTTTCCCAGTGCCTGTGTACTGGCCTTCCACCATGCTTAGTTCTACTATTGCTACATTATTTCTTGATATTTATTTCAAATCTTGTTATGTTTATCATTCATTTAGTTGTTGCTTTTCCTCTAATATATTCTTACATCTTGATTTTGACACGGATGATTAAGTTTTTGAAATTATTTTGTTTTGTAGCCATGCAGGATATACTTACTGTGGGTCTTGTGCTGCTCATGCTTACAAACAAGTGGATCCATCTATTACGTAAGTAATACAATCAGGTGTTTTCTTTTTCTTTTTTAATTGGGAGAAGTTTGGGAAATGAAAAATAATTGCTTTGTCACAGCAAATTGCTTTTGTGTTTTTTGATTATTTGACTTTAGGAATGGATAATATCCTTACTAATGTTTTTTATGAATTCTTTTCCAGAATTCCTCATACTTCCCTTTTATTTACAATTTAAATTCTCAAATATGTGTCGTAGGATTGCCAGGGGATAAGTCATTTTAACTTCATGTTTTTCTGATAAACCTAAAAATGGAAAAGCACTATGTTGAGTGCTGGTGATACAAGGGCAGAAACTTAACAGAGGCTACCTTCAAGAAGCTTATGTGCTTATTGGGAGGACACAACACATACACAATTACGTGTTGTTCTAATCCCCAAGTGTAATTCAGGGATAGAATGAGCTCTAACAGTTGGACTGATTAAGTGAAGGCTTCACAGAGAGGGCAGCATTTGAACTGAATCATTGAAGGAATGAATCTAAGGATTCTAAGAAGAAATGGGGCTGGAGTGGAGTGGGGTGGATGACTTGTGATGGATGGATGACAGCTCTATACTCTATACAACTTGTGATGGATGGATGACAAACCCAGTATATATGAGAGCTTATAGAGCAGGTAGGTGGTATAGTGGATAGAGGGCTAGACCTGGAATCAGGAAGACCTGAGTTCAGATATGACTCCAGATATTTACTCTGTGACCATAGGCAATTCAATTACCCTCTGCCTACTTCAGTTTCCTTATTTGTAAAAATGGACTTAATAATAGTATCTATGTACCAGGTTTGTTGTGCGGATCAAATGTGGTAATATTTGTAAAGTCCTTTGCAAGCCTTAAAGCGCTATATAAATGCAGTTGTTGTCTTTGTTATTGTTGTTATTGACTAATATGATGTTGTGGATAGGGATCAGTAAGACCTGTTGTTTAAATTATGCTTTTAATATGTACTGTGTATAATTGTAGTTAAGGTATTGATAGAACATTGTTTCCCAACCTTTTACGTTATGTTACACACCTGTGAGTGTCTGAATTTTAGAATGCAAAGCATGGCCTTTTGGGAGTGTAGAGAGAGCTCCTTGTACAACATTTGATGTAAGGATAAGAGAGGGGACAATATTAATTGGGAGTAAAGAGATTGAAAGAGAATCTAAAGAGTAGGCAGAAAAGGCAGAAAGTTTGAGAACATGTCCTCATAGTTTTAGAAAAAAGATTTCTTATTCATTGTCTCTTAGCAGTGGAATGTTGGTAGGAGCAGTGATATATGAAAAGAAAAGTAAAGGAAAAACTGAAGAGATGGAGAGTGAGGTGATTATAGAGATGAGGCCCTGCTCTTATGTCATGTTAATCTCGATTATAAGCCTCTTAAGGAATAAACTGTATCCTAATCATCTTTGTGTCCTCTGTTGTTTACCTAGTTTGCAAATATTAGGTGCTCAGTAAATATTTATTGAATTGAATGTAATCCAACCCTGGCTGACTTGGGCTCCATGTCTTCAGGGTATGTGGTAATGGATAACTTTTAGGAAGCAATATTGGAAATAAAAAATTGACAAAGAGGATGAGAGTAGAGATAATGATGAAAACCTAAGATACAAAGAAAAATTGGAAGTGAAGGTAATGAACATAAGTATAGGAAAAGAGATGAAAAGAACAAAGATGTTAAATAGCATCAGCTGTTAAAAGTGTAAAGACCTAGAGGAAGGGAAGGGATGATTTAGTAAATGCAGAATGTATTAGAAATATTTTATCTAGTAACAGAAGACTATGTTATAAGAAAATAAGCATATTGAGAATTCAGGAAATTTTGAAGTGTACCTATATACAAATATACACATGTATAAAATGACAGAAACTTTATTCCTTTGTCATCTCATGCTATTAAGATAACTTGAGGCTATTGAAAGTTGTACTATTGGAAAACAATGGTCCTATTAAACTAGAAAAGCCTCGTGTGTGTGATCTAGCTTAACTAAATTGAGAAGGATTCATGACTAGCAGGTTGGTTATCAGGTGCTGATTTTTTTTTCATCCATAACTCATGACTAATGTCTTAAGACTGAGAAGTGTTGCCATCTCTACATGCAGTACATTAATATTTGCCTGTTTATTGGGCTTAATCTTGATGGAAAATCTTACATAGAACTTGAACCAACAAAATAGACCTTTGTTTTTGTGATAGCAAATAGTCTTTTATTTAATAGTGACCCTTTAAGGATCATAATTTTATGAACAGATTTATGAGAAGTTGTTGAGCTTGTCTTAATCTAGGAGCAAAATTCTAAACACACACACACACTTGTGTGTGTTTTTCCCTTTGAGAAAAAAAATTTAGTTTTGATTTAAAAATTGTTTTTTAATGACTCACGTGATCATTTGTTAAAGTTAGTGTGGAAACTTGACTTTTCATGTTTGTAAATTGGTATGTCCTATTGCTATTTCAGAGCATTTATTAGATAAAAAGTGCCAGATTTCAGGTAGATAGGTAGAGCATTAAGATGTAAGTATAATTTTGATTCATTCTTTTTCGAAAAGCATTTAGAGAAAGAAGGAATCTCCTCTTGGTAAGGAAGATATTTTATTCTTTAGTTACCATTTCTTCAACTTTTCCCACAAGACTTAAAAAAACAACTGACTGTTTTACATGAGATAAATATTTGACTATTTGGGGGGGGAATGAAGTAACTTAGGAAAATGATAGTTTTCTATATAAATAATGTTCACATACTGTATTTATGTAAATACATGAATGTAGATTCTTTAGAGGCAATATTCTCAGATTAATAAGCCTTATAAGTAAATGCTTCCTAAAGTTTAAAAAAATTTTTTTTTTGCATATAGCAATACTTTGAAAATTTCCTCTTAGATACAAGTATTACATTTAGAATTTGTAAGGATGTCATACATATCTGTAAAACTGACATTTCACTGTGCCCGTTGGGAAAATGGCCAAAGGGATAGGTAGACTATTTGTGAATGAGGAAACACAAACATGAAAAGATGTGAACATCTTTAATAGAGAAATTGAAGTCAAGAAAAGCTTAAGAAATCACATTCTATTCATTTGGATGAAAAAAAAAGGCAAAAAATGATCAAAATGAATGTTGGTGAAACTATGGGGAATTAGGCATGCTAATACATTGATGACTAGCCTGGCACAAACATACATTTTAGAGAACAAAATTCATTAAGTCCTAAAACTAATAACACATTTGGACCCAGTTATTCCAATTTTGTCCCAAAAGCATCAAACATTATTTGTACAAAATAGTCAAAGTTCTGTAGTCACAAGAATTTAGAAAAAAATATATCCAACAAGTGGAGATGGCATAAATTATGACATTAATATAATGGTTTATTATGGTAGTGCAAAAAAACTGTAAATGTGAAGCATACCAGGAAATACAGAAATATCTGTACAAAGTGATGCGATGAGATCAGCAAAACCAGAACTTATATGTACCTTGACTACAACTATATTTTTTAAAAAATAAAATAAATCTAGAGGTAACAGAAACTGAACTACCTGGAAGGGAAAGGGAATAGGCATTTACGTAGTGCCTAAGAGATGCTAAGTGGGTTTTTTTTTCTTTTTTTTTTCTTTTTCTTTTTTTTGGGGGGGATGAGGCATTTGGGGTTAAGTGACTTGCCCAAGATCACACAGCTAGTACGTGTCAAGTGTCTGAGGCTGGATTTGAACTCAGGTCCTCCTGACTCCGAGGTCAGAGCTTTATCCACTGCACCACCTCGCTGTTTCCCCTCCCACCTTAACTTTTTTTTATTTTTTATTTGCATTTTTTAGGTAATTGGGGTTAAGTGACTTGCTCAAGGTCACACAACTAGTAAGTGTCAAGTGTTTGGTCTGAGGCCAGATTTAAATTCAGGTCTTCTTGACTTCAGGGCCAGTGTTCTATCCACTGTGCCACCTAGCTACCCTGATGCTAAGTACTTTTAACAAATATTATCTCATTTGATCCTCACAAGAGCCCTGGAAAGTAGGTGCTATTATCCCCATTTTACAATTGAGGAAACTGAGGCAAACAGGTTAAATTACTTGCCCAGGGTCATACAGCTATTAAGTAGGTAGGGCTGGGTTTGAACTCAGGTCTTCCAGACTCCAGGCCCAGCTCTATCTGCTGTACCACCAGCTGTCTCTGAAGGGATGCTGAGCAAAAGCATTTTGTTGTTCCTTTTTTGTTAGCTGCACCTTGAAAGTATAACGGGTGGGGAACCTTCAACCTTGAGAACCTAGAAGGTCAGCCTGAAGGCCTGAAGGTTCTCCACTCCTGGATAGATTATTTTATTGTTTGTATTTGTACCCTCAGTGTCTAGCACATACTAGATGCTTAGTAAGTGCTTATTGATTGAATGAATTTATTTGGTTCTACCTTAAGTGCTGAAAGTTTGTGTAAGATTTTATTCCTCTTTTCGTGTGCTTATTTGATTGTTTTTGTAAGTGGTTATTACATTTATAATAAAAATTCCTTGTGGGGAAAAAAAGAAAATTTCCTCTAGATGATGGAATTTGTACAAGAAAACCCTTTTTAAATTAGCTAATGAAAAAGTCTTTCAGTTTCACAAAGAATGAGACATTGCTTGTAGTCTAGCTAGCAAATCATTCCTACACCCTCCCCTATCACGTTATTTCTGATTGTCATTAATATGTGAAGATACCACTGTAAAGCCATTCATTAGCTTATTTACATACATTCTTTTCCTTTTCCTTCTATTAAGGGTCTAGTTGGTGAGTTCTGTTATGCTTTTCTTGATGGTTTAGTGACTTCTTTCATTATCCAGTAAATTAAAAAAATAAAAAAGAGTTGATCACATTAACTGCTGACCACATATGTAGTAATTCTTTTCATGTTGCAGAAAACTGATTTGTAGAACAAGTATTATCATTTCTAAAAGTTGAGAGGCATTTATGAGTTAGTCTAAAAGTATTACTGTTGCAGCAGTAGTACAGTGGATAAAGCAGCAGTAGTACAGTGGATAAAGTGCTAGACCTGAAATCAGGAAGACTCATCTTCCTGGGAGTTCAAATCTGGCCTTAGATACGTACTAACTGTGTGACCCTGGGCAAGTCACTTAATCCTGTTTGCCTCAGTTTCCTGTTCTGTAAAGTGAGCTAGAGAAGGAAATGGCAAACTACTCCAGTATCTTTGCCAAGAAAACTCCAAATGGGTCCCTAAAGAGTGAGACACAGTTGAAACAACTGAACATCAACAAGTACTACTTCTATATGCTTGGTTTTTAATTAATGTCTTAATGCTCCAGTGTTTTAATTGACTAGATAGTGAAAATGAATTTGCTTGGAATATACAAAACTCTTGATTAACATTATATTTGGGGAAGTTTAAAGATACAGACACTGAATATAGTTACAAATTTTGTTAAGTTTTAGGGACTAAGGCACCCAAGTGCTATTGACCTTTATTTCTTGGCACAAGCTATAACTTCAGTGTCATCATTTTCTACTTCCCTTCTCTGGTCCTTCCTGTTTCCCGTATAAGCACTTATGAATATAAGCACTTATGAACACTTAGAATGTACTAACCACTTTGTCTAGGAAGCAAAAGATAAGGGAAGAAAATAGAAGAGTTACTAAGTCTCCTGGTGCATGTCAGTCTTTGTGTGTTAGATCTAAGCGGACTCTTCCATATGCCTGTTTAGCTCACTAGTTTAACCCCTTAGTTACCCACATCAATGTGTATGTAGTCCAAGAAGCAATAGTTAGAACCAAACATGGAACAACTGATTGGTTTAAGATTGGAAAAGGAGTATAAGAAGGCTGTATATTGTCACTATTTATTTAAATTACATGCAGAATACATCGTGTGAAATGCGAGGCTGGATGAATCAAAAGCTGGAATTAAGGATGCTGGGAGAAATATCAACAATCTCAGATATGCAGATGATACCACTCTAATGGCAGAAAGTGGAGAAGAATTAAGAAACCTCTTGGTGAAGGTGAAAGAGGAGAGTGTAAAAGCTGGCTTGATGTTTAACATCAAACCATTTTGCAAATGGTCCCATCACTTCCTGGCAAATAGAGGGAAAAGAAATGGAAACTGTGTCAGATTTTTTATTCTTGGGCTCACAGATCACTGCAGAAGGCAGGTTGCAGCCATGAAATTAAAAGGCACTTCCTTCTTGGAATGAAAGCAATGGCAAATCTGGACAGCATACTAAAAAGCAGCAACGTCACATTGCTGACAAAGGTCCACATAGTCAAAGCTGTGGTTTTTCTAGTAGCAATGTATGGCTGTAAAAGTGGACTATAAGAAAAGCTGAGCGCTGCAGAATCAACATTTTTGAATTGTGGTGCTAGAGAAGACTTTTGAAAGGCCTTTGGATAGCAAGTATATCAAATCAGTCAATACTTAAAAGAAATTAATTTAGACTCTTCACTGGAAGGTCAGATATTGAAGCTAAAACTGAAATACTTTCTCCATATAAGAAGAAGATGGGACTCATTGGAAGAGACATTTATGTTGTGAAAGATTGAAAACAAAAGGAAAAGGGATGGCAGAGGGATGAGATGGATAGATAGGATCATGGAAACAACGAACATGGACTTGGACAGACTTCAAGAGATAGTGGAGGATAGAAGAGCCTGTCGTGCCTTGGTCCATGGGGTCTTGAAGAGTCAGACATGACTGAATGACTGAATAACAACAATAAAATCCCCTAACCTTGTAGCAGTTGTTCTAGCCCTCCAAATTGTTGAGTTGCAATGCAGTTTTTTTGAAATGATTATGTTGCTGGAGGGTGGGGTAGGAGGTGGAGGAAGGGGTGGGAGAATCCTTAGTCAACAAATCCTGGTGATAAAATAAAACTAGTCCAATTTTCATCAGTTAAAAAAAGTAGTAAATGTATGAAGACAGGAGAAAGATCATATTCTATGCCATTCTCTATTATCTTTTATCTTTGTGTTGTGCAGTGCTCTAGTGTCTGTGCTTGATTTTTGACACATCATTTGGGAATCTAGTTGTTTTTTTTCCCCCCTGGTGAAGAAATTATCATTCACTGAGAGGCAAAAGCAATTTATCTCTTAGTCTCTACCAAAAAAAAAATGTGTGGTCAACTTTTTTGTTTGTTTTTTAGAGTGCCTTTTACTTGGACTGGAAATAGAGAGGGTAGAGTTTAGTATTGCTTTTACATAATTTTAACTAACAGCATTATATCTGTGGGCTATGAAAAGACAACAAAAATAGTGTTGCCTTACAGAATCTTTTGTAGTTGTGTTTTGTGTAAAAGGCTAGATGTTTATTACTTCAGAAGTACTATTTTCTTAAAAAATTTTAGGTAAAGGTGATTTATTTTATATAGACTTATAATACGTCATTATCTTTACTATTAGAGTATAAGCTTCTTGGGAATAGGGATTCTTTCACATATTTTATTTGTATCCATAGTCCTTTCTTGTTGATTGATGTGAAAATTAGGTAGTGGGTTTAGATTTCCTTTAGCAATATGCATTTACTACAAATTTAAAATGGCAAGTTCCTTTAAATTTTGTAAGAGAAACATAGGATAATTTCCTCTTGGGTTGATTTCAGAGAGTCTTTCATTTCTTTTATTATATGATGATCACCACTACTTTAGACCAGAAATTTGAATAGAGCTTTAGTTACTTTTTCCCATTTTGAGTAGATTAACTTTGTTGACCACTTGAATTTTTTTCCCTCGGGGTCCAGTGATGATCCTGTTGAGTATCCCATTCTATATGAGGGAGAGACTTGTAATTGTACCTGTATGGCAGGAGAGATTCTCACTAGATAATGAAACCAAATAGAAAAAAAAAGTAATACTGCATATAATTTTGATCACTTTTTTCAGATTTCTTTTTTTATTGGAGCATGTTTTTGTAGAAGTTCAATTTTCCTGTGTTTGTTTTTTGTTTAAATTGCCCTAGCCGGAGAATATTCATCCTTGGGCCTTCCCATCATGTGCCCCTATCTCGATGTGCACTTTCCAGTGTGGATATATATAGAACACCTTTGTATGACCTTCGTATTGATCAAAAGAGTAAGTATGTAGTAAGCTTGCAGTTTGTTACATAGCTTTTGTTTTAGTGGTAGGTATTTTAGAATCTTAAATGAAAGGATCTGAATATTTTTTTAATTGAAATTCATTGATAATAACAAATAGTGATTTTCTTGAGAAACCTATCAGACAAACAGGCCTGTCAATTTTGTCCCAGAATTTTTTAAAAAAAGAGATAAGCATGTTTTTAGCAAAAAAAATAACACTGGAGGTCAAGAGTTAAGATATTTGTATCACTGTGTAATATTCAGGGCAACATAATCAACATTTTTAATCCCCAGTTTCATAGTTGTAAAAAATTGTCCTTTGCACTCCTTTAAAGAAAACTGTCATATAAATTTACCATGCATGTTATTTTTGTCTCTGCTTAAGATTTTTAAAAATTAAAATACGAATAAAAATAATTTCTGTATAGATATACATGACATTATACAATAGAAACATTAAACATATTTTGGAAATAACATTTTATTTCAAATGAAATCGGGAACCTTGGCATTTACTAACGTCTTGTGGTGGTGTATCATTTTATAAAGCAAAGAAACTCTTTAATCATTTTTTTTCTTTGTCAGGGCAAGGGTTAATGGTTGATTTCTGTAGATTAGGTTTGCTTATAATGAAGATATACTTACATTTTTGCAGTAATAGGATTTTGTTTTTAGAATAGAGCTTTGTTATTACTATGTCTTCTATTTTGGTTGTTTTCTAGAGAACACACATTATTTTGAAAATATTATAGCATTAAAATATTCTTGGTTTTAGATAGTGTAGGAAGACGTTTTTAAACCAGCAGTTTTGAGAGAAATGGTCACTCCACTATTTGTCTTTTATAATATTTGTAAATTCTTTTTAGCAGAGTATCTCTAATAATGGTGGGGTGTTGTTAGTTTGTGTGTGTGTGTGTATGTGTGTGTGTGTGTGTGTGTATGTGTGGGTATGTGTGTTTTATGGTAGAATAAAAATGTTAAACTCAAGGGTTTTAAGAATTAAATACCATTTCTTCTTTTGCTTTAAAAAAAAAAAAAACCCTGACACTTTTAACAGCAGTGTTACTTAATATTGTGTGACATGCCTTTGATTATGAGACCTTTTAAGCTGGTGTGATGCCTCACTAAATTAATGTTCTGATCTTCCATGAACTTCATTTTGAAGTTCTGAGAGAATACTCTGCTTATATACTGGAGAGTTTCCATCTTTTGGTGTGTTGCCAACATGTCTGTTCCTAACACGCTGGAGGGAGTGAGACTGAAAGTCCTGTAAATTCCTTGTCTGTCATTAACCTGGTGAGTAGGTAGACCAGTGTTTTTCCATGTTTCAACAGTAGCTCATTTTATCAGCTGTGTTTTGCCAGGCCATGTTAACTAAACTTAAAAGCCCCAGACACAAAGGTGACTTTATATAATATGAATGTAGCTGTTTTACAATTGAAAATGTTTTTTTTTAACTGCTTATCCAAGCCCTGTTTAAGGAGCATAAGCAACTACACCCTAGTCTTTGTATAACATAAATATGTCTTTTTGCCTTGTAAAATGTTGCCTACATTTACATGAGAAGATTAAAGAGAGTGCTGTGTGATCAAAGCCATTCCCCCACATTTACACCCATCCCATGCAAGTGGTTTTGTGTCTTGTTCCTTACTTCCAATGAGGGTACATGCTAATGTGTTTGTTTTTAATATATTTTGAAATTTTTTCAGTTTATGGAGAGCTATGGAAGACAGGAATGTTTGAGCGCATGTCTCTGCAGACAGATGAAGATGAACACAGTATTGAAATGCATTTGCCTTATACTGCTAAAGCCATGGAAAGGTATATTGTTTAAAATATGTCAGTCCACAAGAAAATATACATGTGAGTTAATTTGGATGAAGTAATTTGTTGGACAAAGAATTATAATCTTTCTTTGATTTATTTGAACTTAAATGAAATAAACATTTGAGATTGGATTTTCTTGACAGTGATAGGTCAATTTGTTTGTAAAATATGAGTACTTTGGTTCAACTGATTATTTTGTTAGTGTGATAAAGCCGACTTAGCTAACCTTCTATTAAATGAGGATTTCTCTAAACTAGTATCTTCCTTCCATATATTGGAAAAGAACTTAAAGCTAATCTGCATAAAATCGAAGAGAGCTCACTCCCTTATAGGTTGTTCCGTTGTTACACAGCTTTAGTTATTAGAAAATTTTCTTATATTGAGCCAAAATATACTTTCCTCTAACTCTTATTGTTTGGTTCTGTCCTCTGGAGCTATACAGACTCTCAACTACACGACAGCCTAAAAATATTTTTGAAGAGAGATATTATGTTTTTCCTTAGTTTTTTCTTCTAGGTTAACATCTGAAGGTCCTTCACCCCTTCCTAATAACATGATTTCCAAATAGTCATCATCCTGATAACAGCCCTTCTGGATATGCTCTAGTTTGTAAATTTTCCTGTTAAAGTGGGGCACCTTGAATAGAACACAGTATTCCACAGTTCCTCTGACTTGAGTACTGTGAAACTATTATCTCCCTTGATCAGTACTCTATTCATAGAGACATACAGTCTTGATTGGAGAAGGAACAATTTGTTGATTTGATTTATTAATACAGCACAAGTTTATATTAATCACTTGGCTTATTTTAGATTTGTGGTCAACTGAAATCAAGTCTTATTCTCATTGTTTTCAAATCAGGTAGCCTTCCTAGCCTAAGAATTCTGCCATTAAATTTTTGAATCTAAATATAATTCTTTACATTTATTTCTATAACATTTCATGTAGTTGGTTTTGGTCCATTGTTACACTTTTTGAGAGCGTATTGACTCCTGGTTCTGTTACCAAGTGTATTAGCAATTGTTCCCACAAATTTGATAGTTTCTTCCTTCCTTCCTTCCTCCCTCCCTCCTTCCCTCCATCTTTCTTTCCCTTTTATATCTCTTGATAAGGCATTGCCATTCTCCTGATGACTAAAATACAATTTCGGTATGAAATATATTTTATTCCAGTTCTTTGGAAATTGATAATACATATTAGTTATCTACTACGAAGTTGGAACAATTATTCTGTCCCATTCCTTAAACTTGCCAG
This sequence comes from Vombatus ursinus, assembly GCF_900497805.2. Classification (NCBI taxonomy): domain Eukaryota; kingdom Metazoa; phylum Chordata; class Mammalia; order Diprotodontia; family Vombatidae; genus Vombatus; species Vombatus ursinus. Next base: position 13,655,079 of record NW_020948840.1, read on the forward strand.
ATAACATCAAGTTCTTAACTGCTCTTTAACATATAGTAAATTCCATGTTAGATTCTATAAGCTTTAGTAATGCTGAAAAATAAGATGACAACCATACCTTGAAATTCTTATATTTTTTTAAATAAAAGACTTTGATACTTACAATATTTAGCTTTCAGAAGAGTAATTGCATTTCAGGAGATTAATCCACCCTTCTTCCCCTCCTCTTACTTCCCTCCTCTGCATCTCTTAAGGTTAAACTAGGACATGTAGAAGCCATCTAGTTTACTAGAAAAATGTAGTTAACTAGGAAAGTTTATAACATCACATCATAGCTTCTCCTTTGCATTTTGCTCTGTTAAATAAGTTTTTTTATTGCTACTTTTCTCCCAGACTTTTGGAGCTATTGGAATGTTTTTTAATAACTTGGAAAGTGTAAGAATGAGAAATATAGTACTTTAAAACTGTTTATGTTCACTGTAAAAAAAATCATTATTACTGTAGCAATGTAACACATTTTGGTGCTGCCAACATTTGGCATGCAGACATCTTGAAAACACAACGCAGTGTATTTACGTCTGTTTTATCTCATGCCTTAAATAGTCTTATAAATTCAGCAGAACTGGAAGGTGATAATTATTTTGGAGATATTAGAAGAATACCTCTCAGAAGCGTACTCTGTATTCTTGTCAGAGTTACCTAGAAAATCTTGATTTTATTTGAATTATTTAAATATCCCAGTAAAATATTAAAACACATTGTACTTACTCCATACTTGGGGGCTGGTGGGACCATGGGAGAGCCTGTAGGGGAGTGGAAAGGAACGAATAGGACATTAACTTTGGTATCCTTTTCAGATTCTTATTTGTATCTTACTAGCTAGCTGCTTATAAAGTTTTACCTTTATATTGTTTTTCTTCTTTTTTATCTTGTCTTAACTTAAGCAAACTAAGGACAAGGTTGGAGATAAAAACCACATATTAAAATCTTGATAGTGAGTTAACCCATCTTTCTATTAAATTAACCAATGGAATTTAATGTTTTTGGAGATACTTTAGAAACTATCGATTTTTAGTTCAAGAATATCAGTCATAATATAATATATTTCAGTTTGCTTTCCATTTTCCCCTCAAGCTATCCCTTTAAAAATACTCTTTGACTTCTGATGTATTGTGAAAGAGCCTCAATTAGGTACAGCATATTCTTTATACTTGCTCATCATCCTTTTAACAAATAAGGTGTGCCTGAGGCTCTGGGCATTCTTCTATCTGATAGTAGTAGCCATGGCATCCCATAGGAGATTTTTTTTTGAAATGCACAACTTAACAGAAATTATTTGAAAATTTGAAATTCTGAATGTTAAAAAAAGTTCTCCAGTATTTGGTTAAAGAAAAATACTGTTTTCTTAGAGCAACATTGATTACTATTCAAATAGTCCCAATATATTCTGTTTTTATATCAGTGAATATCACTTTTTAAGAGGGATATTTGCAATACTGGAATATGTGTAGTAGATGGCAACCATGATGAAAAAAGTCTAAAAATTCATATCATATGAAGCTCTGCTGAAAGAAACTGGAGTTATAAATGACAAATGCTAGAGGCACTGTGGAAAAACAGCTACATTAATGTCCATCTCAAGCTGGAAACAGGTCTCCTTGTTCTTGAAAGCTATTTGAAACTAAATATTCTTTGAAAACTATTAAACTTTGCTTTAACCCAGCTATACTACTACTAAGTCTGTATTCCAAAGAGATCAAAGAAAGAGGAAAAGGACACATATATATAGAAAAAAAATTTATAGCAGGTTTTTGGTTTTGTTTTGTTTTTGGACTAGGCAGTGGGGTTAAGTGACTTGCCCAGGGTCACACAGCTAGTAAGTATCTGAGGTTGGATTTGAACTCAGGTCCATCTGACTGCAGGGTTGGTATGCTGTCCACTGTGCCACCTCACTGCCCCCAGTAAAATTGGAAACCAAGGGAGTGTCTATATCATTGGAGGAATGGCTAAATAAATTATGGTATATTAACATGATGGAGTACTATTGTACTGTAAGAAATAATCAAGGAGTGGTTGGGAAGACTTGTATAAAATTACATATAATGAAGTGAGTAGAACAATTTATACAATACAATATTAGAACAACACCATGACCAACCATGATTCTAGAGGTCTCATGATGAAGCAGGCTGTACACCTCTTGATAGAAAGTTGATGGACTAGCTCAGAGTGCAGATTGAGACCTACATACATGCACATACACACACACAAATGTACATGTGCATGCATACACATTTATTTATTTTACGTGGCCAATGTGAGAATTTGTTTTTCTTGATTATACCTGTTTGTAACAGGGAATTTTTTTCTTGTCTGGAGTAAGATTGTGGGGAGAGAAGGCAGATCTTTGTTTTAAATTTTTTAAAAGATGTTTATGTTTGGGAAGAATTAAGGGAGACAACATAGCTGTCTTCAAATATGTGAAGGATCACCACATAGAACAGGGATTAGATTTATGTAGGTTCAGAGGGCACAAGTAAGATGGAATTATTTGTTCAGGGCTACCTCATTGGATAATAAGATCCCAGTTATTGGAATTGTTCCCATAGGGTCTGGATGATCTCTTTTCAAGAATGTTGAGGAAGGGGTTTCCTAGATAGATTAAGGAGATTGGATTAGATCATCTCTAAAGATTCCTTTCTGGCAGGTGGGTAATGCAGTGGGTAATACCGTGTCTGGCCAGGAGTCAGGAAGACTCATCTTCCTGAGTTCAAATTGGGGATTGGAAGGGACAGTTAGGTGGCACAGTAGATAGAGCACTGGCCCTGAAGTCAGGAGGACCTGAGTTCAAATACGGTCTCAGACACATAATATTTCCTAGCTATGTGACTCTGGGCAAGTCACTTAACCCCAATTGCCTCACCAAAAAACAAAACAAAACAAAACAGACAAATTGGGGATCAGACACTAGCTGTGTGACCATGGGCAAGTCACTTAACTCTGTTTGCTTCAGTCTCCTCATTCAGTAAAAATGAACTGGAGAAGGAAATGGCAAACCACTCCAGTATGTTTGCCAAGAAAATCCTAAATAGGGTCATGAAGAGTTGGACATGACTAAACAATAGCAACAAAGATTCTTTCTTTTTTTTTTTTCTCTTTAGTTTTTTTTTTTTTTTTTTTAAGGCAATTGGGGTTAAGTGACTTGCCCAGGGTCACACAGCTAGTACGTGTCAAGTGTTTGGTCTGAGGTCGGATTTGAACTCAGGTCCTCCTGACTTCAGGGCTGGTGCTCTATCCACTGCGCCACCTAGCTGCCCCAACAAGGATTCTTTCTAAATTAAAGTTTGTGAATTGTTTCAAATAATGAATACTCGATTCACTGATTTTAATAAATAGCCATTATTTTATTATTCAGGAGCACTAATTTGAGCAGATTGAATATCCATTCCTTTGATGTGTTCTTTTCCCCTTGAATATAAAAATATGAGTACTTTCTGTGATTTCTCTTTGGGAATAAATTTTAAAAGTCAGCATTTAGAAATTGGAGCCAGTTAGGTACAGTAGAATTTTAGAAACTTATTTTTACCTTACATGGCATCTCTTGATCTCTAGGTTTTACCCCTTAAGTTATATAAAAGATAATTGTTTTTATAATTACAATTTATTAGAACTATGGAATATGATTTTAAAGTGGGAGAAAACACTGGAATTTAGTAAACTTCAGTGTTAGTCTTGGTGTCCTGGTTAAATTTCATAATTAGATTCACAATAGGTAGACATAGTTAATTTTTCAAAATAGGTTTTAGGGCAATCTCTTATTTTCTTCAAAGGCCACTTTCTATACAAAGCCTTTTCTGATCTCTATCACTCCTCCTCTTGCCCCCAGGGAGCTTGCAATCTGTAAATGAGTGAATAACTAAGCATTTATATACTGGACACTAATCACAAAGATGCCAATAGAAAAGTAAGACAGTCCCTGCTTTTAAAGGAGCTGATGATTTCATTAGGGAGAGACCAATATACAGCAGGGTTCAACCATAGGGCACATGGAAATACACAGTGGTCCTTAGGGTGCTGTGCCAAGGCAGATGGTAATGTATCTTTATTTTTGTCATTTCCATTAATAAAACCATATCCATTTTTGATGTTGAACCATTTGACGGAACCAAGGACTTTGGTTTTGAGAATTTTGTTTTCTGGGTCTTTAGCAGTTCAGGCTGCTGAACTGGTAAGGTAGCTTTGGTGCCTGCAGAAGCCCTACAAAGGGCTGTTGACCTGGGGTGTTCTGCCCTTTTGGATAAAGGGTCTTGAACTGTCTTAACCAGGGTACGGCAGTGAATTTGCCCCTTCCTTTTCACCTTGCTGCTTCATATAACAGGCTAGCTGGCCTGCCCAGGTGGCATCAGTTAACTTCCAGTTGGTATTCTTTTTGGTGGGGATGTTCTAACCCTCCCCAGGATGATGGCTTCTGCACCCGGGTGGTAGCAGAGCAATACAACTTGCTATTTGTGGGATGCTGGAGCTTACTTTAAATTTTAATAGGGGGACAAAACACATTTAGGGGAATGGTAGCCAGATAAAGGAGTTTTTGTCTTATTACATTAATGGTAAGTGGAGCCATAGGAGAGTTTATTGTCACACTCCTTCCAGAAGCAATGGTTCTGTTGATTTGATTACTATTATCAGAGCAAGAGGTGGCAGAGACTCGGGGTGTACAGCCAGTTGATGACAAGATATCCCAAGATGTCTGGGCATGATCTAGAGCCAGCTAGATAGATTAAGTTAAGTTAAGTTAAGTTAAGTTTAAGATTAAGTTTTGGTGAGTTTGCTTCCACAGGGTGGAGTTCCAGAGCCAAGTGGGCAAACTCATCCAAAGAGAGAGCTGTGGTCTCAAATCTGCAGAGAGGGTACTCTTACAGGTTGGGGTGGTTGCAGGGATCAGAAGGGCAAAGGGAGCAGATGGCAAGATGTCTCAAGGTGTTTGGGGTGGATAGATAGGAAGAATACAACCAGTCAATAAAGAGTTATAACTTATTTCCATATACACACAAAAACTGAAGAGGTAAAAATAAGAATGATTATTAAGATGATTTTTTAAAAATTACTAAAAAACATTTAAAATCTAGAAGAACTAAAAATTTAAAAAATATTACTAAAATAATCCTATTCTCAAATATGGGTTTTTACTGAAAACATAAATTTGAAAGTAATTGAGAAGGAATGTAAGACAGACACATTAGAGGGCTGCACCAAAGCTTCACTACTAATTAATTATCATTATAGAAATTTTTATTCAGCAATCTTTCCTTTCTTGAGCTTAGGCTTCATAGTTCTCTTTCCAGCCACTTCCTTGTGAGCAGAGATGGTTTCATTTTTTGTCTTTGTATTCCCATAGTGGCATAAGAAAAGGCAGCTAATAAATGATTAATTGAATTGTAGCTTAGATTTGCTCTAGATTCTAATATTTTGTTAATTTGTAAATTTTCTGATGATAGTGTAATGATCACAACTGTGGAGGCTAGAAAAAATAGTGTCTGGAAATAATGTCTGGGAGCTCTTTTCAGGTGTAATGAAATGCTGGTTTTGACAGGGAGTGGAAGTGGAATGGCATTTCCAGAACAGTAAAGGAAATAAACCAGAAGTTTTAAAATTTTTTCCAGTGGTTAATTGGTTGGTTTAAATTCTGTTTAGAACTACCACCATTATATGACTGTGCCCTTTTTTGTTTTACTTTTCTGTTTATAATTGTTTGAATAGATCTGAATAAATTATATATCAAGCATAGTACCTATTTTAGGTATTTAGAGCAAGTAATTTTGTTGTTCTCTAAAGTTATTTCTAATTTTTTCTCATGTTTACTTTTATTTCTAGTTTTTCCCTACTCCACACTTTATTCCTTTTAAATATTACCCACTCCTCAGTGGGGAACCATTTTTCAGAAATTGAAGAAAATGATATTGCTCAAGGTGGAAATTTCTTTAGTTGGTGGAGCTATAATCCATTCATTTTAATGCTTATGCTGAAAAGCAAGAACAATAGATGAGCAATGCAAATGAATAAAAGTATGTTTGACTTGTATTAAAATACAGATTTACTATACTTAGATGAATTCACTAGTTTTTTACAGCTATTTTCTAACTAAAAAGAGGATGAAAAATTTTGTATAGTTCATATACAACTACTTATAGCAGGCCATAGGTAATTTCCCTTCCAATATGCCTATAGTATTTTATTGTATTAAACTCTTCATAAGTTTTTTTCTAAATTTTCATGATTTTAGGTTGCCTAATATTAATACTTCATATTCTAAAGGCTTTTAACAGAGGTTGGGGGTGGTATTTATTCAAATGCTTCAAGTATCTATGATTTGCCAGTGTGCTGATTTAGATAGCAACCTTCACAAAGGTGATTATGTGGAGGGAAAAATTCTTTCATTTCTCCTTGAAGTAGGAGAGAAAAAAGTGGTCTTGCAAGAGAACATGAAAATAAATATATTATGCATTTGAATATTAATCAACAGTTGAAGAAAATAGTCCAGGCTTCATCCCTCCAAGTGATTTTTGAATCTTAGACACTTTTCTTCTAAATATGAAGAAGTTATTACAGCAATATTTCTTAATGCTTTTCATTCTTTGACATACCTAGATACAGTTAGGTAACAAGGGACTAAAGAGTAAAATATACAAAGAGTGGTAGAAAATTGTGGAAAAACAAGAGAAAGAAAAATGGAGAAAAGGGTAAGCCTAATCTTGCTTTTGTGCATGGTGTGTGAATTTCTTTCTGTATAAGCGGATTTAATGGCTCCAAGCTGGAGCTGATTGACAAGTGTGGCTGAGTCGCCTGGAGACAGGTCACATTGTTAGCAAAGAACTATGTTTTTTAGAGTAGTTCAGAAGGGGTTGTTCGAGTGAGGGAATAACTTTTCATTCTATTAGACTTTCAGCTATCTCACTAGAGGAATGAGAGATAGGGTATTACTAACTGTACTATATTCTAGGTTTCCTGCTTCAGGTGTCCCTCCCTCCAAAACAAAAAAAAAAGGCAAAAACCCAACAACAACCCAACAATAACAAAAAAAAGGTACTTACTCAGTTACATTCTGTACCTTCATACCGTAATTTCATTAAGGATCTCTTTAACTGTTCCTAGTTAGGAAACAGTATCTCAGTCACTATAGGTACTTTGTAGAATGTGACTAAAGTGGGAGTGGGTATTGTTCTTGAAACTTAGAGATCTCTGGTGACTATGAGATTAATGCACTTATATCAGGAGTATTTCAATTGATAATGGAATGCGATAATCTTCCCCCCCTTTTTTTTCTTATCATCTGAGAACTCTTTGTGACTATTCTTTACTTAAGCAAGGTGTGAAGGGTTAAGAAAGCACCCATTTAATTTTCTTTCTTTCTTTCACTTTCTTTAAAGAAAGACAGACTCCTTTGTCAATTTCTTCACTTTTTTATGCTCCATAGATAGAGATATTGTCGAAAGAGCATAGCAAGTGAGTCTGCATACCTATTTATTTTGTGATTAACAGTCATAGGATTTGAATCTTGTATGGACGATAGAAATCCCCCATTTTGCATAGGAAGAAATTGAGACACAGATAGTAACAGAGTTCAGATTTAAACCCATGTTTTCTGACTTTAAATCAAATATCCTTTCAACTACATTCATTTTAGGGGGCTTTTTAAGGTGGAGGTGATATTCTACTCCAGAATGTAACCCGACACTGTGGAATTAAGTTACTTAAGGCCATGTTTCTCAAACTAGTGTGGCCAGTGGAACATGATAAGGCAGGAGCTACGTAGCTGGAACATACAAATGTTTGTTCTAGGGGGTGGGAAACAATATGCTTTAGTAGTTGACAACATTTTGGAAGAAAATAGAGAAAATTCAATATTTTCATGCTGAAAATTTACCATACATAAATACTCATAAACATATTTTGTATTGCCTGTTTTCTCACATTTTCTCACTGAGCCCTTATTTTATATCATAGAACACTGTGAAATGTTGGTTTAAGGAATATTTAATATTAGGTATTTTTAAATACTCTTTAATTGCATCTCTGCTGCACATCAATTAAATGTCCTGACTCCATGGGAAAATTTGACCCTTAGACATGAGTCTTAACATCAGAAAACATTTATTAAGTGTTTTATTTGCTCATGGTATCATGTTAGGTCTTGTATAGAGCAACATTGGACAGGTATTTCTGATATCTAAAGTTTTGTAATCTGGGGCAGACAATATCTTTCTATCTTCCTAAGTAAAATGCTGTTAAAACAATAAACATTGAATAGCTAACATGTAAGCAAATTCATTACCACTGAAACATTAGAAAGAAAGGTTCTGGTTAGCTAATGTATTTTGGTCCATTTTAATTATTCTTTATCTGGTCACACCAACTTCTTCAACAATAAAAGAAAGGTCCCATTAAGTTCTTTCTTTCTTCCCTAAAAATTTAACATTCGTGCTGTATGATAAAAGGCTAAGATAGAGGAATCAGTGAAGGGTAGTATTATGTTGGTCTCAGTTCTAACTCCAGTCAGGAGTTGGTGAAGTAGAAGTGACATGAAATTTGGAAGCAAGTGATTGCCAGCCAAGAAATGCCCAAATATGCTGAGATGTGTGCTAAACTTGAGAAGAGTAACCTTCAAAAAGCTTAGAGGTATAAACAGCATGTTAATGTAACTTCAGAAATGGTGGCACGCAAGTAAAAGAAGCTGTTAAAGGCATTCTGATTGTATAACTATGGAAGACTTTGAAGATAAAGAAAAGAGAAAATACTGAGGAAGGTTGATATACCTGCAAAGAGAACTCTCTAACATTGTTTTAAAGGATCTTTTGTAAAAGATGAGATGAAGGTTGCTTAACTAAGAACAAATACAGGAGAGTATTAAAAAGGCTAAAGTGCTAAATAAACTGAAATTTCACAGATTTTAAGGGCTTATTTATGTCCTACCAAGAAGAGGAATAAGGAAGGGATAGTCCCCTTACTTGGGGTAGGTTATATAAAGTTAAGTGATGATGATGATAATAATAGTTCATATTTATATAGAACTTGGTCATTTATATAATGCTCTCCTTACAATATAGGTACTGCAAGCATCATTTTTCCCATTTTACAGATGAGGCAGTTGAGCTTAGAGAGAGTAAGTCACATAGCTAGGTGGTGGTAGAGTCAAGGCTTGAACCTCAGGTCTTTTGACTCCCAAGTCCTGTTCTCTTTTTGTTATACTAAGTTGACTTTCTCCAAGAATAATACTATATTCTCTAAGAGTAATATTGATTACAAGGTACTCTCCCATGCATTATCTCACTTGGTTTTCATAACTATGTGATAGTTAAATTAGGTATTGGTCTCCATTTTACTGATGAAGTGACCAGGGCTTCTAGAAATTGAGTAGCTGATAAGATTACTTGAACTCAGTTTTTCTGATGCCAGGCCCTTTTTTCTTTTCACCTATGCCATATCTCCTGTCACATGACAGAAAGCAGAATTACTCAGCTCATGTAGTGGTTCTGTTTTCTTTCTTAAGAATAATCATTCACATGGCTCAGAAGTAATTAAGGCTGGAGAGAAATGAGGAGATAAAACTTAACTGCTTTAAATGGATTGAAATCTCTTGGGTCATACTATTGTGTTCCACAGAAAAATGCTAAGACCTAAGAAAATGAGGGCTTTGGAACTTGTTTGGGCCTTCAGGATTTGCAGGGACCAGTGTATTCTGGACAAGCCCTGGCAGCAGTTGGGCCTAATGAAGGGATTGCCCAAAGTTGGGGCACACTGGTTATGATGAAGATCAAACAGGTGTCCACATGTACTGTGGCAGGGGAGTAGTGTAAGCAACGTCTTGACTTCCAGAGAGGACAAAAAGGAGTTATTGTTTCAGTATTGTGGAAGTTGGCTGATACCTGAGACAAATTAGAATGACCAAAAGCATAGAAAAGATCTGAGTCATAAGCTAATGTGAATCCTGAAGGCAGGTGAGACTCAAGTGACATTCATGGTGGACAAAATTTATTCCTGATAGGGCTTCTACATGCATTAAGACCTTTTGAACCACCAGAATGATGTGGCTGGTATATTCCTGTCTGTGACTTTAGGGTTGGTGCCCTAGGAATCCTTGGCACCTGACTGATAAATTTATAGTGTGCTGAAGAAACTTGAAAGTGATAACTGAAGCTTTTTTTTTTTTTAAATAAACTCAGACCTTCAGCATGCCCTGGGAGACCAGAGAAGGGCATTCCTTGTTTTAGTTTTCAAAATAATTGCCTAAAACTACAGGAATCTAATGGTGATTCTTGACAAAATTGACCAGAATAGGAAAACTCATGGTTTGTGTACATTTAGAAAGAAAAATTGTCATTATTAGGAGTCAGTATAGCTTCATTAAGATTAAATAATGCCAAATTAACCTCATTAAGTACATATTATGGGCAAGACATATGGTTTAGGTGCTGTGAAACCAGTATAATTATGGTTTGTTTTTTTTTTTTTTTTAAAGGAAGTTGGCAAGCTTTCATGTTACCTTTGTGACCAAGATGTTACATAGGGTGATATAGTTAGCTGTATTCAAAGTCGGTTGCATGATTTTGCCCAGTAGATTCATGTCAACCTGGAAAAATGGTCTCTAGGTGTTTGCTACAGGACTTTGTTCTCAGCTATGTCTATTTTTTATTAGTATTTTTTTCAGTGTCTTTTAAGATCTTGAAGACAACCTTATCAAATTTATGAATGTCAGAAAATTGGGAGGAATAATTAATGTGTTAGATGATAGAATTAAAATTCAAAATGATATTGTCAAATTGCAATGTTAGGTTGTATTTATCATATGGAACTAAACATAGGGATAAATAGAAAGACCTATAATTAGGTTCCCAAAAGCAACTATACAAGTATAGGATAGGGTGGGAGTGGGTAGGGGAAAATTTGGTTTGACAGCAATTTTTGTGAGAAAGATTTGGGGATTTTTGTTTACTCTAAGTGTAATATGAGTCAAGAGTTTGGATTGCCTGGCAAAATAACTAATGTAGTTTTCAGTTCCATTAATAGAACTATAGCGTCTGGAAAGTATAAATAGTTCCACTATGCTCTGCCTTGGCCAGACCAAATTTAGAGTTCTTGTTCGTTTCTTGTTGCCACTTTGTATGAGAGATATGGAAAAACTGGAGTGTGTTCAGAAGGAGAGAAATCTGAGTGTTAAGGAGACCTCAAACCTTGTCATATGAACAATATTTTTATTTAACCTGGAGAAGATAACACTTAGATAAGATATGATAGCTGTCTTCAAATATTTGATAAAATTTCATGTGGAACAAAAGATTCTTCCGATTTATTCTGTGTGGCTCCAGAGGACATGGCATGGATCAATTGTTAGAAGTTCCAAGGATGCAGATTTTAGTTTATAATATTATTGCTCTCCAGAAATGGAATGAATTGTCTTATAAATTAGTGACTCACTTGTCCCTGGAAAGTTGAAAGTTGAAGCTGTTAGGGTAAAGGTGATTTCTCCATGAGGTGGGAGATAGGATGAGTTAGATGATCTCTGAAGTCCTTTCCAGCTGGAAGTTTCTATGATTTCCATGATACTTGATTATGAACTTACTTGCATTTTAGATGGGGTAGGTGAGATATAGTTGAGTTTTTTTGCATTACCTTTGTCCTATCACTACAAATTGGTGTTCACCTCCATAAACTCTAGATTTACCCAAGACTGTCAATGAAATTCTCATAGCCTTTTTATATTCCTCCACATTTATTTACTGGTGCAGATACAGAAATGCAGATGGTGAATTTTACAGGTGATCCGCGGGTTTTTTTGTTTGTTTTGTTTTTTTTTAAGCTGGTTTCACTTTTTGGTTTTAGAGGATTGAATGAGATCATAGTTAGTGGGTAATATTCATAGTGGAGTCTAGTGAGGTGGATGAGATGGAGAGGGAACCTAAAGATCCAGTAAGGCAGATCAGATCCTGGAAGTTGTGGTTGGGAGATTGCAGCTTAGGTGAATGATAGGAAAGGACTCAAGTCCTTGAAGTCCAAAAAAAATGTGCACTGTATATTTTTGCTTTTGAGAGTATTCATCAGTACTTTAGAATTTCTAAAGATGTTGTATTTAATATGTGTAGCATTGTATGCATCAGTATATATGTACATGTTTACATACACATATTTTATAAGTTGTGTTCAGTGGTTACATAATCTTTTGTCCATGATTGCTCACCTTTTTTTTTGTTGTTGCCTTTTAAAATATTCAATTTATAGCTTTTATATATTCAGGGTACTAATATTATGTTAACTGTTATTACCAATTCAGTACTTTGAATAAACGGTCTCTTTATTTAATATGAACATATTTGAAAAGTTATTATTGTTGAATACATTAAATGTGACCATCTGCCTCCCCTGTTTCCTTTAAGCCATAAGGATGAGTTTACCATTATTCCTGTATTGGTTGGAGCTCTGAGTGAGTCAAAAGAACAGGAATTCGGAAAACTCTTCAGTAAATATCTAGCGGATCCTAGTAATCTCTTTGTGGTTTCTTCTGATTTCTGCCATTGGGGTAAGTTGTAGACTTTATATTATCATATCATGTTAGATAGTATGCATTTGTAACGAAAGGTATCCCCTGTCACGTTAAGCTTCTGTTTTCAGTTCTTTATAATTTTCTCTTGAAAGTCTTAGCATTACCTAATGGTGATATTTTTAAAAGTTACTTGATTATCTTTGAATAATTAGTAGTAGTGGGTTGATGAGCAAATTTCCAAAGGCGACTGGTATAAATGGATTCACACTGTGAGGGTTTCTGCCTATGTGAATATATGAACAAGACCTCTCAGGATTTAGATCTGCTAGGCTGTCCCCAGGCAGAACGTTCCTGTAGAGTCTCTGAAGAGAGAATTTCTTGGTGACAGTGCCACCAAGAACCATAGAAGATCCTCTTGTGCTTCACTAGTGCTTTTCCTTTTTTTCCCCCCTTTTATCCTTTTCTATTGCTTGATTTTTGTCCAGCGTTATCTTTACTTTAGAGATCCACATCACAGATTGCAATTTTGTGGATATTGAAACTCTTCTAGTCAAACTGTCTTCTGTTCTGTTAACATGATCTGAAAGGTAAAGACTCTTGAAGGAGATGGATCACAGAGAAAAAAGGAAGCATCTCTCAGGACTTTCTATTTGAATATACCTCTTTAAGAGCAGTTTTTACTATGTTGGGTCTACTGTTATTATCACCTATCTTACAATTTCTTAGCACATTTTTGGTATCTTTTAGAACATCTCTTTAAGACATAGCAAGTTATTGTTACCTGAATGCTGAGCTCTTCTATTTATTGCCAGTTTATCTTGTATGTTAGAAAAAAGAAGTTGCCTACCATTTTCAAAATACATTGCTATTGTTAGTCAACATGCATTGTCACTCAGAATCAAATTATATTTTCTTCTTGGTCTAATATTAGAAGAAATTATTCTTTATGTATTTGACGATGTTATTTGGAACTCATATCTTAGGTTGAAACTTCAAGGAACATCTTTTGTTTTTGATGAGATCCAGGATTCTTTCATAGTTCATCCTAAAATATGTAGAGTATCGTTGCTGGAGAAAAAATGTTATATTGTGAAATTTCATTGGTACTGAGGCTTACCCTTGTACTTTAATAACATTTAAATGCTTATCTTTGTCTTTTTGCTTTTGTTTTCTGAGTTCCTTTGTTCTTTAGAGAGATTTTCAATTCCTCATGATGAAGAGTTATTGTTCTTAAATTTACAAGAATCTAAACTGTACACATAAACTACTTTACCTTTTCTCTTGATCCATCCCTGTAGATCCTCAAGGCAAGTGACTGATGATGACAGGATACATGATCCTGATGGCTACTTTTTTGTTTCCCACTTCTGTAGAATCTTGGTTTCCTCAATGTAGAAAAAATTCTAGGACTTCAGGAGTTTAAAGAGATTCTGAAGCATTTTGCCATTCTTTATTGATTTTAATGGGAAAAAAAACACAGGTCTTTAATCTTATGTCATTTATATTACTTCAGGAGCAAGTATTTCTTTTATTAAGGTTGTCATTAAGGATTTTGCTTGGAGAAAATCCTTCAGGTTGCCTTCTTCAAAATTTTGGAGTGGAGAGGGGTTTAGATAGCAGAAGATAAGCTGTTGGAAATTCATATATCTATCAAAAAATCCAATTCAATATTGTTCATGAAGAAAAAAATGAATTTTGTTAATTGTGGTTCTGAATTCTCTGTTTTTATTCATTAGAAACTTTAATATTTACACAATAAAATAAAATTTTCATATAAAATTTATCGAGATTCATTCAGCAAATAACTATTGAGTGCTTGTCATGAGAAAAGCACTCAGATGTCCCTTTAACTCCTGCCCTCAATGGACTGATTGCCTAATAAGGGAGATAGGACTTATAAACGAATAAGAGCTCAACTTTTATAGGACTTATAAAAGAAATACAAGCTCAGTATTATGGGACATCAGAGGAGGGAGAAATCATTTCTTGCGGAGAAAAGGGGATAATCATTTTCTAGCAATAGCCAGAGTTAGATGTTTAAAATGTCTAATGGCTGAAAGAAAACTCAAGATCCCCTTACCCACCTTTAGTATCATCATCATCATCATCATCATCATAAACAAACATTTATTAAGTGTATATTATTTGCAGTATATTCAGGTATATTAGTATTGCCAGCAAGTTGTTACATCAGATTTCTTCTTGGATCATTACGTAATTGAACCTTATTTCTGCCACAATCTTACTTTTATATAAGAGTAAGATTATTAGGTGAATTTTTTGCTTAATTTTTAAGTCATAGTAGTTACTAACCATGGGAGCTTAGTCATAATCTTTATTTGTGCATGAATATCTGAGTTCCTCAAGTTCATTATTCATAACAATGGGGTAATTATGCTATTGTCAAGATCCTAGAAATTTAGTTTTCCTGAATATGCTCAATGCTACATACCTTTGAAAATTTTGTCTGTTTTTCAGGTATGATCCTGTTTAGTAGAACAATGAGATCATTGAATTCTCCTAGTCAGGAAAGTCTACTTTAAAAAGATTATTTTTTATCATCTTGAAGCACTTGAAATAAGTCTTCTTATTCTGTTAAAAGTAGTAGAACATGGGATCATAAGCTTTAGATTTATTGCAGACCTTAGAAAATATCTTATCCATTTCTCTCATTTTGTAAATGAGGATACCGAGGCCCAGCAAGGTTAAATTAGTTTACCAAAAATACACCAATTGTCAGTAGTGGAGTTGGGATTTAAACCTGAGTCCTTTGACTTAAAATTCAGAGTTCTTGTGACTGTGCCACAGCTACCTATTTATGTTTGGTAACTTGATACTGAATTGATGATAGATTAATAAGAAGAGATAATCCATGTAAAGCACTTTGCAAGAGTTTAAAATGTTATATAGATGTCACCTATAATAATTCTCATCTATATTTTTGTTCATAGTAGCCATAGCTTCTGAACGAATCAAGGTACAAATGCTTGATAGAATGAGGCTTTTGCACTTTATCTAGAAGAATTTTGCCCTGTGGAATCATCATTTAATGTGGATGAAATTTCTGCTATAATCTGAATAGCATAAGGATGACATTTTTTTGTATGTTTCTCTTTGGGAAAACTGTAGAATTCTCCTTCCATATTAATTTATTTGCTTTTTATGCCTTTCCATTAACAGAAGGAATAGATTTTTTGAAAGTTGTCATCATACTTCTAGGATGATGATACAATGGAGACAGGAACATGAACCTAAGTACCCCTATCATACATTCTATTTCCTGTTCTCTAATCCGTATTCTTCACATGTTGGCTTCTTTATCTCTTCGTTTATTGGTCTCACAGATCACTGAAATAGCCAGAATGATGAAATACTTGTTCAGGTAGAAATAAGGACATTATCTTATACCTCTCCCTTGCCTCTTCACTAGCAGCAGGAAATGGAACAAAGACTAAGGCAAGAGAATTGCCAGTACTTGAATTTTGTGTAGGAAAGGCTCTAGTTTTTAAGCATTTATCAAATATATCCTCAATGATTATTCCCTAGGATTCAACAATTCAATAAAGGTTATACTTTTATTTGGTTGATTTTAATGGTGATACAGAATTTTCCTTTTATTCCATGGTATCTTGTTGGCATCCTCATTTTTCATGAATATGTGATTGGAACCAACTTTAAAATATCACTTGGTCCCGTGTTCTTTTCTATTAAAATATTTACTATTCGTATTTCTTTGCCTTTCTTAGCATTATCTTTTTGCTTTCACTAAGGACAGTTAAAATGAGAAAAATAGTCTCTTTGGCTGTATGGTATGCTTTGTTTCAATTTACATTATTCAGTAGGGGAATAAAAGATTACCAATAGTGTAAACATAATTTGTCTCTGATTTATGTTTCCCCCCAAATCTCTATCTCTTCCCTACTAAAGTATCTGGATAAATGATGCTACAGTCATTCATGCTTAGAGCCTTAGAGTTTTCTTTGATATGACCCTTGTTCTACACCTCAGATTTTCTATCCTTCCTTTCTTAGAGGTATCTCATTACTATCTGCATTGCTCTACCACACTTAGTTCAGGCCATTATTGCCTCCCCCGGACTATTGCAATAGCCTCCTAACAGTTCTTCCCATTTCCCTTTTCCCCTACCTCCATTCTAGTGTGATATAGCTGAAGGAACCCAGGTTTTGGAGTCTGAGAACTCAGGTTCAGATTCTGACTCTACCATTTAGTAGCTGTGTGAATTTGAGCAGTCACTTCTCTTTTACTGTGCTTCAGTTTTTTTATCTGTAAAATGAAAGGGTTGGATTGAATGATCTTTTAGGGAGAGCATTTGCAGCTCTAAACCCAATTATTTTACAGATTTATAACATTTCCCAGTTTGGACTCTTTGGCAACTTATTTGTAGTTCTTTGAAAACTTTATTAAATAAAATGGCATGAGTCCTGTAATATAATAGAAAGTTCCTTTTTGAGTGAATATTTGCCACTTAATTGTTATCACTATTTACTGTCTTAATGATAATTTAAAATCCAGATATTGGTGATAATTTTCTTAGGTATAAGTTCAATGTATCATACCATGTTTTATTCAAATGTAAATACAGTTTTGCTTGTTCTCTTCACCCAATGATTTTGTATTTTTATCTACTAAACTGTTGAGTTTGGGCTTTTGTAATTTTTTTTTTTAACAAACATATTCTGCTCTGTGCATAATTGCACTCTTTGGCATATTTGTGGAATTTGCATCAATATTTATCCTATTTTGTCAGCTTCAGGGATATTGGAGAATCATTTCCCATCTGCATTCCTTTTTCCTTTTTTAGAAGATTGGTAACTTTTGCTATTCTTCTTGTGTATCTCCCATTTTATTTTACAGATATATTTAAATAGTTTCATAGATGTTAGCTACTACCTAAAGTATATGTCACCAGGGCATACAGGTTTGTAGTTTTCTCAGATATTTTAGCGTACTGAATTAACATATATCAGATATCGGTAAGAAGCTTTGTTCTTTTATTTCATTATGTAGTTCCTAGAATCAAGGAATGACAATGTGTTGTTTAGAAACATGATTTCTCAGGTTAATGCCAGTTTGTTAGTACTTCCTTCATGAAATAAAGTTTTCTTTTAATAATGAGTCCCTATATTTACCCCAGACTAGGTCCTTATGTTTAGGATAGAATGGGCTAATAACCTACCTCACAGGGTTGTTGTGAGGATTTTATTCACTTAAAAAGGTGATTATAAAGCATGTTGCAGATCCAAAGGTACAGTGATAAAAAATGCAAATGTATAATCCTGAAGGCGAGTTTAATCGGAGAGAACAGTGAATGAATATTTGTCTAAAATTTTCTTATTGCCTGGGCTTTTGAGCATCCAGCTTCTCAAATTCATTGTTTATTCCTTTTTTTGTCTGAAATGCTGTTTATGTGGAGGTACTGTTTTTAGTTGTTGTTTTGAGATTCTTAAAAGTAGTGTTGGTACTTGTGCCATTCATTGTTTTGTTTGTCCTCATTAGTTGCTTGTTGTGTGTTAAATAGACATCCCTGGAGCTTATTCTCCACACTCTGTGAATCCACTCATTAATCACCAGTCACCTTTGGAGATGGGAAAATTACTTACCTGTATTTCTTTTTCTCAGAAAGCGTGCTCTGGAATGGATTCACAAATGAGCTACCCTCCTTTCCTCAAAGAGTAAGGTTTCTGCTTTACAGGATTTTTTCTTGGGTTATTTTTCCTCTCATCTTTTGAATTTGAAAAGAACTGAGGGAAGGCACCTGAAGAAACTACTGACTTACACTCACTAGGGGAGTTCCAAAGCTTGTACTGCTTCTAGGGGCAGTGTCAGTGGCTCTTAAAGCTAGAAAGCTCATACTTGGAGTTGAAACAGGGGCTCAAAGAATCCATTTTCCCAGTGTACCTTCTGAAAGGATAAGTTTCAGGTAAGTAATTTTCTCTTACTATGTGATGTGTAGTATGCTTTTTTCATACTTATAAAAGTGCACAAGTCCACTTGTCCAGGAAAATGGGCGGCTGCAGAAACTGATTTTAATGTTGAAAATGTTAGATATTGTGACCCAAAATATATTGGTAGTTAAGACACATTTGAAATCAGGGTTCCCTACCCCTCCAAATTAACAGGAATGTTTGAGGATCCACTTATGCACAAGATACTCTGCTAGATATTAAGACTTCCAGGTATTCTCATTAATCTGGGTAATAACAACTTCTTTTTATTTTTTTTTTTAAGAAATAAAAAACCTCCCATTATATTCCATGGGCTCTTTCCACTGAGGCTTTAACATACATATCAAGATGGTAGCAGTGATAGGTCAGTCAAGATTATTCTGAGAATAAAAGCCCTGAGCATCTGTGAATCATATAAAGTGATTTGACATAATTTCCGTATTTAATAAATATTTAGGTACTTATCAGCAAGATAGAAATGTAAGCTCTTTTAAGGCAAGACCTTTTTTTTTCCCCTTTCTATCACTGGTGTTTCTTCTAATGCCTTCCACACAGTAAGCACCTAATAAATGTTTGTTAAATTGAACTAAGGTATGCTCTCCTTAGTTCTTTAGTAGCTCTATATAGGGGAATACTAATAAAGGGTCAGAGGGTATGATATCAACCATTTGCTTAAATTTATTCTATATATTTTATTATTATTATTCAGTTAGCCTGTGACATTGTATCCCAATTTAAGATCAAGCTTTCTCTTAATATTATGTTTTAGTGTGTATTTTTCTTGCAAAGAGTTCTTAAAATTATTTTTAAATGGTCCACATCAGAAGAAAGCAATTTTGAAGTACAATAATATTTCACTGATCTTGAGGTCAGACTTTGACAGTCACAAACATCTGCAGTCCTAGAAATAAGCAGAATAGTTTTCTTCGTGGCAAATAGCTATCATAAATTTTATGTACTTTACTCCATAGAAGGGGGAAAATCAAGCCAGTATTCAATTCATTTCAAGCCAGAAACTTGCCTTTAAGGCAGCAAGTTCACACTGGCCACAAATAGAAGGACAGCTGACAGCAGACACAAGAGACACTGCTTCTGGTATAGCAATATTAAAAGCAGCTTTACAAAACCCCAGTTCCCTTGGAGTTGGCAGTTGTATTATCTGGCAGTAAATAGTTGATCCTGAGTTACCAAGAGTATTTTAGATGATGTTTTGTATATTCTAAACAAGCAGAAAAAGTGTCATGCATCTTAAATTTTTGTCAAAGATGATTAAAATGAAAAATTTTGGCAATCTGGAAATTTTTGCACATGTACAACTCTTCTCTGCCACAGGATAAATGAGCTGGTACTGTATCCACATTTAGTTTTTCTTTTAAGAGACAAACTTGAAAATAATGTTAAGATTTTTTAGCTGCCCCTTATTTCCAAGTGAATCATCCTAGTAGGTAAGAAGATTTGAGAGAAAGCCAGCTGTATCTTAATGATACAGTCATGAAGACCTGCCATCTTCCATGAGAGGATGAAGGCTCATATATAAAATATTGCTCTAAGACAGAGCTTAGATTCTTAAGGCCTATGTACACAGCTCTTCCATAGATTAATCTTTATCAGGAATCATTTAACCTTACTGGTTGTCTTCTTTCCCAATTGTAAAATGAAAGGATTTGTTTCTTCCAACTGTAAATCTATTATCTAGTTTTAGAAATTGAATAATATGCTAAATATAATGCATCTTTGAAGATTAAACCACCTCTTTAATCACTAATTCAATCCGGATTGCCAAGCTGGAAAGAATGGTGCAGGTGCCTGCATAATATGTACTAGTCTTAAGAATCACGATCCACAGTTAGTTGTGATTATCCTTGTAGCAAAGAATGGTGAAGACAAAATTAGATTGGTGTGTCCTTTGTTGCCCAGTTGTTTTAATCAGGTTTCTTTTTATTTTGCCTTTTGGTTCTTTCTGTTTGTCTATTTTTGGAAAATGACTATATGAAAGTACTACTTCTAGTACCTGGGTACTGTTACTGAAATATTATAAGTTAAGAGGAGTATACTGTTTATTACCATTACTCTTTCTTGCAACTCATTTATTCTTCAATTAAGGAACCTATATTGACCTTTTTCAAAAAGAAAAAATTTTGACCAAAGAACAAACACTTGTATTTTCAGGTTGGGAAAACCACAGGCATAAGCCACCTGTGTATTTCTGACCTCCATAGATTTCTTATAATGGAGATTGGTCTTTGCTCCAAAATCTAAGCTTTCTATGGTTTGTCAGATTCAGGTTGTTTGTTTACATTAAATTGCTCTGAAGAATATTTTGTGTATCTACTTTTCATTATTGCAAGAATTGTAAATGTCTTCTTCACTGACCAACTATACTTAACCATGCTCTAACTTTTTAAGCTGTTTTGTGTTTCTTTTTTAATCTTTTATTTTGCTGGTGACTTTACTGTTTTACAATTTGGAATACTTTTTAACATTAAAAATGCTGTGATGATTATAATTTCTTTATTACAATACCAAATTCACCTTTTTTGGCTTATTAAGGGCTCATGGGAATGACTCTCAGAGGCTTAAGCTATGCTTTGCCTTCCATGAGGACTGAACTTATTTTGGTAAACATTTGCTTTTTTAGCTTCTAATTTTCCCTATTTTATTTTGTACATAATATTTGTTTCAAGGTCAAAGGTTCCGTTACAGTTACTATGATGAATCCCAGGGGGAGATTTATAGATCCATTGAACATCTAGATAAAATGGTAAGTCTTCCAGGTGTTGGGATGTTAATAATAATTTTTTTTCTGCAGACTCAAACAAGAGCTTCAAGAACCTCATATGTTAACATAAACAATCGAATAATAGATGTTCTTATTTAACGATGTACAAAAGTTTATATTGTAATCATGTAAACATTGATTACAGAATAACCCCCTGTGCAACTGCTACAAATATCTTTCATTTTAGTTTTTATTTGTCAAAGATTTCATGGTCATAGTGAGAATAATCAGCAAACCTTATGACTTTGAAATTTATTTTTGGCAACTCAGTTTTTTGTGTATTGAGGATACTAACATCACTTTGGTTTTGATTCATATTTTATGAATGTTTAGAGATTCTTTAAAAATGTGCTTTGATTCATTGTCCTAAGCTCAGTTATTGTTTCAATAGCTATTTGGTTGTAATATATTTAGTTTTGGTGGACAGGTTAAATCATAGCAAATTTAAAATCACTAAATGGCAGGTGCCACAGAAAGTAGGTGTTACAGCTACAGGCTTAATGGATTTTTGCTTTAAAAATATTCAGTTTGGAAGGCTGTTGGTTTTTTTTTTTTTTTAGTCACCACTACATGAAATAATTCATTTCTGAATTGATTCACAACCTTCTGATAAAGGAGCGAAATGTAGAAAATTTTGTATATGTATATCGTAGACTGTTCTAGGCTTGACAGTGATGTAAAGGGAAAGACGACAGCTAGCTAAAGGAAAAGATGATGTTCATAGGAAGACGAAGCTATAGAGATAGATCATCTAGTTTATTTCCCTAATTTATACATAATTTGCTATCATATAATTATTTAAGTTTCATTTTAAATCTTAGACATTTAGTTTCTTAATTCCTTTATACGTCTCATTTCACTTTGAAATGAGTTGAAATGACCTAACATTTAGGGAAAGTTTGAATTTTTCAACAGTAAATTTTAAGATACATTTTTAGAGTTATTATATATTGCTCTGCTTGGCATAATTGCTAAGTAACTGGAAAGTTGCCATTAGTTTTTTTTTTCCCCTTAAATAAAGGTAATTTTATTTTCCCATTAATTTCTATTATAATTTCAAAGATAATGTATTAATTTTGGTTGACCTCTGGTTTGAAAGATTATTCTAAAAATTTAGCTGCAAGTTTCTTTGTCCCCTAGTCTTCCTGTTTTTTTGAAGTACAAAACAATTCTGTATTATAAGCCCTATGATTCTATGAATCCTCTTACAGTGTAAATAACTTGCTCTCTGTCTGGGTTTGAGGAATATTAGGGATTATCTTTCTGTGAGTTCTTATTTCCTTAGAATTTAAAAATTTTAAGATGTAGCATATATGTAGTTATTTCAGGAGCTAAAAGTTTAAATGTTTACTTTATCTAGGCTGGTATACAACAAGAGTGATGAAACACATTTAACATCGAATTTTGGTAACATCTTTATTGAAGACAGCAATCATTTCATTTTTATTGGTACTCCTTTAAAAATGTTGTTATGAGTTAGCTTCCTGTTTTAAATTGAAATTCACCTATCATTGGAGCTTTCAGTTGAGTTTTGGTAGCTAGAAATTAGTTCTATAATTTATATAAATTATCATTGAAAAAACAATTCTGACTGTTGAATTTCTTGCCAGGATGTAGCAAAGTGTTTACATGTTATGAAGAACCAAATGGAATGATCAGAATCTGATATCCATGAATGTTAATTATCTGTAAAAAGGCATGGCCTTTTTAAAAAAAGATGTATTGCTTTTTTCTTTTTCCCCCAAGTTATTGGTAGGTCTTTTCTTTCATTCATTCTGTGTGGATTGTAAGAAACAAAAAAGATGAACCCACACCTTTTAGAAAATCAGTTCCAAGATGTGAGATGTGATCAAAATAAATAAAACTAGGGGTGTGATTTATGGTAAAGTTGGAGTAGGGGGTTAAATACAAAAAAATGCTTCTGCTAAAGCAAACAGGAAAACTGCTTTTACATTGTGGCTATGCTGCCTGTGTTTGATACTGGTTCCATTGTAACAAATTACCATGTTTGCATTCATCTGAGTTTGTAAGGCCAATGCTTGGAAGGCTGTTTATTTCATTTTAGGGACTATGTCTCCAATTAGGATTATGCTGTCACCAGGCATCCTTTAGGCATGATTAAATGAAAGAGACAAATTTAGCATATTCTTCCATTTAGCTGTGGCTTTTTGTTAAAACAATTAAACATAAACATTAATTTGTAAGTTTAAAGAAATGCAATTACTTAAATACAATTTCTTCCTAATATCAAACTATTATATTAGAGGTAGTATGAAATAGTAATTAGAATGCTAGGATTAGAATCAAGAAAACCTGAGTTTAAGTCCTTTATGACATAATATTGGCTTTTTTGACCCTGGATGAGTCATTTAACCTGTATGTGCTTCAGTATATATACATTATATGGTTGCCTGTATAATTAACTCTCTAGGACTTTCATAAGAAATCATAGAAGGGTGGTATCTGTCTTAGTGGAGGTTCCTCTATTGGGAGTTACCCATTTTGACATATTAATAGATCCCTTGTATGTTCGTGTATGAAACTAGTGACCCTAGGACCTTAATTAACTGTGCTTCTATTGTTAAGCCGGATAGTTCACTGGGAACATTTCTTGGAGTTATGTCTTCTTGTAGTTGAAGTGCTTTTCAGCCTCTGCACTAGGTTTCAGTATCTTGACAGCCTTTTTAGGCTGTTCCTGCAGTGGTAGAATAGCAGACCTGGATTCAGGAAGACCAGAGTTCAAATGTGGCTTAGACAGTGTGGCCTTAGACCTAGGCAAGTCACTTAGCCTCTGTTTGCCTCAGTTTCCTCATCTATAAAATGGGGATAATAATAGCATAATAATAGCAACTACTTCCTAGAGTTGTTGTGAGGAACAAATCAGAGAATATTTGTAAAGGAATCAGTACAGGGTGTGACACATTGTAGGTGCTATATAAATGTTCTTGTTAATGAGAGCTGCCTTTTATAGGGTTGGGGGAAGACAGAAAAGGGCAATTCTAGTTTATAGTGGTATGTGACTCTTTACCCAAAATATCTAATTTCTTTGCCATCCAGCCTTAACTTTTGGAGCTAGATTTGTGTTATTATTAATTTAAAATATTTACTATTTGTACATTAAATATTTTTTGTGGGGGGAGGAGGGACTGATTCCTTTAACAATGACTTTAGCAGAATTCTAGTGACTAAAATGGCTAGACACAGTGGGGATAGAGAGTTGGATCTAGAGTCAGGAAGACTTGAGTTCAAATCCTGCTTTCGACACTAGCTATTTGACTCTGAACAAGTCAGTTTCTGCCTCAATTTCCTTGTCTGTAAAATGAGGATAATAATAGCATCTACTTCTCAGTAGTATTATAAAGATCAGATGATGTAATTTTGTATTTATTAAGTGCCTACTATGTACCAGATGCTGTGCTGAGTTTTAAAAACACAGAGGAAAGCAAAAGATGGTCCCTGCCCTCAAGGAGCTCATAATCTAATGGGGAAACCAACATGCAAATATCTATGTACAAATAAGCAATATACAGGATAAATAGGAAATAATCCACAGGGCAAAGACACTAAAATTAAGATGGATTAGAAAAGACTTACTGTAGAAGGTGGGATTTTAGTTGGGACTTGAGGAAAGCTAGAGAAGCCAGGAGGTATAGATGAAGAGGGAGAGCATTCCAGGCATGGGTTTCAGCCAGTGAAAATGCATAGAGTCTACGGAATAATGTGTTTTGTTTCTGGAACAGCAAGGAGGCCATTGTCACTGAATTGAAGAGTACAGGTTGGGGAAGAGTAAGATATAAGAAGAATGGAAAGATAGGAAGGAACTAGATTTGTAAAAGGCTTTGAACCCCAAAGAGAGAATTTTGTACTTCATCCTCGAGGTAATAGAGATCCACTGGAGTTTATTGAGTAGGTTGGGTCTTGCACTTTAGGAAAATCACTTTAATGTCTGATAGGAGGATGGACTAGAGTGGGGATAGACTTGTGGCAGGAAGAATGAATCAGCAGGTTGGACTGTGTATGGCATTAGTTCAGATGTGAGATGATGAAGACCTGCACCAGAGTGGTGGTAGTATCAGAAGGGGACATAAATGAGAGGTATAGGAAAGTTAAAATCAACAGGTCTTGGCAATAGATTGGATGTGGGGGAGTGAGGGGGAGTGAGAGATAGTGAGGAGTCCAAGATGACACCTACCTTGTGAGCCTAGAGGGTTAAGTGGTGCCCTGTTTGCAAACTGTAAAGTGCTATGTAATCCTAGTTATCATTGTTATTGTTGTTATTAATTGTAGGTGACTTAGAGATCTGATTTCCAGTTTATCATTAATTTCTTATTACATATAACCCTCCTGTTTCTGAAAAAGAATTTG
>NW_020948840.1:13680709-13750215 GCF_900497805.2 Vombatus ursinus
TTAATTTCTTATTACATATAACCCTCCTGTTTCTGAAAAAGAATTTGAGAGGCAGCTTTAACATTGAACATGATATAAAATAGGACAATTAAAAATTAAAAAAAACCCCAGCAAAAATCAATAAAAGGGAGCAGAGAAATAGAATAAGAACTTAAGATGAATTACTTAACTCAGCTGAATATTGAATTTAGCTCTTTCTTTGAGGTTAATACAAAAATACTAATAACCTCATACTACATGATTATAATATCTGAGAGATGGGAGAAGAATCCTTCTCATCTAGCCCATACCAGAACAAGAAGCTTCTTTATAACTGAGGTGACAAAATTCAGTTCATCTTGTCTTTTTTTGATTCCTGTAATGAGGAAGAAACCACTGCCTCCCAAGGGAGCCCCTTCCACTGTAGATAGTCCTAGTTGTTAGCTAGTTGTTTCTTATATCAGGCCAGGCAGATCAAAGCTGCTATTCATACAAGACATCCTTTTTGACATTAGAAGATAGTTATCATGAACTTTCTTATTTTTCTGAGATCAAACATTTTTAGTTTCTTCAGCAATCTTAAAGAGGTTCTTAATCATTCTGGTTGCTCTCCTGGATGCTTTCTAACTTAATAATGTCTTTCCTAAAACTTTGTTGCCCATAACTGAATACAGTACTTGAGTTGTGGTCTGAGGAGGGCAGAGTATAGCAGAACTCTTACTTCCTGAGCCCTGTGTATTATTCCTTTTTTAATGCTCCCTAAACTCTCATTAGCTTTTTTGGTTACCACATCACATTATTTACTCATATTGAGCCTTCAGCCCCTTAAAACTCCCAGATTTTTTGATGAACTACTATCTTTCATATCTTTTTCTTCTTGTATTTTTACAGTTGATTCTTTGACCCCAAGTGGAAGACTTCACAGTTATCCCTGTTAAATTGCATCATATTAGATTTGGTCCTTTGTTGACAGTTTCTTGAATCCTCCCATCTGATGTATTAGTCATAGATTCTATTTTTGTCTCTTCAGCAAATTTAATGTTTGCCATCTATACCTTTGTCAAGGTTATGGGTAAAAATGAAAAAAGATAGTATGGTGTAGTGGGAAAAGTTCTGTATATAGAAGTAGACACTTTGAATTTGAATTCCATCTCTTCCACATATCTATGTAACTGACCTTCGATGTCACTCATTCTTTGGGCCTCAGTTTACTGATCTGTAAAGTGAGAGAATTGGACTAGATTGTATCTGAAGTTCCTTTTAGGTGTAAATTTATCATCCTATGTTGAGCAACACAGGGACTGAGCAGGTCCCTAGGTTACTGTATTAGAGACCTTCTTCCAAGTTGATATCAAGCTATTAATGACATTTGTTAGGGTCTGGTCATTAAGTCAGTTTAATTCACTTATATATTATTATTATATATTATATATGTATTATTATTTACCCCATATCATTATTTGATAAAGCATGAATGTTCACTTGGAGAGACAAAGTCTTGTTTGTCTTTGAATTCAAAAAGGAATTTAATAGCTTAAATCTTCATATAAAGGACATTGTGTAATATTCCCAGCATCATTGTTTTACATTTTACCCCCTAATACCTTTTGTCCTGTGAAAGCTAAAGGAATAACATTAATTCTTAGCGTAGCAAAGGTGTTACCATAGACATATAAGATTTAGTCATTCGTTGTTTTTTGTTAATCTTGATTGATAGAGCTTAGAGAATCAGAACAATGGTTAGTAAACATGTCTGTTAGGTTTACTCTTAGAGAGCTGAAGGTGAATTTCTCAGGTGAAGTGTAGACTAGTGCCCATTTAATCTTTGATTAATTTGTGAAATGCTGATGTTCTAGTTTGTTGATGAGATATAGAGCTGTATTTATTCAGTATCAAATGTGCACAAAGCAGGGTTGACTTTGAGTTACAAGTTTGACTTGTATTTTCTTCCAGTTAGGGGACAAACTTATTTCCACATGGAAGTAAGCTATAGGAGTGACCTTGAGTTGGGCCAGTATTTTAATCAGATTTGTAAATCTTAAAAAGATAATATAAATGTGTGAGCTATTAATAAAGGAATATTTAATCTTCTTAATCGTTTTGGGTCATTTGAGAGCCTTAAGTTCTATACCAGATCTGATTTGCCTCGAAAAATTTTTAGACAACTTTTACCAGTCAGCTGCCTCTACTATAAAACAACTATAGCTTGCTCTTTGTAGAATGTTTGACTTTGATTAGAAATGTACTCTCTGATACTTGAGTGAATTAACCTGTTGCATGGGGTTATTTAGTATATACTTCAATACTTGTAGTATCTGTAATTTTGTCAGTATGAGTACTTTCCCTACTTAGAAGGTAATCTTCCAGGATTGCTGGGGCTGAAAATTTCGTTATCCTATCCCATGGGTCACCTGGCCTGATGAGGAGTATCTCTATGAATTTAGCTAAGTTAATCCTTGGACAATAGACAGTGCGCCAGTCTGTATCTGAAGCCTCTTCAGCCTGGGTAGGTATTGTCTGAATTTGCCCTTGACCTGTTTAGGCTAAGAACTCAGAGTCACATACACACTGTGCTGAGGCATCAGAACAGGATGTTAGAGAGATATTTATTTATTATTGAGGCCCATCAATCTAAATGTTGGAGAAAGTCTAGCCAAAATGAACAATTTTGGTTTTAGTGTAACTTATGCTTAGATACTGTCTGTCTCTGAAAATAGTTGATCAATAGGCTTAGGTTCTTATGTTGCTTCCTAGTTCAAGGTAATCAAACCATGTCATTTGTGTGGAAGATGATTCTTTTTTTTGTTTGATATAACTCAAAGAGAGGCACAACTAATTAATTCATCCTCTAACTGTATCAAATTGTTTAAATAGAAGTCTGTGACAGAGTCCTGCTTTTATACCATTTGGGAATGAAATTTCATTTGCATAAAATTACTCCTTTATACTAAAATTTTAGCAATATGATATAGGCTTTGAAAAGAAGCATTAATCTATCCAGAAGTTTATACCAATATTTTATAATTTAAGTCACAGGCAATTTCTTACTATGAGGTCCAAAAATGATTAGAAATGAGTGAAAAATCTTATGTTGTACCTTAACATTCATTTAACAAATATTGTTTTTATGTCTTTTATGTGTAACATTCTCCCCCAACAAAATTTAAACTCATTAAGGGCAGAGACTTTCATTTTTGTCTTTGTTATTCCTACCTTTTAGTAAATGCTTAATAAATGCTGTTGATAGAGTATAAAGTCATTCTGGGGAACACAAGGAAAAATATAGTATAATCTTTTTTAGAGTGTAATCAGAGGTAAATAACTACATAGAGTATTATGTTAAACAACAGTAAGGAAGATACAAAATGTTCTCCATAGGAGAGGACAGGGAGATTGCTTTTTAACTTATATCCAAGTAGTGTGGTACAGCTATCAGAGAGGAAGTCTACTGTAGTAGAACGTGCAGGATTTAGCATCCAGAGGATCTGGGTTAGGATCCTCCAACTTATTATTTGATCTTGGAACCTAGTTCTTTTCTGTGGAAGTAGGGAGTTCAACTAGAATAATCCTATAAAACAATACAGCAGTGATCATTTGTAGAATAGTTCTGCGTTAAACCTACTTGCTACTCGTGCAATGTGTTAGATGGAGAGACAACCCAGCAATTTGTTAGAAGAAAATTGGCATCAAGTTTGTTGGCTGTCTATACCCAACATGAGCATGACCCGTTAATGAGACTGTAATGTAAAATATAGATTTCCCTCAGGGCAAAAGAGATATATCTCCATGCTTTTGGGGTTATCTGATTCTGTAATTGCTGGTTGATACCAGGAATTGGACACATGTAGATAGAGTTGTAGTAAAGTAGTCTAAGTTTCTTATGATAGGAAAGTTTGTGTACTTCATAGATAGAACTTTAAGAAGGGAAAGTATTTGACAAGGAATCTGCCAGACTGGAGAGAGTGGGGTTAAGTGTAGGAGAGGTTGGCTTCAAGGCCGGAGTCATGCATCAGGGAGATTTGGAAGAAAAATTATACGCAGGAACAGGAAGGTTAGTGTTGTTATCTTTAGTTCACCTTCCACAGGTGGGTTGAAATTCCTTAATAGTGGTAAGTTCTCAGGGAGAACTGAGCAGAGGGAGGCAGATTGATTGAAAATAGTATCAGATGAAGCCCTATGTGCTGACAGTTGGAATTAAGGCATTTGCTTTGCAGTGTCTGAAATTTGCCTACATATCCTACTGTTTATTCTTAAGGAAAAATGTAAAAAAGTTTAATTTGCTCCTGGTACTCAAGAGATTGAAAAACTCAAGAAAATGAAAAGCTGAAACCTAGTATATGTTGTAGTTTCCACATGTTTGAGGAATCCTGAATAAAGACTATTATTAAAGGATGTTAAAGGCTCTGCCATTTGAAAAATGGAGTAAGCTAATAGAGTTGTGGGCACCTCCAATACATAAAAGATCCTACTTCAAGTGATCCCAACTCAAATCACCGGATCCTCAGTTTTCACAAAAGTAGAAAGTTGTAAAGTACTTATTTTTTGGAAAATTAGAACTTAAGTCATTTCTTGATTGGAAGATAGATCTGTATAGAAACCAGTATATAATAGTGTACTAATATAGCTTAGTATAGAGGTCAATGTAAAATGAATTCTAATAAACTTTATTAAGGATCGTTTATTTTGCCTCTCATCAGAAAAGCCAGATCCTCTTGCTTATTTTCCAAAATCTAATTGGTTAAAGACTTGTATCGGGTGATTCTTTCTGGACATGAATTCCTTCCTGCTTCGTTTTTAGTTTATTGCTGATTGAGAGGCTTGGTCAGTCAATGCTAGATAATTCTGTAGGTTGGAGAACATGGTTTTTAGTTTATAGATGTTTCCATATAGGGTTATGGAGACTGAATGGCTGTAGATATTTAAAAAACAAACAAACAAACAAACAAACAAAACCCTTCTTGTATTTTCACTCCAGAATTTTCCTTTATAGTGAACTTTTATTTCTTTCTTGAGGAAAAATTTTTGTCTTCAACCAGATTTAGTTGCCAAGAGTTAACATTTTTAGGTGTAAAGCAGACCTAAAAAATGACATGTCTTTTAGGTAAACGGGCCTGGAGACAGTGTGCAGTTTGGAGCTGCTAAAATGGTTTTTGTGGCTCTCTTAAGTTTTACTAGCCAGTTACTAATTTAATGAACAAGTGAAATCAGTAATTGGCTAGATATATCATAAAAGAGAGCTAATCCTAGAATATGTAAATAAAATTACATAAATGTATACTTCTATGTTATTTATGATGTAATTAAATCATAAATAAATTGTTCAGATCATGGTTATCCTTTTTTTTTTTTGAGGAGTCTGTTTTCTAAGATGACAGTGTGTTTTGTTTTGTTTTGTTTTGTAAATTATAATAAGGCTTAATATTTCAGTGAAATCCATCTAGCTACTCCTAGAACCTCTTTCTTGCTGATTATGGTCACTTGGTCAGCAGTAGGTATTGGTGGTGGCAAGGAGGGTTAGACCTTTTCTCCATAGCTAAAGCAGAACTATTGTAAACATTTTAGTTCTGTGGAAACACAAAAAAGAATGTTTTTAACTTACAAAATTTTGGATTAGTGTGTTCTTTAAGCCGTGCTCCAAATTTTGATAATCTTATTGTGCTACTAGAAAATTTTATTTCATTGCCACAGTATGTAAATCAATAAAATATTGAGATAAGTTCAGCCTTTTCTCATTCTTTTAAAATTAATATGTCTCTTAACTCTAAAATGTCCTTACCTCAAAAGGTTTATTAATTTCATAGTTGGGGGAAAGATTGCAAATATATTCCTTGAAAGAATAAATTACATAGTGGGATAAAAAGAGGGAAGAATAGATAGGAATACAAATTAGAACTCGCAGATTTTTGATTGGTTGAAAAAAATGGTTAGCCATAATTTTAAAAAGTATGTATTAATCAGAATTCATGACTCTACAAGATATGGGTAGTAACTTGATTTATTACAGGAGAAAGGCATATGCAGTGGGAACTCCTTATACCAAGGGGTCCACCCTACAGACAAAGCCTTGGATACAGCAAAAATGGAAGGTCTCATGGGAGGACAATCTCCTTCCAAATGAGAGTGGCATGGGAGGAGGAAGAGAGCAGTCCAGGGGAGGGGAAGTGAGAAGGGAGCAGGAGGGTATGGAAAAGTAGGACCATGGAGGGGGAGGATGTTCTGCTTATTTGAAAGGGTCTCAGCTGCACAGTTTATCAGTCTGGGTAGACTGGCCAGAGCCAGGCTTGTAGCTGACTTGGCTGAAAGTTTAATAGGGTTAAGTTGCAAAAGATCACTGTTATGTTAGTTTGAGGGGGAAGGGGAACTGGGGGAGGAGGAAAGGACTTTATCTCTGGAAAATGAGGCAACTCAACAAGTTCAGGGGGCCCCTCCACAGTAGATAATGAAAGGCTTCTTGTGATATAACTGTTTATATTTAAAAAAATTTTTTTGTAGTTGAGAATATGCTGTTTGAGCACCTATTGTAACCAGATCAGAAGATATAGTATAACATTGATTTTGAGAGCTATAGGTGACTCATTTGTAAATATGGATGGTATTTTAAAATAGTTCATAAATAGACAAGTTGTATGTGACGTATTTTAAAGCTATTTTTAGAAGTACAAGCCATTTTTTATTGCAGCATATTACAACTTTTTCTCTGCTGTATTTATTAGTAAAGTTTTTTAACAAATAACTACTTTGTAAATTTGGGTTTCAATTTATTGTCGTTTCTTTTGTCCATTTCGTGCAGAAGGTACAAATTGGCAGCGACATTTAGCACTTTTTTCCCCAGTACAGGTGGTATAGCAATGCATATTCTCTTGATAACAGATTTTATTTTATTGTTTATGGCACAAAAATTTCATAGAGCATTCTCTTTAGGTAATTTTTCTATAGCTCACTACTGCCTCATGAATTTAAATGGGAAATTGTTATAGAAATTTATTAAGAATCTCAAAAACTAGAAGAGACTTGTTAGGTCCTCTAATCCCTCTTGTACCTGAACATCAGTTACTTTTTCAACGTTCTTGACCAAAATGATTGTTCAGCATCCACTTGAATACTTTCAGTGAACGACAACTCATTACTTCCCAGAGTAGCTGATCTGTTTTTGACTGTCTCTCATTGTTGGGAAATTTTTATTTGTGTCAAACCAGGTCTACCTCTTTGCATTTCTCACTGTTGACCCTTTCTCTCAGTTTAATAGGGGGCCTATTAAACAAGTTAAATTCTTTATTCTTCGGCATGATAGCTCTTAAATAGCTTTGAAGATAGCTCTCATGACTTTGTTAAGACTTTTCTTCTCTGGGCTAAACATCTTGCCTTCTTTTTGTTGATCTTCATATTGGCTTGCCCTCCATTATCCTGCCCTCAGTATCCTAGTTGCTTTGGATGATCTCTAGATTAGCAATTTCTTTCCTAAAATGTGATTTCTAAAACTCAACACATTACTCTTGATGTGGTCCAGTTAGGACAAAGTTCAACTGGCCAGCCATTTCCCTTATTTTACTAATGTAGCCTAGCCTAAGATCACATTAGCTTTTGTGGCTATAGTCTACTGTTGACTCATTGAGCTTGCAGTCTACTAGATTTTTTTTCACATAATCTGTGAAACTATATCCAAAGGAAATAATTGTATCTTCCCATTCTAGATACAGCTCATTAAAAACAACAAACCACTGCAGTCACCACCACTGCCACCAGCACCAGCACCAAAAACCTCAAGTATACATTTCTCCCTATGAAATTTCATCTTATAAGATTTGGCCCTTTGTTCTAGACCTGGGAATTGTAAACTGTGGCCCACAGCTTAGCCTACTTGTTTTTGTTTTGTTTTTTTTCCAAATCTAAGATTTAAGGTCTAAGATTCCTTTTTTTCCCTTTTTTTTCTTCCCATTTTCAAATACGAAAATGTACAAAATGGATCACAGGCTAGAGGGGCCATGTTGTGCCTTAGGGCTGTAGTTTGCTGACCCCTGTTCTAAGATATCATCCAACATTGGAGCTATCCTTTTTAAAAAAAAAAAAAAAAGCAGAACATAGCACTTCTCATCCATATAAATCTATATCCCATTTAAAAATGCAAAATAAATGTAAATTTTAATGATTTGGTAAATTATTTAAATTTAAGTCTATGATAGTATATATAGTATGAGTAGACAATAGTTATTATAGTTTGGGTTCTTACATCTGAACACTCTTGAAAATGTTCTGCTACTGGTAGCCACATGGTTTTATATTTGGGGAACTTAATTTTTCCTTCAGGTGGTAATTTCTGATTCAGTTGGCTAGAGTTGGCCTTGTCATACATAGATAAAGGAACAATGTTGATTCCTCTTTGTTGCCACATCAAGGTCAGAACTTGCAGGTCTTAATGAATACTATTAATATATAAAATATGTTGATTTCTAAAATATATTCAGCCAAGAATACCACATGAACATTGGTAATTAAAGATTCTCCCCACCACACTGTGAGTTGAGTTTACTTTCTGGGTTAGATTTTGCAAAGCTATAAAGGACTTAGTTTTTGATTCAAATTAAGCCTAGGCTGTCTTGGTGATGCTGCCATCACTTCAGAGTAGATTGTGGTATCTGAGATTTTGTTGTGTATAAAGGAAACTTCATTTCTTAGAAATGAATGGATGTGGACACATTTTAGTATGTCTTAAACTGGTTGGGATTTAAAGGGATCAGATTCCAAATATTCCTGATCTGTGGAAAGTTAATGCATTTGCCTGAAATTGCCACTCATTGATAATATATTCTTCTTTTTAATAGTATTTTGTTTTTTCCAATTACATTTATAGACAACTATTTAACATCTTTTTTTTTTAAATTGACTTCCAAATATTTTCCTTCCCTTCTTTCCCCCTCCCTAAGACGTTAAGCAATTTGATATAGGTTATATATGTGCAATCATGTAAAAACATATTTACATACTATTTTTGAAAAAAATATTTCAGGGGTGAGAAAACTTTCTTAAGCCATCATTTTGTGATACATTTTCTTTAGTGTCAAATGATTTTGTTAATTGTGTTGAACTAGTTGTTGAGGGTCATATGATTCCATAGCTATTTTTTGGCAAATGTACTGTATTCCGTTTGATGATATTTTGTGATCTCATTTTGTTATTTTATGAAAGTTTTTTTAAATAAATTTACTTAATCTATGAAACTCAGATACTGCCAGTTAACTTTGAGATGGTGGCCATATTTGCTTTACGAAAACAAAAAAATAAACAAAAACAGTACACTAAGTACATATTTGCCAAAGAATAGGTGAGTATGATTGTAATGACTTAAGTATTAACAGGTAAATGGCACGTCCAGTTCATTACAATTTTATCTCAGATTCAGTGTTTCTTATCGTTCCAGATATTTTTCCTCAATACTATGGTTCATTAACCATTGTTCAGTCATCATATATCCTCCTGTTTAATCATTTTTTTTTCTCTTATTCTATAGCTTCATGTTTTTCTCTCTGAAAGTGATTGGATTCCTTAGGTTGCTTTTATGAAACAAAAAATTTGCTTTACTTTTGTAAAATGAAAAAACAAAACAATATTGCTTAAAATGCTTTGTTATTAAAATTGAAAACTACACTAACCTCATTATAACCCTCTTTGTTATGGAATATAGTTCAGTGTAAGGCAGAGACCTACAACTGTATCCAAAGGGAATTGGTTACTGAAGTGCAAAAAAACCTTTCAAATGTTCCTCATAGTGTAGACTGTCAAGGCCAATATTTACAGTAACAGGTTCCAATGTACAAAGAATCCTTTGTATAATTATGAAATAGAATAGTAAATTAGAAGATTCAAGAGATCTAGTTTAGATCTAAGACAAGGTATTTTGTCCTTTTGGCCTTAGTTTCTTTAAAGTGAATCTTTAAAGTGAAGTTTTCTCTTATATGAAGTCACCTCCAAATCCCTTCTGCTTGGTTTTGGAATATATTATGTAATTTTTTTTGTGTTATAATTTTATGGTATAAGTTGTGGTTTGTTTATGTTGAGTTTAAAATTAGTTGGCATTCTCTGAATTCACCCAAAGTCCCTAGAGAATGGTGATTGAGAAGCATGCATGGGGAAACCAGTTTTGGAATGAAAAATATTCAGTGGATAAACCACAAAGTAGCAACTCAACAAGTTGATAATTGAGAGTAATTAGTTACATCTGCTCCTATTTATTTTCGGGTAGTAGTATAAGAAAAATATTATGTATTTGAAATATTTTAACCACCTTGAAAGAAAACTGTTTTACAAAAACAAATGCACACCATACCTATTGCTTTATTCCACTGATTTCCCCTCCCTTATTTATATTACTGTTATATTTTATTATAGTTGTTCAATAAATTATTCTCAGATATTTTATATAGTTCATTTTATTAAATTATTCCATGAAATGAAAGCAAGCATAAAGTATATTTCAATGAACTTTTAGCTCTTTCTTGATGTAATTTCTTAGCTACCTTTTAAATTTCTCTTGACGTGTGCTAATCTACTTTATTGAATACCTAACATGCATTTGATATAAAAAATGAAATTGGATGATAAAACATCCTTTGGATTAGTCTGGATCTCATTTTAATTATTTTATTCAGGTTAATAGCAGCAAAAGTTGGTAGTGTCCATATATAAGCAGGTGATGTAATGAAGTCACACATGGTAGAAATAACAGTAGACTTGAAGTCAGGAGAACTGGGACTATGGGCCTTAGTTTTTTCATCTTTAAAATGAAGCACTTTTCATCTTTAAACGACTTCTATAGTCCCTTCTAGCTCCAAAATTCTATGATTCTTTATAATTTATATTAAAGATTAATATGAGCAAGTCTGGTCGATCAGTAATCCAACAAGTATTTGTTAACCACCAATCATGTGCAGAATGCTACTATCTTAGGATAGTCCTGAATTAAATGGACGAAGAATCACTCTTCCAAGGAGAAGTGGAAACGTTCAAAACCTCTTTCTACCTTTTGTTTGTGAAAGAGTTAAATTTTTTTTTTTTTTGCTACCATCACCCTGTGGATTTTACCTTCTTTAAAAGTGACTTTAACTCACTAATTTAATTCGTGATTACTCCCTTTTCTGGTTCCCTCTCATTTAATAGTGAATCTTTTGGCAAATGATCTAGAGTGTTTAATTCCTTAGGGATTGTTGTTGCTATGTTTACAGTGTTTTGCACACTTTGGGTGTTTGGGAAATGTTATATAAATAATAAAAGTTTGTAGTCAAAAATATTCACCTCTCAAGGAGAATGGTGACATAGATATTGAAATATAACAAATAATTTAAAAATTTATATTTAACCTTAGAGTGCATTGTAGCCTTTGCCTAATAAGCAAAATAGAAAACTGATGTATGCTCAGGGACTATGAACAGCCCAGAGTTAGAAACATGCCTTTGACCAGAATAAAGGATTAAGATGTTTTTATAGATTACTGCATAGGTAATTGATAGTTGACTATAAGAGATGTTACTGTAATTTGATATTTTACTAAATTTATTCGGTATGTTTTCTTTAATTAATTATGATACTTAGCTATTTAAAGGAACATTTCCCACATCTAATTAAAAGTAATAAGGTTTTCTTTTTTTCTTCCCCCAGGGCATGAGTATTATAGAACAACTAGACCCCGTATCTTTTAGCAATTACTTGAAGAAATACCATAACACAATATGTGGAAGACATCCCATTGGGGTGTTGCTAAATGTGAGTACTCCTATGAAACCTTGACTTTAGAGTTTGTCCCATCCAAAATGAAGTGATTGGCATTAATTCATGACTGGACATACTCATAGTACCTTTTTTCTAATTTGCCTTTAAAATGATAGCGCAGTAACTATTCTTCAGCATTTTTTTTTGGCTAGACACTGGGGTTAAGTGACTTGCCCAGGGTCATACAGGTAGTAAGTGTCAAGTGTCTGAGGCCAAACATATTTTTTTAAACTGTCTGGATGGAGTACATTGTTATCTTAAGTTGTTGGTCATCTCAGTGAGAGAATGTATGCAGCACTGTGGAAGTAACACTCACTGCACTATTCCTGGCTGTACCACGTAATAGCTATGTGACTTTTAGCCAGCCAGTCATACTCTTTAGGTTAGCTTTGAGTGCCTGCCTTTATAAAATGAACAAACTGGAATAGATAGCTATAGTTTTTTCCAGCTCTGACATTTTATCAAATTCCATTTCCTTTTGCAAACTCTTACCAAGATGTCCTTTCAAAGATTATATTGATTAGAAGCTGCATTTTTGTAGATTATATATAGAGTAAACAACATTAGTTCCTGTTCTTTAGGAACTGTCTTAAAAAGGTATATAACATTGAATCTTCTTATATTGTGGTTTTATCAGAAGAAGGAGAAAGGACTAAGAATTTTGGTGAGACAGACTTTAGAGAGGCAGTATAACAGTAAGAGAGTTGGGTAGATATCCTAAGAGGAAGAAAGGGAAACTAATTTAGGAAGCAGAAAAGATGTAGAACAAATAGTAGGAGTAGGTAATTAATAAGAATGAGAGAAGGTAATTAATAAGAATGACAGAATCAGATTAGGTGCCAGGAGATCTGGGGTTTTCATTCTGGTTTCACTACTTGCAAGACCTTCTGGCAGCTTTACTTTAATCTTCTTCTTTCCAAAAATGAGGGGCTTAAGCTAGATGATTGTCATATCTCATTCAACTCTAAAGTTCTGTTTTGGAGTTGAAAAATTTAACGTGAAGGAGAATATAAATGGGCAAAGTTTGACATCAGAATCTTGATACCCAGTGTGATTTGGAAGGCAATAAGAAATCAATTGAAGATTTTTAAGGAGGTGGTTGCAAGTAATATGGTCACAATGGTTGGTACAGAGGGAACATTTGGGATTAAGGATTTTGTATTGCCTGCGGGGATGTATATCGGCACTTTGTAAGAACCAAACTCAGTTAAACTCCAGTTTTTTTCCCCTCTTAATTCAAGTGTCACCTCATCTGTAAGTCCATTCTTGATTTTCCCAGTTGCGACTATTTCCCTCAATTGTTTTGTATTTATTATATTTTATCTTTACTTAATAATTACATGTTATTTCACTTAGTAGAATGTTAGTCCCTTGAAGAAGTGTTTTCTTGGTTTGTTTTGGTTTTCTTCCTGTATCTACAGCACCTACCACAATGCCTGGCATCTTGAAGGCACTTAATACTTTTTTAATGAATGAATTACATCTGAGTGAACCAGTTAGTACTGGAAATAAGCTTATGTACTTAAAAAATGAAAAACAACCAAGCTTTACAGATCTTTAAGGTGTGCAAAATACTTTACATATATTATCTCATTTGAATTTTGGAAATCAGGGCATCAAAATATTATAGATGAACCTGAACTGAACCAGTATTTCATTGGGTTAACTGGTAAGGAAAAGTCTTCCATAGTTCAAGGGTAAAATAATCAGAAATTTATCTTTGAGGCTAAAATTAATGAGGGCCTGGAGATAGGTATATTAAGAGTAGTCTCATTAAATGTAGGGAGAAAGAAGAACTAAAATTTAAGGTGACTGACGTTTATTGTTTGGACGAATGATGAGGTGATAGTATTTTCCACAGTAATAATAGTTGCTAACTTGGGGGAAGACCTTTGAAGAAAAAACCATCAGAATACTATTTACTGAACCTATTTAATGTGAAAGCAGTCCTAAATCTTTTAAGAAACAAAAAAGAAGGGTGAAATGTAAATAGGTTTAGAAACTATCGGTGAAGTTGAAGATTACTTACTTAACAGTCCTCATTTCATGTATAATTTGTGTCCTAACTATGTTTTTTTCCCCCTCTTTTCCTTAGGCTATCACAGAGCTCCAGAAGAATGGAATGAATATGAGCTTTTCATTTTTGAATTATGCCCAGTCAAGCCAGTGTAGAAACTGGCAAGACAGTTCAGTGAGTTATGCAGCTGGAGCACTTACAGTCCACTGAAGCTCTGAATACTCAGGGATACCACCTGCACATACTCATTCTCTAAATGGGGTCACAGCCTAGCCCTTACAAAGATGCAGTTCCTGGTCTTTGGGGATACTGAAACCTCAAAATTAATAGAACTTTCTTCTCTTTTCTAGTAGGTGTAGTCCTTCCTTAATTTCAACTCATTATAAAATGCTTTCTTGTTTAGGACAAAGAAGGAAGGCTGGCTTCAAAATATTTTATGATTTAAAAAAGTGATGATGGATGTAAAGTCATGGTGGCAGATGGTCCTTCAAATACAACCTGTAAAGCATTTACCATATTCTAAATTTGCACTCTTTGCAGACCTGTGCACATGTATTCAGCTTTCAGAATAGTTTTGCAAATTGTAAACAAACAAAAAAGGGTGGAAGCTTTTTAATAATGAAAATTGCATTTATAAATGATCTGTATTAGAATATAATAAATCTCCAGTATAGTCAACTACTACCCATGTTGTACAACAGATACCTTCTATTTTAGTTGCTAATAAAGGGCTACACAACTCAAATTAGTCTGATTTAAAATTATTGCTCTGTGGTATATGTGTAGATTGTTTCTCATTAACTTCATCTTAGTATTTTTATGTTCAGTTTAGAAAACAGCTCCTTTGTAAGATAGTTGAGGATGTGTTTTATATTTATATGAAGACTATTTCAGTTACAGAAATTAATATAATGTTATAATTTACAAGTTGGCTTTTCAAAGCTACATGCAGTATGCCAAAATTGCTTTTATCTATATGAAATCAATTTTTGTCACTAAATACCATGTTATAATAAACTTTACATTCAAATTTGGCAAAATGGGGTTGATTTTAGCCCTTCAGCAGCAAAGATTGTTTGCAGGATGCTAGTTTGCAAAGATTGTGGAACAGGTCTTGTCTTTTATGGTTATCGCCAAATAATTGCCACTGTGTTTCACAGTGCTTTAAAAAAATTCAACCTTGTCTTGTACTCATCTTTTTCAGTAAGAAATCATTTTTTAAAAATCCTCTACTGTTCTTTCACTTCCACTATTTAAGTGGTAATTCTTTTTCTTTCCTCTTGCTTAATTTAGTCTAAATTAGACTTAATTTGACTAAAGAATGTCATGGTAGTGTTGTTATTTGTGCATCCTATGTGTGCTAGGTTGCGTTAGTGTAGTCTAGGACTTGATTTCCCAGCTATTGAATTCAATTTTAAAATCTTCAATATAATACAAGCACAATACTTAGGTGCCTTGCACCAAATGTATTCAAATATTTGATTTTGCTATTTATGGAGCATTAATTTTTTTTCTACCCAAGGAGTGATTTAAATGGTAATACCTTTCTAAATGGAGTAAAAGTGTCCTCTGCATCTCTGTGGAAAAGTATGTCATTAGCTTAGATATCTGTAATTTGAATCCTGGCATGTTCATAGGGAGTTTTTTTGGAGGGGGTAGTGAGATATTACAATAACTTTTGCTTTATGGATTTAAATGAATTACAACAAAATTGATTGTGATATGTGATTTTTTTTTTAAAGCCAACCATTATCCCTCCCAGTAATGTTACTATAAAATTTACAATATATTTTCTGGGAAAAGTTTTCCAATTTGATGAGTTGTAATTTACTTTTTAAAGAAAGAGAATAAGATGATGGCCAGGCCTCTTAAATACTGGCATTGTAGTACAGGGACTGCTTTTATAGTATCTTTTGAAGTGTAGGATCCTCCCTAATCACCTCTATCCGTATTTTCCAAGAACACAGGAACATCTGCCATGCCTGGGAATCCCCTGGCTCCACACTTATACCTCCTAGAATTTAGCGCAACTACTTCTCTCTGTCTCTCTCTGTCTCTCTCTCTCCTTTTTTTTGGGGGGGGGGGGTAATATATTTACAGTGTCTCAGAGAGTTGGACTACTGTAGCACACTTCAGTAATGAGTGCCACTCTTACCCAGCCTGAAATTTCTTAGTGCCCTACTTTGTCAATTCTGGAAATTTGGTATTCTGGTAAAAATAAACATGCTTTAAATGGAGAATATCTGTATTGATAACTTGATCAGCATCATTTTACACTATTTAAACATGCAATTGAGAAAGAGCACTGGGTGAGATAGAAGGCCTTATTTCTAGTCTTGGCTTTCCACCTCTGTATCCTTGAGCAAGTTAATCACTCTGAGCCTCAATTCCTTCATAAGAAATGAACTAGATAATATGAACTAGATAATATCTGAGGTTTCTTCTAGCTCTAAACTTTTATGGTTCTATGAACTTAATCAATGGCAGTTCTGGTGTCACTTGTATAAAACAAGTTAAAACTGCTAAGTGATTGAAGTATAAGGTGCTATCTTTTTTCTTCATAGTATAAAGATTTTTTTTTTGTTATAACTATAAAGAGAACAGTTAATTTGTATTAGATAAATGGAGTTCTGAAATGTTGGATCTAGGCTAATAGAGTTTATGTGCCTTTAAAAAGTCTATAGCTTTTGGACAGATTTAAGCATTTTTAAACTGTATATAACGTGGTTAAATTCACCTTTTATTATCCACTTTATACTTCATTCGTGGTGCATCACATATTGATTTTTTTGCATTGTTCAGTGTACCTATGAGTGTTCATTTTTCTCTGCCACCTATGTTGTGATGTATTACTTAGAAAATACAGTTTGATTTTTCATATCAACTTAAGTAAAAATGTCATCAAGAAGACCTGTCATGGTTAAATAATAAAACGTTGTTGCAGGAACAGAACATAAAACTATCTAGGTAAT
Organism: Vombatus ursinus; assembly: GCF_900497805.2. Lineage (NCBI taxonomy): Eukaryota > Metazoa > Chordata > Mammalia > Diprotodontia > Vombatidae > Vombatus > Vombatus ursinus. The sequence goes on from NW_020948840.1 coordinate 13,697,438, forward strand.
CATAATGAGGCAGTGTGTAACCCAAAATTGGTCAGGAAAGCTAGGGTTGTTGTGGAATTGGGTAGATCTGATCTAGTTGCTTTATCTAGACTATCCAGGAAAGGATCTGGATCTGAAGTGTTAAGATATGTTTCCCAGATACCCCAGAAAATATTTATTAGGGCCATCTATATAAGGAACACTTTGGAAAGTAGCTGTTTTAAGAGATGCTTGACCAACTAAGGCAATTTCATAGCCAGTTGGTCAGCCACTCTTCTTTGATCTTAAAGAGCCATAGTTAGCTATAGTAGGTCGCCTAAGAGCAGCTTGAGCCTCTTTAGTCAACCCAAGAATATTCATTATCTCTATTAAAGAGAGAAGATTTGTAAATCTTAAAGTGAAATAAATGTGTGTGAATTATTAATATTGTTGTTTTTAAAAGAAGACTTATGTCTCCAGAAACTAATATACCCCAATTTAGGCTTCTACTCTGTTGCCCATGTTCCTTAGGGACATGGTTAAGTCAGCCCTAGGATAGGACCTCCTTAGAGATCCCAGTAAGATACCTCGTTCCATGAGCCAGCTGGTGATGTAGATTGAAGTACTCATTCAGCTGGTTGTGATAGAATCTAGATCAGGGGTGGGAACTTTCGGCCCTGAGGCCACATTTGGCCCTCTAGGTCCTCTGGTGAGGCTCTTTGACTGAATCCAAACTTCACAGAACAAATTCTACAGTGCAACAAGCACAAGAACAAATTTAGTGAAGTTTGGATTCAGTCAAAGAGCCACACCAGAGGACCTAGTGGGTCAAATGTGGCCTCAGGGCCGAAAGTTCCCACCCCTGATCTAGAGACTTCCCTATAAAGATGTCTCTAACACAATGCTCAAGGCATCTGTGTTGACTCTCTGCTAGTTACTTTTTTTTTTTTAATGAGTTTGAGTGAAGGCATAGAAGTCATACTTATAAGTTTTGCAGATGGCACAAAACAGATTGATATATGACATAATTAGGATCCAAAAAGATTTCAACCAATATGGTTGGACAAGTTCTAGTAAGATGAATTTGATAGGGATAAATGACCTATACTTCACTTCTGAAAGTCAGCTTCTTAAATACAAGATGGAGTAAGTGTGGCTAGATAATTCATTTTAAAAGGATGGGAGTAGGGGGGGCAGTTAGGCGGCGTAGTAGATAGAGCTCCGGCCTTGGAGTCAGGAGGATCTGAGTTCAAATCCAGCCTCAGACACACAACCCTTTAGGCTGTGTGACTTTGGGCAAGTCATTTAACCCTGATTGCTTCATCAAAAAAAAAAAAGATGGGAGTAAGACTAGTTAACTACAAGCTCTAAAGGAGTCAAAGGTTTGATGATATAGCTGGCCAAAAAAGTTAATTTGATCTTAGGTTAAATTAAAAGAGGAATAGCATTCAGGAATAAGATGACAGTCTTGCATTCTGCCCTTTCCAGACCATTCCTCAAATATTGTGTTCCATTTTACACAGCAGATTTGAGGAAAGATATTTATAAGTAGAAAACAACCAGAGGAGGGTAACTAGGATGCTGAGGAGCCTTGATGCCATGCCATATGAGGATTAGTTGAAAGAATTTGGGGATGCTTGCTCTGAAGAACATACTCCCTCCCCGAATTGGACCCACACTTGTAACAAAGAAAAACAGTTAAACAAAATTGACCAACAGAGAGTTTATCCAAAAACAGCTACAACATTCTGCCCTCTAGTTCTACTCTCTCTTACCAAGAGGAAGGAAGTTTGTCATATCATGTTCTTTGAGACTGGACTAGATTATATTTCAGTCTTTGGGGCTGAGATTGTTATTGCAGTTAATCTGAGTTAACTCCCTTGTCTCAGGTGAAGGCTGTATGATGATTTGTTGGGGATATTATAGTGGGGATCCTTAATTCATTTGTTGGTTAGACTAGATGGCCTCTGAGATCTTTTCCAACCCATCAGATTTTTGTATTGACAATTTGGACAGTGTAGAAAAATTGAGCTAGACTCAATTTAGGCTTTCTAGACATCTGCCACTTGTTGATGTGGGCTTTATACACAGGCTTAACTTGGAGATTGGCCAGGTTGTTGGAGAGCAATGGGGTGTAAGGGAGCACTGAGAGATTGGAAAGTAGCAAGGAGGAAATAGGAGTTGTTTTATATGGAGGAAAAAAAGGAACTCATTTGTAAGTGAAATTAATCAGAATGAGCCATTTATTTCAGGAGGTTGGTACTGCTCCAGATTTAGATTACTTAATTTGGTCTGCCTGTTCATCTTGGGATGATGAGCTAACATCAAATGAAATTTGTTTTTAATTTTTTTTTTATTCTGAACTTAATATTTCTTTATACAAATAGAACAGAAAAAAGGATTATATGTGAAACCCTGAATCTATTATGTGCTGCTTGCTTTAAAAAAAATTATAATAAATTCAACGTGTTACTTTCAAAGCTGGCCTGCTTGTCTCTGTTTCCTTTTGAACTACTGTTCATTTAAAAAATGCTTCAGGGCCCCCCCCCCCCCTTTTTTAGCAATACTGTTATAAGCTCCCTTCTTCCCTCTCCCAATAATCCCCGTCCCCAGTAGAAAAAAGAAAAACACAGTGCTTGTAACAAATAATCATAGCCAAGCAAAACAATCCTGCAAGTAAGTCACGTTCACAAATGTATATTATTCTGCAACTTGAATCCTTCACCTCTTCATCATTGGTCTCCTGGAGGTGAGGTTGTTGCATTAATTAGAGTTCTTAAATCTTTTAGTTGTTTTCCTTTACAGTGTTGTTGTTAAGGTTATGTGAATCTTGAGCTGGAAAACAGAAAAGAGTATATAACAGAAACTGAATTGATGCTTACTGTCAAATGTAAACTTGTCCAGGATTCCACAGAGGTTGAAAACCTTGTGTAAGATCAAATGAGTAGTCATGGGCTGTGTTGATGGCTTCCATCTTTTGGTAGGAGCAGAATTTACATGTAAATGTGAACATACCACCAGCCTTTACAGATGACAAGATGAAAGCTTTTGCTTAATCTGTGTTGCCCAGATGATAGCATCTTTCTTACTTTGACAGACACAGGATTAAATGTGTAGTGGTCTGTTCTTATTTTTCTCCTAACATCATCTTCTCACAACTCTTCAACCCTTCAGAGAGTGACTTGTTGAGGAAATTATCCTCTCCTGTGCCAAGGCCCAAATTGACCATCACTTATAGATTTTTAGCCTTATAAGATTTAGTTGGGACTGGATTGATGGTTAGGGTTGTTTCTTTTGCCAGGGATGTGTATCACAGATTCCTTGAGAGTATTAGCGTATTTATCCTGAAACTAGCTATATGGTGAATTTGGAAAGTTAATATAAAAAATGGGCCAGTGTAATCTCTCAGTGATCTGCAAGTTGTGATTTGACAATCACATGATAACATGATTTGAATGTTAAAGCCCTTCAGAGAGTTGCCAGAATTTAAATACGTTTGAGAGCACATAGTTCTTCTCCTAATTCTGTAGATGATAATGTACAGAAAAGGGAAAGATACAATTATACCTTCTTGTGCCCTTCCAACGGATCTAACAAGACATTGGTACTTCAGATTTTGACCATAAGATATAGTTGGGCCTTGATTACCTCCAAATCAGGGCTGATTGGTGTCTTAGTATCTCAAAGGTACTTCAGGGAGTATAAAACCTAAGTTTCTTCCCAGTGAATTGAATAAAAATCCCAGGAACTATGTGAAGTCCTTAGCTACCTCTGGGTAGCTAAGGAGAATATTTTGCAGATCCATTTTAATTCCTTTGGGTGGGGAAAGGAGATAAGATAATGTCTGAAAAGCTGGGGAGTTTGGTTAGCTTAACTAGGGTTGGGTTGAACCTACAGTCTAATGAAGCTGATAAAAAAAAAATGTGTCTCAGTTAAAGGAAGTAATCATTCCATTATACGCTGCACCAGTCAGCCCACAAATGTTATTATCATGTTCAATACTGTGTGCCATATTTTAAGAGAGTCTTAGTAACTAGAGTACATTCAGAGAAGGATGATCAGGTTGGTTAAGTGTGTAGAAATTATGAAAAGAACTGTTGAAGGTTTTGGAGATACTTTGCTTGGAATAGTGAAAAATAGAATGGTGAGGGAGAGGGGGCATGATGGCCTCCAATATTTGAAAGGACCTTTATGTGGGAAGAAGTACTTTCTTATGTATTGCTTTAGACATTAGGAACCATGGATAGAAGTTCCGTTAGAACAAGGAAATGGACTGCTTCAGGGATTCCATTAAGGAATGAAGATTTTATCATTGAAAGTATTTAAGCAGAGGCTATATGACTGTTAGGAATGTTATAGAAAGGATTTCTTGGCTTTTTTTTGGTTAGGCAATGGGGTTAAGTGACTTGCCCAGGGTCACACAGCTAGTAAGTGTCAAATGTTTGGTCTGAAGCTGGATTTGAACTTAGGTCCTCATGAATCCAGGGCTGGTGCTCTATGTACTGTGCCACCTAGCTGCCTGAAAGGATTTCTCTGTTGAGTGGGAGATTGAACTGGATTTTTCTCCAGTCTATAAAGAGATTATAGAACTCTACATTTATAAGTGTTAAATATGTACTCTTTGAACTTGACGTGCTAGTTATGTTCCTGGAGGCAGACCAGTGCTGACAGGATAAAGGCTGTGTGTTGGATTTTGTTGAATAAATTAGAATACTGTCCAGGTATAGTCTCTGTGGTGATATACAGTCAATATGAAGCAGTCAAAGACTGAAGTGGCATAACAGAGGCCAAATGGCATTACGGTACGCTTAAAAGTATCTGTGGTGTGGCCCAAATACAACCTTCCATTCATCCTCCTCAATTTGGAACCCCCCCCCCAACATAAGAGCTAACTGGTAATCTGTATAAATGTGTCTCCTGCTTTAAGTTTTTAAATCTAGAAAATTTCAGAGCATTTAATTACATCTCAATTCTAAGATCCACCTCACTAAAATGTGCTCTTTAGACAAGACATAACAGCCATTTCACTAATGGAGGGAGCTCAAAACATCCTAGAACTTGCAATAACTTTTAGTCATTGTCAATATGACTTTTCTTTTTTAGTAATCTAATCCCAGTAACCTTTTCGAGAGTCCCTTGGAAATTCCACCCTACAAAAACTAAAGTCATAGCTTAAGATATGTGTTCAGGTGACGTAGGGGTCATATTGACCACTGTCAGATAATGATACTATATTGAAGGGAAGTAGTTGGGGCGCCATGACCAGAAAAATAAATTACTTCCTGGCTAGCCTTCTGGTGATGAGCTTCTTCATGCTTAGCCTGACTGATCTTTGGGTAGCAGGCATAATATGTTACTATGATCATAATTTGGAAGTCTTTCCAGAATTCTAGAACCTGCTAGAACTTGCACTACATTGACTTAACCTTTAAGAACCGAGGATCGTTTTTGTGACGTGAGGCAGCAAGTTTGTTATGATAATTTAGATTACCTAGTGATGATTTCCAGTGATCATTTTGATCTTACTAAGCAGGCCAGAGATCTAACCAAATCATTAATAGCCTTCACCCTCATTGATCATGTCATTGTTCTTCGTGGGATTTTTATTCACATTGTGTTCAATAAAGTTACTGCATGTGCCAGTCCACTATGACCTGGGCTAGGAGAAATTGCCTCACTAGTAGTTAGAGGCAATGGCTGGGTTCTTTACCTGCCTTCTAGTTTATATTATGCCATTGAAATTCCTTGGATGATAGAGACATGACAAGTTCCTTTGCCATTGGGGTAGAGGGCCTTTTGACCAGAAAGGCTTTGATGCAATGGAAGGCCTCTTACTAGAATAGAGTCAAAGGTCTGCTAACCACAAATGTTCCTTTTCCTCCTGAGTAAAGTGTAGTTGGACTAATCCAGCTATATATAGTTCTGATGGGGAAAGAGGAACTAAACTGTATAACCTTGACTCAGGGTGGGAAAAACAGAATAAAAACTCGTTTGGGGGAATCCCTTCTGAAATTAAACACTGTTCTCAATAAATATTTATTTACTAGTACTAGAGGATGCCTGAAACAAGTACAAGTCAGGTCACCTTAGGTTTGCTGAGACTCTTAGAATTGGTCACTTTATTCCAGCGTAAATCCTCAGTAAATAACCAGAATGCACTAGTATACTCAACTCAGAATTAGGTCTTTGCGACACTCATGAAATGGGTTCGTGAGTAATCTTTTTTTTTTGCAGGGCTTTAGAGTCTGGCTACACTTTCATTCAGTAAGCATTTATTAAGCACCAACTATATTCCCAGGCACTGTGTTTGGTGTTGGTGAAAGACAAAATTGAAAAGTTCCTGCCTTAACAGAGTAGGAGATAACATTAACATGGAAAAGTAAATATGCATACAAAATAGATACAAAATAATTCGGGAGGTGGGTGGTGTGGTCCTACTGAGTTGAGATTTGGGGGTAAGTTTCCTTTAGCTCTTGGTGTTTCAGCTGACCTTTGAAGAAAACTAGAGATTTTAAGAAATGAAGGTGGGAGATGGAATATCCCATGCAGGGAAACAATGAGTTGGTCAGTTTGGATGGAATGTATAGTACAAGGGAATGATGCACAATAATCCAGGGAAGGTAGGTTGGAGCCATATTACTTAGGGGTTTAAAACCTAAACAAAAATTTTAATTTTTATCCTAGAGGCAATAGGGGGCAACTGGAGGAGGGGAGTTGTGGTCACCCCTGTACTTTAGGAAGATCACTTGACAACTATGTGGTTGTATTGGAGAGGAGAGAAATGAGGCAGGAAGACCTTTAAGGCAAAAATCCAGGCAAACAGTAATAAGGGACCTGATCTAGAGTGGTATATTTGGCAGTGAAGAAAAGGGGTAAAATGCAAAAGTGTATTGTGGGTGTAGAATTTATCAATACTTGGTAACTGATTAGATGTGGGTGGGAGGAGAGAATGGGAAGGGTTGACAGTGACACTTAGGTCCCAATCTGGAGTGACCAGAAAGAAGATACATCTTCAACAAAAAGGGAAAATCAGGAAAAGGAGAGGATTAGGGAGAGGTGGTAAATTCTTTTTATTGAATCTCTGCTGCCAGTGGGACATAGATTTGGAGTCTTCAAGGAAAACCATATTAATGAAGTAGAATATGGATCATTGGGTGGTAAATTTGATTTTTTTTTTTACTTTTCCCCAGAAGGCAGAATTAGGAGAGGTATGTAGAGGCAGGTTTGGAGCTCCATAAAAGGGACAAACTTCCTAACAATTATAACTGTCCCAAAGTGGGCTAATCTGCTTCACAAGATGGTGAATTTTTTTTAATTGGAAGTCTTCATATGGAAGCTAGAAGGTCAGTTTTTAGGGATGTTGATTGTAAAGGGGATTTCTGCTCAGGTATGGATTGGCCTCTGAGGTCTCTTAAAACTGGGGTTTAGTGGATATTATCAACAGAAAAGCTGTTTGATGAATGCTGGTAATATATGAAAGAAAAAGATGTCACTATGTTTGCTTATAATAGTAGTTCAACTGTATATATGGCAAGCATTCTATTTACAAAATACATTACGTATATTGTTGTTGAATTTTAAAGGTGTTTTCCATGCTTGTTTTGTAGCATGTATTAAAGATACTTGGTGCTTCCAGTAATAACACCTCAGATTTCAAGAATGATCTTTACTCATGATAAAGCTGTTATGCTGAGGTTTTGGTAGTTTCTAAAATCAAGATTCACTTCTTTTGTGAATTATCCAGTTTTCCTAGACTTACAATTATAGCCCAGCAGACTGAAATAAAAATTAATGAAAAGAGTGTAAGTAAAATTAAAATGGTTCAGGTTGTGTAAAGCTATTAAGGCAGCTTTTTAAAAAATTAAATGTTATTTTGCTCATTGATTTATAAAAATTCTTTAATAAATTCTGAGTATTATTGATTATATATTTACAACTTAGTTGTCAATAGTGGCACACTTATGCCTAGAATAATTAAATATTCTTTTTACTTTAAAACAAAGCATTTAAATATAATGCTAAATTTTAAATATCCAAATGTCATGCTATTTCTTTTTTAAATAATATTTTATTTTTTCCCAATTACATTTAAAGACAATTTTTAACATTCATTTTTTGAGTTTCAATTTTTCTCCTTCCCGCTATCACTTCTTCTCTCCCTGAGATGGTAAGCAATTTGACATAGGTTATGTATATGCAATCATGCAAAACATATTTCCATATATAGTGCTATTTCTTAAGAATAAAGTAATCCAGCTATTGGAAATTGAAGGGATAGGGTGGGGTAATGGAATGACTGCCTTTGTTTGACCTGTGATGCCTCTTGAACCTAAAGTGAGCCAGATGCATAGTAGGAGAGTGGCAAATACTGAAAGGCCAGTGAGTGATTCAGGAGCTATAGTTTAAATCATTTGCCAACTTTGGCCTAGAGTACCATGGTATACTCTGCACATTTAAGTTGAACACTATTGGGGTGAAGGGGTACTCATTAGCACCTAACTGCCATTTGCTAATAGGTGCTTTAGTGGCCCAAAGTGCCTTGTAAGGTATTCAGGTTGTACTAAACCTGAAGAAGATAGGCTATGGATTTTGCATGTGAATGGTGGTAACTCCTAAGGTTTTAAGTAGTTTTTTCTCTTAATAATGGACAAGCTTTATAAAACTGTACTGATCTTGCCTAGCATAGTCTTTTGAAAAGTAATATAATCGAAGTACTTCTGATCATGAAATATGTTCTAATGTCCACTTCAGACATTTGGGAATGCCTATTTTACTAGAAGTAGGCACCCCTAATCCAAACAAGCTAATAAACCAGAAAGCATTAACAACACATGACCAAGTAGAGAATGATGGGCTAGGACATTTATTCCTAATTGTGTTCTGAAGGGAAAAGAAGTAAATGCTTGTAATTGAAAAATTTTTTAAAAAAATAATTAGATCTTGAGCTCTGATCTTGGACTTCTTGTGTAGTGAGTGACCAATGGAACTACTCTTCTTAATCAAGACGTTTTGAAGAATCATGAGTACAATGTACTTGGTTACAAAGATGTTAATTAATAAGAATTAAAGCAGGCTGAAGAGTAAATCACAAAACGTGGTCAATATATTGAAAAAGTGTTTCAGTTAATGTTTTTTAGGCTGTTGAATTAAGTTTGAACAGGGAATTTTTTTAAAACTTCTCTTGTGCTAAATGGGAGGAGTACTCTAAACATTTAGTCCCTTAACATTCTTATTTTGAAAGAAATGAAAGCAGAGGACAATTTTTTTGCGTGTAATTTACTTTCCAAATGTCAGTGTCACATTCCTTTTCTTGTTAACAAAGTGCATTAAATGTTACAAGTCTTTTTGAACCTCAGTTTCCTTACCTGCAAGATTAGCTGGTTGGAATAGATGGCCTCTAAGATCCCTTTCTAATAACTTTGATTTCCTTTGGGACTAGAAACCATTTTCCTCTGTCTCCTCATTTCTCTATTGAGAGATTTATGGTAGTGGCTTTTTTTTTTTAAATTAAGACTTTGTGTAGGTGGTGTGATATTATGAAATGTTGATTGTCCAAATTGAGTACCAGCATTGAATAGTGGATAGAACGTGGGCTTTGAATTAAGAAGAGCTGGGTTCAAATCCCACTCCAGATATCTACCAGCTACATGACCCTGAGCAAATCTCTTCTTAACTTTTCTGTGCCTCAGATTCTTCACCTGTAAAATGGGGACGTTGGAGGTTGGAAGAGGTTGGGGAGATGTTCCCTTCTAGCTCTAAATCTCTGATTCTGTGATTTTTTTCTTTTCCTTTCCTTTCGGTCTTCCTTTCCAGCCTCTAATTCCTTGCTCTTTTCAGTGTTTGTTTTCTCTCATTTACCTCTTGTTGTTGCTAAAAATGGCAAATAGTTCCTCTGTGCACACCCAGATGCTTTAATGGATGCCTTGAATACTGTCCATTAGTGCACACAAATTGTCTTTATTCCTGTCTGCTGTCTGAAGGGTATGTGAAACCATGGACATAGAGTGTATGCTACCTCATTTTGAATCACTTGGTGTTCGAGTTGAATTGTTAGGTGAGATAGGTCAAGATATTTGCCAGTATCATATCATTAATTTAGGAAGAGAACTAGAGTTAGAATTCTTAGGCCACTGTACAAAATCAAAGCAAACAGGCATTGACATAAGTGATGTGGTGAATTCAGAATGATTAACCTAATCTTGCATGTTTTGCAGTTCATCTTTATCTCGGGTTATCTCAAAGAAATATAATATAATTCTCAAAATGAAGTGAATTTTAACGTAGTTTAAAATGACAACTTGCAGTTGTATGGTATTTTTAACTTTTCAACATTTTTGCATATTTTGTCCTATTTGATCCTTACCACATCAATCTCAGGTAGTTTGAATTCCATTTAACACATGTAGAAATTGAGAATTAAGTTAAAGAGAATTGTTTAAATTTGTATGGCTAGTCAGTATAAAGGCTAGGGGTAGAAATTCCATCTCTCTGGGTTTTCTATTCCAAATTCTTTCTAGCATGTTATATTGGCCAGTTTTTTGTTTATTTTTTTTTTTTTTGGTTTGTTTTTTGCGATATTCTCTTTTGGGGAGTTGGATTTTGAGGGGGAAAGTTGAACTATCCCTCTGTCTTGAGTAGGGACTTCAAATATGTTGGAATTCATATCAAGTTAGTTGTTTGTAATTATGCAAATGTACAACAGATTCTTTCCATAGACTAAAATTTACCCAGTTATTTAGCAAGTATCTATTTTACTTAATAATTAATATTAAAGTCTTAACATTATATGGTCCTTTCCAACCATCCTATCTCCCAGTGCAACAGAAATGATAATGAACAAATAGAAGTTTGTAGTGTAAGAACCATTGGATTTGGATTTAAAGGAGCTGCATTTGAATCCTACCTTGTTATTTCTTAGCTGTGTAACTTTGTGCAAAGCTACTTCACCCCTACAGGCCTCAGTTTCCTCGTGTTAAAGTAAAGGAGTTGAATGAGATTATCTTCTAAGGTCCCTTCCAGCTCTGGATTCTAGAGGGGTTTTTTTTTTTTGGTAAATTTTTTTTTTCAAAATTGATGACCTATTTTTATGTCATATTCATTTCTGAATATATATCCCTCCCTATTCCCCACTCTCCCTTGTGAACTTTATAACAAAGTTTAAAAAATAAAGAGGAAAAAAAACAGTTTATGAAAACTGACATGTGAGACCCCTTCCAACTTTAAATCTATGATCCTAGGATCAAGCCCATCTGACAACATATTCAGTATTCTCATAGCCCCCATCTTTGCAATGAAAGGAGAAAGAAGCAGTTTTTTCAGTTCTCAGAGATGAAGTTCAATCATAATAACAGAGCATTCAGTTTTCTTTTATTCTTTGAATTTACATTATTGTAGACATTAAAATAGTTCAATTTAAATAGCTGTATTTTAGTATATGCAGAATCAGAACCAAGATCCTAAATGTCAGTTCATGATCTTTTCAAAAAATCTCATGCTTTATCCTTTGAAAAACTCAGTTTATAGAACTTGGATGATTAGGTTGGTTATCATGACTTCTGTAAGACCTAAGAGTGACTAAAAGGCTTCATAGAGAAAATAGTTCAACTAAGGCTGCAGGTTGTTTTTCTGTCTGGACCGTTACTGCTGGTGGTTCCTTATTTCTCACTGAATCTTCTGGTTATAAGCAGAGTTCAGGAAAGATCTGATGGTAGGAATATTGGTTATAAGAAATGACATTTTTGAGGTCATTTCTATACCTTGAAGTTTATTCTCTGACCCTTACTTAGGCTCAAAACTTCCTAGTTACTGAGTAAATGAGGGTTAAATAATAATGGAATTGAGCAAAATCTGATGTAAAAATTTTAGTATGTTTAGGATTTTAATTAGATTGTGTTTGTGGGGAGATGAAATAAAAACCTGGATTAACTGTTTTTGCTGAATTTGTTCATTTTGGAATTAGCTGCATGTAGCCTGCATTTCCTGGAACACTTTTATAACTTATTGTGCTAGTCAAAGGTTTTTATTACTGTTTGTATAAAAATGAACATTGGAAAATTTGGTTTATGTTCATTTCAGACAAATGTTAGATCAATCCTCCATGCCCTTTTCTTACACAGTATTATTGAAGTTTGTTGCCTTTAAATTTATACTCTATTTATTAATGTGATGTATAGGACTTTTAAAATGGATTTAAAAATGTGGAGAATTTGATCTTCCATGAATAGTTAACTTTCATGGAGTTACAGTGAAATTGATATGCACCCCAAATTTTCTATATACATATGATAATACTTATTTAGGAGTGTATCTTGACAGTTTTATTAAAACCAAAAGAATTTACATAACATGAGATAGGATGATAGAATAATGTGACTGATTTTTAAAACAATTATTCCAGAAATTTTACACTGAAAAAAGTATTTCTCTTTTTTATGGGAATAACTTTTGCAGTGACTTTAGAGCAAGCAGTCTTTTTTTCTTTTAAAGAGCAAGCAGTCTTTCAAATATCCTGTGGTGTCAAATTTAGGGTTTTTTTTTTTGTTGTTGTTGTTTTTTTTTTTTAAGGCAATTCGGGTTAAGTGACTTGCCCAGGGTCACACAGCTAGTAAATGTCAAGTGTTTGATCTGAGGCCGGATTTGAACTCAGGTCCTCCTGACTTCACGGCCGGTGCTGTATCCACTGCGCCACCTAGCTGCCCCCAAATTTAGTTTTAAAAATAGTGTGAATGAATGAATGAATGAATAAATGAATAAATGAATGAATGAAAGATAAAGTATTTATAAAGCATCTGTTAAGTGTCAGGCGCTGTGGGAAGCAATAGGGATATAAATATAGAAAACAAATTGGTCCCTGCCCTTAAGGAGTGTATATTCTAATTCGTGGAATTCATTATGAGTCAAGTCTAGTAATTGAGGTTGGAGGATCCAGCTGGGGAGTACCATTTTTAATCCAAAATGAGGCACAGCTATCAAGTGACAAAGCTGATTTTCTTGTGTGGTGCATGAACTGTCTCAGAAAGATAGTTTTCAAAGAAAAGATCCAAAAAAATTAGCATTGTTGAAGTAACCATGTGTCATCACCCCAAGCTAACAGCTTCAAAAGGCAGCTCTCCTTTGGATAGATAGCTTTAGTTTTTGTAAAAGTCAGATTTGTTGTTTTTGATGATGTCATATACAAGGGCAGGTGGGAACCTATCAGACCCATTTTATGCTTAAGCTCTTTTAAAAAACCATCCATTTTCCTTTCTGTGACCATGGTTGAACTCCAATTCTGGAAGAAAAAATCAAAGAGAAGGAAATAAAAAGTTGAGCTTTGGTTGTTGGAAACAGTCTGAACATAGATAATTTCCTGTATTTAAAAAAAAAATAAAGTGGTGGTTGGAGCATATTGAAAGTTAAAATCCTAGGGGCATTTGAGTACTGAAACTTTGTTCTGAACTCTAGACAGTCTCATTTAGAACTTGAAGAATGCAGAAGTTTGAGAAACGGCATTTATAAGCAAACATTTATATTTTTTTAAAGGGATTGTTCTTTATTTTCTGGAGCTACCCAATACCTCAGCACTAAAGAGTGAAGTATAATTTGGTCTTTTCTAGGTCTAGGAAAGGGCTTTAAAAAGAACTTTTTTAAATAAAAAGTTTGGTCCTAATAGCTTGTGTTATCCTCTGATTAGCAAAGGTAGTTTTCAGAGTTGTATATTTGTAATTGTGTTGTTTTTGGATTATTTTATAGTTTGTTGTGTACATTAGGATTTGCCTAATCTTGGAAGATCTCAGTGCAATTGAAAGAGGACAAATGACTTGGGAGAAAGGATGGTCCTCTTTTAAAATATAGTTAAAACATTGTTTTAATTTCTTCTATAAGCAAGTATCACAGTAATGATGTCAGATGTTTAGTAACTTGTAGTTCTCGAAGTAGCCTTTATGTTAGAAAAACCATGTGCCTTGACATAGTAGTCTCTGAGTGGTGTTGCTTGTATGTAATTTTTAGCAGCTCCTTAAGAACTTGTTGAATAAAAATAACTGTTCTTAAGATAGTTGTGTTTACTGTATTGAATGGTAAATGTTTTTCTGAAGTTTTTACTCCAAAAGTGGGCTAAGGCTTAGGTCTGCTTTCTTATGTTGGGTTACTTTCTGGACCTTTGTTCAAGGGGCCATTCTTTTTTGCCTAGAAGCAAGCTTCCATCCATAGTTCAGCTGTTATTTACAGTTTTATTGGATAATGCAGTTTTGAATTTGTATTTTAATAGTGCTTTATTTTTACTTCATATCATAAATAAATACTTCTTTTGAAAAGGTTTTCGATCAGGTGACTGTTTTAGATAATATGAAACTTAGGTCAGTTTATGATCTTTTTTTAAGTCACTCCTAGTTCATTACTGGGAGGGCACTATTGTCATGTGTTTGCCATCCGCTTAAATATAGTACAGATAAGAGTTCAAAGTATTCTTTTGAAAATTGACCTCTTAACTGGAAAAATAGCTGCCATTTGGGCTCATATGTGTACTGCTAATGTAACTTTGAAAGCATCTCAGAAAATAAAATGGAAAAGTGTTTTTAACAGACTTTAAAATTATGCCAGTACTCTAATGTATAATAATATTTTAGCCATTTTTTTCCTCTTAAGAGTCACCAATTCTCTCTTCAATTTATACCTTTCCTGCAAATGGTCAACATTGGTGCAGGCTTTTCTCCATTTGGAGGAAAATGACAGAATTTGATAGATGAGCCCCTTATAGGGAATTCCTTTATGTTTTTTCCATAAGTGAGAAGGGCTGAAGTCTCAGAGTAACAAATATTGCTTCTTACTTTTCACTAACAACCATTTTTCTCACCTGAAGATGAAGTTTCTCACACACTTAGGTTGTGGTCTTACCAAAACAGGAATGACTTCTAAAATGTGGCAAAGGCATTGTGCAGCAAAATATATACTGTATTTTGAGGAACTTTTGAGAATAGGGTATGCTCTTGCTTATTTTTCATATATATAAAGACTTCAGTAGAGTAGAAAAGCAGTGTTCTTTTAATGTGGAAAAAATAAGAAAAGAATTGGAAAAATTGTAATGTGACGTATTTTTAAAATTATTAAAATTATGTAAGAGTATTAATTGTGGGAGAAAAGTATTAGATCTATAAAATTATACTTTTTAATTTTTGTGCTTGTTCTTGGCAGCATGTAACTGAATCTGTTGATGCCAAGTTAGATTCCTCCCCCCTCCTTTAATTAGGGGAGTTTTTGCTATTGTATGACTTACAAAGGTGGACTTACTTGATAACCCAAAGTTTCAAAAAGACCTTGTCTTTTTACAAAGTGTTTTCTTAGAGGCAGTAGAAATGGTTCGGCACTCCCTTTTCCCCTTCCTCCTGGTATTTACTTCTCCAACTAAGACTTCTGAAAGCTGCTGTAGTTGGGAAAGCCCAGAGGCCACCTTAAAGTGAGCTTAGGGGGTCCCTTGAACCAAATTAGATAGTTTCTGGTCAGTAGAATTATTCTAATTCTACCATAGCAAGACCTTCCTCCTCTGCCTCCTTTTTCCAGACTCCGGGGCTCAGAATGTAAAGGATACTTTTACCAAGCAGCACTTCGTAGAGTAATGTTCCCCACATTGGGAGTGGTGATGTAAAAATGCCTCATGTCCATTTACAGTTGCAGATTCTCTCTCCTATAGTATGTATAATATCAATACTTAGTGTATACTTAAGTACCAGCTTTTTCCATATTCTGAAATAACAGTTCAGTAACTAGCTTCATCTCGTAAATAAGACCACTTCTGACATCAGGTTAATGTTAACAGGTTTCTTTCTGATAAACTTCATTGTCAAAGGTCATAGTATGTTATATCCAAGGATAAGGGTGAAGGAAAGTATCGGTGCCAGTTTTCATATGCATATGATAAATCATGGTCTAATTTTTTTTGTTTGCCAAATGGGAATACACTTTTTAAAAGGAAAGGGAAAAAAATCATTTTATGGAAATGTTTGTAAACATCAACTTGTATGTAAAAATATTGTTTTACCTCCCCAAAATATCAATAAAAATGTATGGTTTCTTAGTATATCCTTGAATGGGGTTCCTTTGTACAGAAGAACAAATTCAGAAGACCCAAAACCATCTTTTTACTTCGTGTTTTTAATGTCATTTGACTTTAATGGAAGATACCTTTCTCTATTCTTTGATGCCAGGATGTCACTTGTTATTTTACAGTAAGTATCTTTTTTGTTTTTTCCTTTTGTTTACTTATTTAAACTAGATCTGTGATTTCACTGGTGTAGGCCATTTCAGGCAGGAAACACCCTACTAATGCAGCTTAGCACTTGCAATGCAACTCTTGTAAAATTTCCTTGGATTCTAAGAGATTAAACTAACTTGCCAAGGGTCTAACAACCAAACTGATGATGATGATGGCATTTATATAGCAGTTTAGAATTTTCAAAGTACTTTACAAGTATCTCATTTTATCCTCAATTCAATCCTGGGAGGGTAGGTACTTTTATTATCCTTATTTTGCAGTTGAAGAAACTGAGGCCAACAGTCTAAGTGACTTGCATGTCCAGCTAGTATCTGAGTATGGATTTAAATGTCTGAAGCTGAATTTAAACTTAGGTCTTCTTGACTCCAGGTCAGCATTCTTTCTAGTGTGCCACATCGGTACCTCTAACATAGTATGTATAAGAGGCAGGACTTCAACCCAGGTGTTTTTTACTTGAGGTCTGACTCTTTATCTACTATGCCACAGCTACTTCTCATTAGCCTGAAATAATGAGCCTTTGGATATTGAATGTTGCAGTATGCTGATAATATTTTACTCTAGACTGACTTTTACTTTGCTGTCCAAATAGGAAATGTTTACGTGTATGTAATGTTACAGGCATCTGTCCTTCCCAAAGTACAGTGAAAATAAGATGATTAGTTTGTGCATCTGTATTTTTGCCATTTTATTGCTACACAAAAAGAGAAATATATTCTCAAAGAGAAATCAAAAATAAAAGAAGATATTTGAAGGATTGAATTTACTCTATTTTGTCCCAGGGAGAATTAGGATCAAGGGGTGGAAGTAATAGGGAGACAGATTTTGGTCCTCACACAGTTGGAGTAATGATTCTCATCTAAGAATTTCACATAATTAGCACTTCTGGTCCACATCCAAGTAATGAGTTCCCTTTTGTTTAAGGGGTTTAAGCAGAGATTAGATAAATACTTTATTGTACATCGAGTAGATTCTTTGAGATCAGGTAAGGGGTGAATTATGAAACTGGGATTTCAAATTAAGAAGGGGACCTTAATAGCCACCTAGACCGACCCATACCAAAGTAGATGATATCTAAAGCCTTACAACACTCTACTAATAGAAAATTGTGCCATCTTCTCCTTTTGGAACCTGAATGTAACCTTACTTTAAGGCTGGTTTTACATATATAGACTTACCAGTAACATTGATAAAACAAGATTTCCATTCTTAAAATCATCATAAGTCCTTTTCTTCTGAGCCCCCAATTAACATAGTAGACAGCATAGTTGTGAGGTGGGATGGGGGAGGTTGAAAATAAGAATTTCTGAGGTGAAGTTAAGATTGAAAAGTCGAGATTGCTTAACTTTAAGTGTAAAGTCTTTATTAGCCATAGATTCAAGAAGGAACTCGTGGTAGTGAGTAGCTATTTTCTCATTTCTAGGGAAGGACATGCATAGTAAGAGGCCTAGGTTGAAACATGTAAATTAAAGGTACTATTAAGAGGAACTTCCAAACTAGGGGTTTGGGAGACTTAAGGGGCACGTTTGCCCTGGGAAGCTGTCAGGAGAAGAAGAGACACACATTCTGGAATTGTCTAGAAAAGGTCCTGCACGTAGGAAGGGCAGCAAACTACATGACTTCTAAAGATCTCTTAACCTAAGGACCTTTAGATTCTGGGACTGATTGTCGATGGAGACTGCTTTTGATCTTTGTTTTTTCAAGTTAAAGTGAACTTTAATTTTAGGGGGAAGACTTAGAAATGCCTATGAGGCTATCTAGAAATATTTCGTGGTGTCATAGAAACAAACCTGAAAATCTCTTTTTTTGACATAATCATAGGTCCTACTGTTCAGTTATTTAGGGAATTAACATTGTGATTCTAAATCAATAATTGCCCTTTAGAACATAATGCAAAAAACTACAAACAGCAGAAGTTTATTTTATGGTAAAGGCCCAAATGTTTTAGCAAGTTTTTTGTGTTTGGGGTGGGGGGAGGGGGGGCAGCAGAATGCAGTCTGAAATGCGAAGTTCAGGTGGCATCTTTTAACCCACCTGGGATCCTGTGTCCTCATCTAGTTGTGGTTGACCACAGTTGGATCTGGGGAATCTTAATTAGCTATTTCACTATGGGGGTGGGGGGATCAAAAAAAGGGAGCATAATTAGCCTCATTAAAACCTGAAAGAGTTGTTTCCATCCAGACTCTTTCATGGTGGTAGCTGTGATGATCCTTATTCTGGCAGAGAGAAGAAGACATCTGTGACTCTGATTCTTAGCGAGGTAATTTCATTTTGAAAAGTGTCAACTGTATTTTTTAATAGCTATGTACCCTACAAGTTTTCTTTTTTGGCAAAGCCTTTGAAGTTCTTTTTAAAATGTCATTTTGCATTTTTAAAATCTTTTTTTAAATAGCATTTGGATAAACACTAGACATATACTATAACTTGTAATTATAATAGCTAACACTTTACCAATCCATCATTGATCTGTAGGGTGTAATATGTCAAATCCTACAACAAATAACATTTTAACAAATCTGCTACATGGGGATAGCAAAAACATTTAAATCCCAGTTAAAATATTTCCTAATTTCAAACAGTAACCAATGTACTCCAATTCTAACACAAAAGTTTGGACAAATCCTTGGACATTCGGGTGACCTGTGAAAACCTTGTATCACAGATGGAAGATAATGTGATATAGAAGAAAGAGCATTGGACATGAAGTCTTGAGACCTAGATTTATACTCTGGATCTGTCACTAGTTCTGTGACCTCAGGGATGTTCCTTAATTTCTCTGAGCCTCGGTTTCCTCTTCTACAAAGCAGAGATGATTATACTCCCACTGCCTTTCTTCCAGGGCTGTTGTGATGAAAAGTACTTTTTAAACTTTCAAGAGCTAGATACATATAAGGAATAATATGTTGTTACAGGATGGTAGGATGGGACCAGAAAGTAGTGGAACTAGTTTTTCTTAACAGACACACCAGAAGGTATATATTCAAATGAATGTTGTCTGTCAAAGTAGTCATCTGTGGAGGCGACATGGCACTATTATGGCAAAGATGCTGATATTGCCCAGGGAATGTTTTTGGAACTTCTCTTTGGAAATCACCTTCCAAGCTAGATTGGGAGCCAGAGTAGGAAGTCAGGCTCTCTGTTAACCCACCTCACTTATCTTATTTACCTGATTTGACTCTGAGTGACTTTTGACTGTTTCTAATAAAATCTGTCCACAAGAGATAAAGCTTTTATTGTTATTGCACATATTCAAAAGAATGAGCTTCAGACTCCAAAGGCAATTCCAACCGAGGAATTTCTAAAATTTTCTACATATAGAGGTCAGTATTCTGCCTCCCATGGTGTTTACTTTTAAGGGGACAAACTTGAATGCAAGGGTATGAATTCTGGTATACCTGTTAATCAGTCAAGTTTCTATATTGTAAATCTATTTAAAAAAATGTATGTATCCATTTTAATTGAATGATTCCTTTCTCGAATACATAATGCATGTTCTTACCCAGAGGAATAATTGGGGAAAGTCATTTTCATAGCTTGTATATATACTTTGCTCAGCTTCATAGAGAGTTAAGGAATTGTATTTAAACTCTTTTGCCTAGGGTGAAGTGATGAGTAACAATAAAGTGAAAGATCAATTGTTGCTATGTTTCCTTCTTTGTCCACTAAGCCATCCTCTTGCTCCTGATGTAAATTTGGAGTTAGGTTTCAGATCATCTTTGGCCCTTCATCCTTGTGTAACTTTGGGTAAGCTGATTTACCTCTCAAGTGGGCCTTATTTTCTTCCTCTGTAAAATGAGGAGTTTGGTCTGACCAGAGGTTCCCGAACTTATTTGGCCTACCACCTCCTTTAAAAAAAAAAAAAAGTACTCATACCCCCTTGGAAATCTGCTTTCTTTAAACCGTTAATGTTTTTTTTTTTAAATTTGCATCATTTTAAAAAATATAAAATATTTTTTTAAAAAAATGACATCTTAAATTTAATAATTTATTGTAAATTTGTGGGCTTTTCTCCGGCATTGAAATTTTAGTGATGCAATAGTGTATCATTTACACATGTAGTATCATATTGTAAGCAAGTCATTAAACACACATATTCTTGCTGATGCATCCTGGACTTCCTGACAATGCATGACTTGATCTCCTGTCAATACTTGTTTGTTAAGACCTATCAACAGGATTTGACCACTGATTGGTTATAACTTGCATTTTGTGTGTTTATTTGGAAAATATTGTAGTCACAATGACTTTAACTCTGTTACACAACAGATTGAAACATAGTTTTTCAGAATTCTTTCTTTATGCTTCCATCGCCCCATTATTTTTATTCAATGCCCCCCAAATTCAACTGAAGCTACTAACTGTACCCCAGTTGTTCCAGTGCCCTCTAGGGAGTGGTATCGCTCACTTTGGGAATGTCTGGTAGACATTGACTAACGTTCCTTCCAGCTCTCAATTCTGCAACCTGTTATTCTAGAATGAAGGTGAATCTCTAGGGTTCAAGCTGAACTGTGGTTAGTTCAACTGGCCACAGTCTTTGATGATATTTTTAGAAGTTTTCCTGCCTTAAAACTAAAAGGATTCTGTTTATTCTATTTGGCTATTTCTGCAATATAACATGCAAGTGGCTTCAACAAAGAAATTATTAGGAAAAGAAAAATAATTCCATTAATAAAAATAGTTTTTAAAACTAAAAATAGAATAAATGCAAGGAACACTTTTTTTACTCTGGGAATGTGCAGGGTTTCCCACATAGCTAGTTAGTGGCAGAATTAGGGCTAGAATCCAAGTCTTCCTGACTCCCAATTCTGTATTCCCTCTGAGAGGCAATGTGGTATAGACAAAGTGCTGGATGTAGGTTTAGGAAGTCCTGGGTTCAAATCTAGCTCCTGACATTTGCTAATTGTATGACCACAGGGAAGACATTTAACCTCCCTGAACCTTAGTTTCTTCATCTCTAAAATGGAAACAATACCTGCAGGACCTACTTCACAATGTTGTTGTGAGGCTTAAATGAAGTAATATATGTAAAATGTTCTGCAAACACTGATTAATCAACATTTATTGAATGCCTATTATGTGTCAAGTTCTGTGCTAGAGATGCCGGAAAAAAAAAAAAACAAACTCTCAAGGAGAGAAGACAACATGCACATATAGTAGAATATACAAAATACATGCAGAAAAATATAAGATATTTTGGGTGATAGACTAGCAGCTGGGTAAATCAGGAAAGGCCTTGTGTGGAAGGTGATAAGTTTAAATGAGCCGACTTTTGAAGGAGACTTAGTGATTCTAAACTAGGGATGAGGAAGCAATTCATTCCAGGCATGTGCAGAGGCATAGAGGTGGAAAGTTGTAAATATTTGCTATTATCATTCCCTTTTATGGATAGATCAACTGAATTTTTAAAATGAAAAGAATAAATACTCATCAAGACTTCTTAAAACCTAACAACCCACCCACATGTTGACTTCCCTTCCCAGCAACTCTAAAGGCCCTCTTTTTTCTGGATAGGGCCTAGCAGTTGCATTCCTGGTGCCTATTTTTGGCATGTGTAATCATCAGAATGGAGAGAATGGATAACTTGCTTGGTACCTTCTAAATTCGATTTTCAACTATCATGAGGAATAAGGCTTATATACAACATGAATAGGGCCCTTAGGCTAAAGGAAGACCGAACACCCTAAGTTAGAAAAAATTTTTCCTCTTATCCACTCTGGATGTAGGGAACTTGGTGAGGAAACTCCCCACAATGTTACAAATAAGCAGTTATTCTACAGCTTGAAGCCTTAGTTGCTTGTGGCCCTGAGAGAATACGACTTGCCCAGGGTCACACCGCCAGAATGTTTCAGGGAGGACTTGGACTCAGGTGTTCCTCACTGACCACCCTTTTCATGTACCTCTTACAAGGCTAAATTAGCCTGTCCATAATCCATAACAACTCTACTTGTGGCTGACAGGATCTTCTTCCTGGAGACGCTTCTGCCATTTGCTTTGGACTCTTCTGGCCTTCTCAGCTACTGTGTCACACAGATAGAGCCCATGATTTTTGTTTAAGTGAGTTGGTACTCTCTTCCCATTACCCCAATATCCCTACTTTAACAAGTAAAATGACACTGAGGCAAGTTTGCTGGGCAAGATAACAGTTTATTAACAGTGATGAGTACTGCTGTTAATAAAGTGGGTCACTGACCACTTCAGCAAATCCAGGGACCGTGGTGGGATGGGAAAGACCACTTTTATTGAGATCCAAAAAGGAATGGGGCATCCATGTAGTTGATAAACCTCAGCTGGAGCTGGGGAAATTGGGTTGGCCTTCTGGTGTAGTTGATCACACCCTTCTCTGACAATTAGAGAATGCCAATTTCTTTATGGACCTCAACTGCCCCTAGTGATCTTGGTTAGAAAATCAGAACTACCCCTATCAGGATCACCCCAGTTAGTTGTCCCCTTGGGGAGACCAAACTACCCCTAGTTTTGATAAGAAGAGACTAGGACAGGAGAGCTGTCCCTTGGCCGTTTCAACCAAGCCTCTAAGCCAATTCTGATTGAGACAGACAGCATTTTTAAGGCAGATACTGATAATTCTAAAAATCAATGTAGTATAAATACAAATTACATGATAAAATCAGTAAGTAGAAATCAGAGGTAATACTAATTTTTATCACTAACACTACTTCTCTTGTGGCACTTACCCCTCTGTAGTTCTTCCAAACTGGAAAAATCACCCTTACAACTACAATATAGTGCCATGTTTTGAAACCACATGTAGTTTCTGGAAGCATAGAAGTTGACAGTGTGTTACAGGATACGATTCAAAGAGTAGTCTAGCCAAGTTCTAACATATAAGGGAAAATAGTTGAAATACTGAAGCAGCTGCCACAGTCTTGATTTTTTTCCCGTGACCTTGCCTTTCATAGATGTTGGTCAGGCTGTCTCGGAAGTGTTTAATATCACTGTAGAATTTTTAGTCCTAAGAAATGCCTGAAACTGCTGATATAAAGGAATTCCTCTCTACATTTGATTATCTCCTTAAAGTCCAATTCAGAAAGTTTTAATATTTTCACTGCTCTAATCCATACTTTTGGGGTAACTAGGTGGTGCAGTGGATAGAGTTCTGGGCTTGGAGTCAGGAAAACTCATCTTCCTAATTTCAAATCTGGTCTCAGATATTTGCCAGCTGTGTAATGCTGGGCCAGTCACTTAACCCTATTTGCCTCAGTTTCCTCATCTGTAAAATGATCTGGAGAAGGGGAAATGGCAAACCACTCCAGTGTCTTTGCCAAGAAAACCCTAAAATGGGGTCACAAAGAGTTGAATATGGCCAAAACAACTGAGCCACAATCCATACCTTTCTGGATATCTGTTTATCTCATAATATTACATCTTGGCAGGCATTTATAAACCAGGATACCTACTTATAGTGCTTGAGATAAGTTGAGTAAACAGAAAAAAATATTGCTTACTATTTGCCTGAAGGATTCTTCCCTACATAATGAGAATATGGTAATTGAAACACTTCAAGTGGTGCTATGTGCAGTCATCTCAATATGGTAACTGATGTGATTGGATGTACTGGAAAACATTGCTCTAATGACAATTATTACATCTTATTTTTAATGTTATCTTGAGCTAGTCATCCAGTCCAGTGGTGTCAAATACAAAACACGTATTTGTAATCTGTTTGTACAACAATTATTTAAATATTTGTTTCTCTTCATGAAGACTTAATTGGATTCTGTATTCATATTAATTATGAATTATATGACCTTTATTGTACAGTAGAAAGAATACAGACTCTGGAATTAGTAGAATTAGGTTCAAATCCTACCTCTTATGATTACTACCGGTGTGTCCCTGGGCAAGTACTTTAAGCTCCCTGGGCATCAGTTTCTTTATCTATAGAATGAGGGAGTTAGACTAGGGGACATTTGGTCCTTCCCAGGTCTAGATTTAAGCAGTTGGAAGGGTTTGGGATCCCTGACCTAGTCTGTTCGTATTACTGCTAGAATCAAATATACTATCCTCTGTTTGGCTTTTAAAACCCTTCATAACCTGGATTTCTCCACCTTTCCAGTCTTTTTATACTTTAATGATGAGGATCGTATCTGGACCTCAAAAAGGAAAAATCCTGGACTTTCTCACATGACCAAATCTCTGTGTTTGCCTGAGACTATAATCCTATCAACTGGCCTTTCATTATTGCCTATACCCAATCTCCCAATTCTAGTACCTAGTCCTCCATTTTCTATTACCTCCAGATCACCCCTTAATCCTATCTAGACTCCATTCTCCCTTGGCCAAGTGGTCCAGGTCCCTAGTCTTCTGTTCACTCCAGCTTCCATTTCACTTCCAGAAATCCATTCTGGATTTCTTCCATCCTTAGACCCCCTCCCACAGTCTTTCTGTATATAAAGTCCATCTTGTCTCCATTAAGGTGCTCAGATTCTTAAAAATCTAGCCACTGCTCAGATTCTTAAGAGTCTAGCCAAAGGCTCAGATTTTTACAATCTAGCTAATAGCTCATAGATGCTCAGATTCCTTAAGAGTCTGGCCAATATGATGGATCTTTAATAAACCTTGTCTTTGGCTGAAAGAAGGCTTGAGCCAAATTTTTTTGGGCAGGACTGCATGTTGTGATTGTGGGGTCCCAGCACCCCTAAACCTCTAGACCTCAACATTACTACCTCATTTGTTCCACCAATCTATGATACAAGGACACTGGCCTCTTTGTTCTTCCTCACACAAGATACTCTATCTGCTGACTGAGCATTTTCATTTACTATTCCCCATACCTAGAAACTCTCCCTCCTCATCTCCATTCCTTAGATTTCCTAGATTCCTTCAAATCTCAACTACAATGCTACCTTCTGTAAGAAGCCTTTGCCAGTCCTTATCTAAATGCCCTCCCTCCAGAAATATCTCCAATTTATCTTCTATATATATTGTTGGTGTATTGATAGGAGTGGGGGCCACACATATGTAGTAAGGCCTGTGGGAAGCAGAATAGGTATCTCTAGCCTCTTCTCCCCAACTCTTCATCAAGGGAGACTTTAATTCCTGCCAGGAAAGGAAGCAGAATACTGGGGCCTGAGACTACCACTCTGCTCTCCTCAGAGAGAGGAGGTACTAGGCTAGGATTATTTCTACCTGCTTCCTTTTAATTATTATTATTAGTCTAGGGCATATGATTGGGTTCGGTCTAACTTTGGATTGCTTTGTCATGTTGTGGAGAAGGAAGCCCCAAGTTCTATATTCAAGGCTTGACCCCTTCCCCAACTAATACCAATTCCACAATAAACATATATAGTAAATGGAAAAGACACTTATTTCTTCTATTTAAAAAGATGCCTATTTATTTGAGTCCCCAAAGCTGGACTCAAAAGGGAACTCTCACTTGGGAGAGTCCTGATAAGGACTCAAAAGTTGACTCTCCTTTGGAGAGTCCCTGGGATTGGATGAGGACTGAAGCTCTTGCTTTTCTCTAATTCCGCCTTGCCCCTCAGGGCAGGGCCTTTATCTCCACCAATAAAGTAAGATTCCCATATCAATGGGCATTTTTACAAAGTTATTTGCATGCTGTTTTCTCCCTTAGACTACCTGAAGGCAAGGACTGTTTTTTGCCTTTCTTTGTATTCCCAGGGTTTAGCCAAGTACCTGGCAGTTAGTAAGTGCTTAGTAGATACTTGTTGACTGACTATTGAAAGCACATATTCACTCATACTATACCAGAAAAAAATATATTTATGTTTTCCTTAAAATTTTCAAAGGAAGCTAAATAATCTCCCAAATCTGTGCATTCTAGGTTATCATCCCACAGAGAGGAAATTCTTTCCAATTTTTTATCAAAAGCTACCCTTTGGCAATGGAAATGAGTTTACTCTTGTCCTATTTTTAACATGGACTATGTAATCTCACTGTAATGCAGTATTCCCTTCATGTTCTTGAAATTTTATTCAATTGGATTGTTTTGCTGAGTTTATTAAAACCCAGTTCCTTCAGTCTTCGGTGAGCCTATTTCCTTTTAATCATCTTCATTGTTCTCTAGAAATTCATCATAGTCTACATATACTTCGGTTATGGGACCTGAAACTGAAAGCATGCTGTTTTATTGTTTTGGCTCTTGATAGTATGGACCTTTATTTATCTTGGAAATATCTCTGATCTATCCCTTTGGCTTGTACTTCTGGGTTTCTTCTGGGCAAATCAGAATTTGACTCATGTCTTTTCCTAAACAGTTTTTCAGCTCCCAAGCAGGTGCTTAGGCTTGCAAGACATCTTTCTCCCCCTCTCCACCTTGTTCCCCTCTTTCCCTCGACAAAAAAACCACAAAGGATTTGTACTTGACTCCTTCCGGAGTAAAGGCACCTCTCCCCTTTCCCTGTCTGTACCCCTGTGCCCCTCCCTCACCATGACCCATTATGTTGCTAACACAAGTTATAGTGCTACCCTGAGGCTCCCCACTCCCTCCCTGACCCCCCCAACAGGAAAGAACTTAAGAGTTCTTAGGGAACCAAGCAACCTTCTTGGCTAGTGAGCTTCACTTTCCCAAGTATTTATACAGTTACTCCAGATGGATTATGGAAATTGTCATTCTAGTATTGCCCTAGTATTAACTATCCACCATAGAGGGAAGATCTTAGAGTTGCTAGAGAAAGCCAATCAACCCTTTCCTCTGGGGATCCCACCTTCCCTTGTACCAGTGAAGGGATAGGTCTGAGTTGTTCTTCATGTCAGGCTTCCCTGTTGCTCCAGTCCCTCCTTTCCTAGGCAGATGGTGTGGCCCATGGGCCTTTTTGCAAGTACCAGTGAAACAGCTTCTTAATTTCTTATCTCACTTTCTTTCTTTCTGGATGTCTGTCTTGTGAATAAATGAATGAAAATGTATTTACTAAGTACTAAATATTTGCCAAGCACTGTGCTTCGTGGGGGAGATTGGAACCAGAAAAGTGAGATTGTTCCTGTTCTCAAAGGGGTCACACTCTGATTGGAGCAGATGACGTATAAGAAATTCAAAGGCAGGACAAATGTGAAGGCATCAACTTCCCGGCTTTTTGGAGGGGCTGCATAGATATAGTACTTTGGCTTCTATCCAGAAAATTGAGTATCTGTCACTTAATCTCTACATTTTTGGTTCCACCTCTATTTGAATCTGATCCTTTTAGCTCGGGTATGTGATCTTGAGTCAGTGTCAGAACAAGGGCCTCTTTAGTGGTACAGAGAAGACCCAGTACAAGGACATTCTTGTCTATGGAATACGTGCTTTGTCCAGGAAACACAAGAGGGAAGAAGGGCTACTGAACTCCAGTTGAGGTATGCCTGGGCATACATGCTGCAATTATCATGAAGCTTTGACCTAAACTGACATCATTCTCATTTCTCATCCCTGAGGAGATTCTGAACATGATACCCTTGGGTTAGGTTGCTGTGCCATTGCTGCATGGTTTTCCTAAGGCAATGCTACAAGTGTAGTCAGTCTAATAACTGTGGTATTTGTGCCAATTAATGTTCAAGACTTGGATGTCACCTAGTCTGATCTGAGGGTAAATGGCCTCAACTTTGTGAACTAATGCAACCTAGGTTGCTGCACAAACCAGCCTTGGAGGATCCCCAAGTAATCAGCGTAGGACCTTGGGTTGGGGAAGACAAGAAGGGTGGGCTGATCTAGAAGTCAAAGTCATTTGTGGATAGTTTCCAGAATCTGTCCTTTAAAAAAGGAGGGGGAGGGGAGCATGTGTTTATCTCTAGACTATTAGTGATTCTCCCATTCTTCATAATTTTTCACAGATTACATGCAGACAATCTGAAATCACATCCACAAAGCCCTGGAGAGTTGAACTTGTTGAAATAATAATAATACATTGTTTTGATACTTTCACAATTTCAAAGTGTTTTCCCAGACATCATTTCATTTAATTCCCATAACAGCTCTGATAGGTAGATATCATTATTCCCATTTTACAGATGAGGAAATGGAAGCTCAGAGATGGTAACTTGTCCAGTAATGTGACTAGTAGGTTGTAGAACCAGAATTAGAACCTAATTACATCATGCTTTCTCCCACTTAAAGCAGCTAAGTATTCTTTTGCTTATTCCTTAGATGACATTTTCTCTGAAGAGTCTTGTCATTTTCCTGTCAGTCATCCTTTGGTCAGAATTCAGTATCACTTTCTCCACTTTCCTCTGATTGATCTCCTCCAGGTTTCTATGGTACATATCCCTTACAATCTCCTAGTAATTTTTTAATGCTGTCTTGCATTGCTTATTGATATTTCACATTACAGAATTATGGAACTTCAGAGCTATCTCCAGCTCTATACAGTCAGTTAAAATAAAACCTGGAGCTGACTGTGGCTTCTTATTGCAAAATTCAGACTTAAGTTGAAGAAAGTAGGGAAAACTATCAGACTGCATAGGTATGACCCAAATAACATACATTATGAATATGAAATGGATGTGAAGAATAGATTTAAAGGATTAGGTCTGATAGATAGAGTGCCTGAAGAACTATGGACAGAGGTTCACAATAGTGTATAGGAGGCAGCAACAAAAAACATCCCAAAGAAAAAGAAGAGCACGAAGCTAAAATAGCTGTCTGATGATGATTTACAAGTAGCTGAGAAAAGAAGGAAAGCAAAAGGTAAAGGAGAAAGGGAAAGATATACACAACTAAATACTTGTTTTTGTGTGTGGTTTGTCCTTCATTCTTTTTTTTTTTTTGGGAGGCAATTGAGGTTAAGTGATTTGCCCAGGTCACACAGCTACAAAGCATCAAGTGTCTGAGGCCAGACTTGAACTCAGGTCCTCTGGACTCCAGGGCTGGTGCTCTATCCACTTCGCCACCTAGCCTCCCCTTGTCCTTTGTTCTTGAAGAAGACCATGACATCAGCAAGATGATACCATGACTTGAAAGTGAATTGGTTTTAAGTGAGGGAGGGTTGTACAGTCATCAGCCTCACTTTTTCTTCCGGAGCCATCTGTGTCCAGTGGTCAGATATCAATGAGGACAACTGGAGATGGCCCAGTAAGCAGTAGACAGAATTCCAGAGAATAGCATAGAAAGATAAGAAGATTTTCTTAACAATGCAAATAATAGAAGAAAACAAAAAATGGGAAAGATGAGATCTCTTCGAGAAAATTAGAGCTATCAAGGGAAAATTCCATGTAAAAATGGGTGTGATAAGAGACAAAAATAGTAAATATTTAACAGAAGTAGAAGAGGTGGCAAGGATATGCAGAAGAGCTATACAAGAAAGATCTCAACATCACTGATAACCACAATGATGTGGTTACTGACCTAGAGCCAGACATCCTGGAGAATGAAGTTAACTGGGTCTTAGGAAGTATTGTTAACAATGCTAGTGGAGGTGATAGAATTCTAGCTGAGCTATTTAAAATCCCCAAAGACGATGCTGTCAAAGTGCTGTACTCGATATGCCAGAAAATTTGGAAAACAGCAGTGGTCACTGGATTGGAAAAGATCAGTTTACATCCCAGTCCTAAAGAGAGGCCAATGCCAGAGAATGATAATCCAGCAAATGAGACTGAGAAGCACTATCAGGGAACAAGGAAGAGAACCAGGATAGAGCAGTGTCATGAAGACCTTGGGAGTAGAAAAGATCCAGGGGTGGTCAAAAATATCAGAAGCTGTCAAGGAAGTTGAGTTCCCCTTCTCCCACTACTGGGTTCCTTCTGGGGCTTCCATTTTGTGGAAAGCTCCAGCTTTATTCTCCTCCTGGCTTTGCTCTGGACTTACAGACTTCAAAACCATGCCCTCATGCTAGGTACTTTCATTTCTACCCCACTCCCTTAATTTTTAACTCCCTTTTGTCTATCGTCTTCCCCCGTTAGAATTTAAGCTCCTTGAGAGCAGAGACTGTATTTCTTTTTTAATTAGATCTGTATTCCCAATGCTTAGTACAGTGCCTGCCACATAGTAAGCTCTCCACCTTTCTCCAAAATCATTTTAATTTAATCTTTTAAAAAAAACTAAAGTTGTTAACATCTTTTTCTCTTACATTACCGTCATTTCCATGTTTTACCATTCACCTGGACCTAGTTGAGCCTTGTCACAGTTGAACAAAACCAGCTGTTGCAGTGACCACACCTAATAGTACACACAACAATCTGTGCCCATAGTCTTTGATCTCTCCAAGAAACAGATTGAGTATAGTTTCTCATCTCTTCTCCAGGGTCAAGATTGATCATTACAATTACACATTATTCAACTTTAAAATTCTTTATATTTACATTGTAACCTAAGGCTCAGCATCCTCCAAGACTCTAGACTCATATGGACTGAATTTAATTCTGAGGTTAACCTCCAAGTGAATCATTTTCTCTCTTTGATTCATTGCTCCCATCTGGAATCTATTCCATGAAAAATCTCCAAACATAGCTTATAACTTAGGTTCCTCCCTATGTTTATGATAGAGCCTTATCGTCTCTAAAAACAAAGAAGGTAACAAAGAGGAATATGAGGTAGGGACAGCTTTTATTTTATCTCACAGAAAATATAGAAGATTCACAGATCTCACAGTAGCCCAAAATTAGATATCGAAAACACAGAAAGCATTCCATTTGCCCACAGACTTGGTCCAGAAGGCAATCATACTTAGGGGTTGAACAAGTAACACCCCGTCCCACTGGACTTAGTGTTTGAATCACTTGGTGTGTTAGTGAAAGTCTCTTGCTTCCCTAAGTCATGGGTCACCTTCACTGTACCTCCAGCCTAAGGGTCTATATGGGTGTTCCTCCTCTTTCTCCAAGAAATGCACCATTTAGGAACTTAGGGGGTGGGGTTCC
This sequence comes from Vombatus ursinus, assembly GCF_900497805.2. Lineage (NCBI taxonomy): Eukaryota > Metazoa > Chordata > Mammalia > Diprotodontia > Vombatidae > Vombatus > Vombatus ursinus. The sequence goes on from NW_020948840.1 coordinate 13,728,444, forward strand.
TCAGTTCTAGTTGCACCAATTGATACCAACGTCATTTTTATTTGCTATATCACTGTCATGATGCTTTCTTAAGAGACAGCAAGTGGCTGTGCCCTGGGGAAAACCAGAATGTTTTAGCACTGCCATAGGAACGCAATCCATTGGCAACACGTTTGTTAACTCCTGTGGGGTGAAAGGTAGAGGGAGATGAGCATTAGATCGGCTTGGGTCTGGCAGGGCCTTATCATAGCACTCTTCATTTGGTTCTAGTTTCCATTACCCAAGTATGATATGGAGGTTGTAATTTGTACTTTGAGGAATGCAAAGAAAATGATCAAAGGGAATTGGGCCTATAGAAGAAAGACTAGAAAAATTTTATTATTGGGATTAATTGCCCCCAGAGAAGCTTTGCCTAAGATTATTAAGGGAGGAGTATTGGAGGAAAAAAATTTCATAAACAGAAAGGGAAGATTAGAGGATCATTGATTTAGATATACAGAGAACTCCAGAGGTCAGCTGGCCTAACCCCCATCTTTTTACAGATGAGGAAACTAAAGCCTAGAGAAGTGAAATGATTTGCCCAAGCTCATACAGCTGGTAGGAAATGTTAGAGCTTGGCTTTTGACTCCAAATCCAGCTCTTTTCACTAAAGGATGCTTCCTTCCTGATTAGCATTTCTGGGTCCATATGAATGGTAGGATAAGAAGAAACAAGCTGACTCTGAAAAAACAGGAGTTTCAGTCAGTTATTAGTACTTATATAGTATAACAGATACTTGCATCATTCATAAAACACTTTATATAGGTTCTTATTTGATCCTCAAAACTACTTTGTGAGGCAGTAACAAGTATTATTATTCTTAGGTTAATAGACTTATTTATTCTTTCATAACAAGTAAATGTTGGAGGTTGTGATTTGAACTCGTATGTCTCAAGTTCAGGTCCAGCTCTTCTCCCATTATTCCATGTTGATTCCTAAAGGCAGCCAAAAGGAAAGTAAAAATTCAGACTATGGTGACTTCTCTACTTTTCAGGGATAAACATAAAGTCCTTCTGGCTAAAACGTTCAGTGGTCCAAGTCCAAGATGTGAGGGTTCATTTGCATGAAAAAGATTTGTGAATTTTAATTGACCACAGGTTTAATAAGCCAGTAATGTGAGACAGTTGCTAACAAAAAAAAAGTATGTAAAAGGAGGATTACTTCTCAAATCATGAGAAGTAATAGCCTTACTGTACCCTAAACTAGTCAGACCACATGTAGAGTTGTGTTCATTTTGGAGGCCAGTATTTTTATGAGAAACAATGACAAACTAAAATAAGGTGATGAGGATGGTGAAGAGTCTAAAAGCCACGTCATAGACTAAGGATGTTTAGCCCGGAGAAAATAGGACTACAGAGGAGGCATAAAAATTATCTTACTTGAAGGACTTTCAAGTAGAAGAGAAACTACATTAGTAATCTATTATTCTCAGAGAAGAAAAAAAAAGGAAAAGTGGATTGAGGATAAAAGGGAATTTTTTTCAGTTCAAATATTTGTACCCCTACTATGAACCAGATGCTACATACAGTGCTATAGGTGGTATAGAAGTAAGACATAGTCCTTGTTCTCATGGAGTCTGTAACCTAATAGGGAGAATAGCACAGGTAACAAAATCACTAGAGTAGAAAGTGGGGAAAAAAAGTGTGTCATAAAAGATCAATATATTTGTAAGATCTCTCTCACAATACTCAGCACTGTATCTTGTGCATAGTAGGTGCCCCTTAAGTGTTTGTGGAATAAAGTATTATATTTATGGATGTGAATGGTAGAGGGAGATGCTTACGTAAAGCCAAAGGGACTGTCGGGATGTATGTCTTCCACCTTTCTGATTTCTCCTCTTTACTAACTGTACCCCTCATTCCCACATTTCTGAGCTATTCTTACTCTCTCTCCTACCACATGAGCTAGAAGGTGGCACTAGCTACCTCAAATAAATCAATTAATAACAATCAATAGTTAACAAACATTTGTTAAACTCTTACTGCATACCTGGCACTGTGCTGGGGATACAAATTCAAATAAAGAAAGACAATTCCTGCCCTCAAGGAACTTGCAATCTAATGGGGGAAGATAACCCACAAAAGGAAGCTGAAAAGGAGGGAAGGAAGGTCCTGCCTCTAGGGCATAATGGAAAAGTCCAAAGAAGTCCAAAAGCAGTTCAGCTGGTGAGAAATGGGGTGAAGAATGTACTGGGTCCTCTTCTTAAATGGAGGTTTTGGGGCCCATTGCTCTGTCCTCCAGTCAGAGGGTCCAGTCAGAGGAGCAGAGGGTACTGATGAGATGTGAGTATCAAGGTTGATTCAATCTTACTGATAATGAGATTTTCCAATGATGTGTTGTTTCCTGGGGCATCTTTGAAGGCATGATGAGAAGTCCACAAGCAGTACAGCTGGTGGGAAAAGCATTTATTAACTGCTTGCTATGTGCTAGGCACTGTGGTATGTATTAGGGATATAAATGCAAAGAATGAAACAATTCCTAGTCTCAAGGATCTCATATTCTAAAGGGTTAGAGAAAGGACGTATATAAAGACATACGGAATAAACACAAAGAGAAGAAATACAAAGTAGTTAAATGCCTAAGAAGAAGGGCACTAGTAGTTGAGGTGATTAGGAGACTACCCAGTAGAAGGTGGTACTTGAGCTGTATCCGAAAGAAGACAGGTATTCTATGGATAGGAGGTGAGGAAGGAGTATATGGAGATAGGAGACATGGAGTGTTGTTTCTGAGGAGCAGAGGGCCAGTTTGGTTGGATCTCAGTGCAAGAAGGGGAATGATATACAGTGAGGTATATATATATATTGGGGCAAGGTTTCTAAAAAATTCTGCTTTCCTTCTAATCTTGGTTGCATTGATTTTGTTTATGCAAAATTTTTAAAATTTAATATAATCGAAATTATCCATTTTACATCTAGTAATGTTCTCTATCTTTCATTTGGTGATAAATTCTTCTCTTCTCTATGTATCTGACAGGTAAACTATTCCTTGCTTTCCTAATTTGCTTATGGTATCATCTATTATGTCTAAACCAAGTACCCATTTTTACCTTATCTTGGTATACAATATGACCTGTTGGTCTATACTGTTTTCTAGTTATCCCAGCAGTTTTTGTCAAATAGTGAGTTCTTATCCCAGAAGTTGAGGTCTTTGAGTTTATCAAACACTAGATTACTATGGTCATTTACTACTGTGTCTTGGTATTAAAGTTTCAGGGAGAGGATGGATCTGAATACATAGATCTGGATAGGGGTATCACTGATTATAGAAATGATAATTAAATCTATGGGAACTGGCAATATCAGAGAGAGAGAGAGAGAGAGAGAGAGAGGCAGAGAGAGACAGAGAGAGTATATATAGAGAAGAGTAAGGAAGTCTAGAAATCAGCCCTGGGGAGCACCTATAACTAGGGGGCATGACTTGGATTATGAACCAGTAAAGGAGATTGAGAAAAAGTGGTTAGACAGGTGGAAAATCAGGAGAGATAATCCCAGGGAGGACAAAGTATCCAGGAGGAAAGGGTGGTCAATAGTGTGCAGTAGATAGTTTGAGAGGGATGACGACTGAAAAAAGATCATCAGGTTTTAGCAATTAGGAGATCTGTGGTAACTTTGGAGAAAGCAGTTTTAATCAAGTGATGAGGTAGGTTGGAGGCCAAATTGCAAGGGTTCAGGAATCAATGTGAACACAGTATAGATAGTATTTTCTTTTTTTTTAATTGTTTTAAAAGTTTTTCTAAAAACGTATTATTAATTTCTAACATTCTAACATTCTAATTCTAACATTGTTTTAAAAAAAATTTGAGTTCTAAATTCTCTCCCTCCTTCCACCCCTCCCCTGCTTATTGAGAAAGCAAGCAATATATTACTTATAAATGTGAAATCATGCAATACTTTTCCATATTAACCATGTTGCAAAAAAAAAAAAGCAATAAAAATAAAGTGAAAAAAAGTATACTTCAATTTGCTCTCGGAGTCCAGCAGTTCTCTCTCTGGGAATAGATCACATTTTTCCATCATGAGTCTTTCGTAATTGTGTAGACAGCTTTTTCAAGGAATTTGACTGAGAAACAGAAGAGAGTTATAGGATGATAGCTTGGTGGGGGGATGATAGGGTTTAGTGAAGGTTTTTTAAGGATGGGGGCTATTTGGGCATGTTTGAGTGCAGTAGGGAAAGAACCAGTAGGGAGGGAGATGTGCAAGATTTGGGAAAGAGAGGGGATGACTGAAGTGGCAACATGTTAGAAAAGATAGAAGAGGATGGAATTAAGGGTATATGTAGAAGGGTTGGCCTAGGAGATGAGAAAAGCTATCTTATTGTCAAACACGTGGAGAAAGGAGAAGACAGTAGAGGATGATGTGAAGGGATTTTGAGCTGAGAAGAGGAGAGAAAAAAAGGAGCTCACTTGAAATAGCTTCAATTTTCTCAGAGTAGAGACTCAACTGAGAGATAATGAAGTGAGGTTTAGGAAGTTTGGAAAGAGAAGAGCTTTTGGAAAAGTTTTTGATGGGAGGAGTAGTAAGATAGGGAATTAATTAGGAAGGAATAAAAAGATTACTTTGCTGCAATGAGGAGCTAGTTGAAGTTGGGTAACATGAATTTATAATATAAAAACTCATGTAAAAATAAGGGCATCTGCCTGTGGCATGCAAATAGATGGGGTTCCTCATCTAACTCTGACTCCTCTTGTTATCTTGTAACAAAACATTAAGCCTGCCTTAGATTCCCAATTCAAAACCCGTCCTTTCATTTCTGTTTATATTCTGACTTCTTTCCAACCCAGTTCCCTTCCCCCATCCAAAATACATCAGTTCTTTCAATTAATCAAATGAAATAATATTTGCAAGGCACTTAGCACAGTGACTGGCACATAATAGGCGCCTAATAAATGCTTATTTCCTTCTCTCATCCCATTTATTAAGTTCCTATTACATGTCAGGCACTGTGCTATAGGCACCAGGGCCACAAAGGCAAAAATGAAACAATCTTTGCCCTTAAAGAGTTACATTCTATTGGGAATAAATTATATGTATATACAAAACACATAGGGATTGTACTTCTGTCTTTATGGATATGGGGCACTCCCAGGTAACGAAACTCTCTACCATTGTAAGAAGGTCTCATATAAGAGGTGGCGTCTCCGACCTTATCTCAGTCCCCCAGTCTCTCTGCCTCCAATGCTTCCCCAGTTATGTAATGAATCTGCCTAAATTTCTCATGGGCTCTTCCAGCTATGTTCCTCATAATATCATTGCAGATAAAGTAAGTGCTACTATTTGGGGTTAACTGAGGCCAAAAAGAAAAAAAAAAGGAAAAGAATTGATGGATTACTTATCGTGAAAAGATTAGATTGTAAATCAGTGGAAGGGCTGGCACAGATTGCAGGAGTTCCCAATCTATGCATCACCCACTGAACCAAAATGTTTCTTGTGATATGATTTATATCAAGGCCAACATTTTTCTCTAAATCCCTGAATCTTAGCTCTTGGAATGGTTGTCTATTATCCTTCTCTTGCCTTTAGAAAAATTCAGCATTTGACTCACTTTTGTAATGCATGGAGCCAGTGACATTTTCCATTTTTTAAAAGTCTCTCCAGACTTATTATGTGAGGACTTTGCTCTTATATTTTGGTTACTTATGTTATATAATTAGACCACTTTCCCTGACAAACCTTAGAAGCATACAAACTATTGGATCTTTAGATGGGTCAAATCACAGGTGAACTTTTCAAGGAAGCCAAAGTGATAGCCAAATCTCCCAAAAGGCAATGACATTTCTAGAGGACTTCCTTTACCACCTGCATCATTATCAGATATTTTGATATATTTTACTTATACTTTTTCTAGTTGATTGTTTATAGTTGGACACATGAGTGTAGTTAGATTTGTGATGATATGATACCCTTTCTTGAAATACAACCAGCTACTTATCTTTGGTATAAGCAATTTGTAAACTAACAGTGGGTTGGCTACTTTCCTGGAAAGCTTTCTAAATGGAAATTATGCAAATAGAAATCTAATTTGCCTATAGAAACCACAGTATAATAGGAAAAGGTATTTCAAATGATTTAATGTCTACTTTTGAAAGTAGAAGTTATTGTTACATCCTCTGCCTTAGTTTTCTTATCTGTAAAGTGGAGATAATAATAGCATCTACTTTCCAGCCTTGTTGTGAGGGTCAAATGAGATAATAGTACCTGGCACATAGTAATAGTACCTGGCACATAGTAAGTGCTATATAAATGTTAGCTTTTATTGTTATTATTATTATTATTATCATTACCACCATCGTCATTATCATTATTTAATCCATGATACTGTGATACTCTGATTTATGTTTGCTTCCATACTTCAATAATTCTGTCATCTCAGTCCATCAGTCATTCAACAACCTTAATCAAGTCCTTACCATGTGCCAGTTACTGTGCTGAACTCTGAGGATACAAAAAAGGGTTATTCTGCCATCTTGACTCCTATCATTAATCCAAAGTTAATGGAATCACTCTAAGCAAAGTTCCTTTCTATATTAATAATTATGTACATTAATTTTTATTTCCCGTAATTAGAAGTAGATACTTTACTTTCTTTATTTCCCTTTCTCCTCTTGGATTTTTTTTCTTCTTCAGTTTCTCTGAAAACTTCCTTCAGAAATAAATATTGACTGACTGAAACCTTTTGTGATTTAGTCAATAAGATACTGTAAGGGGCTTCACATTTTATCAGCAACTATTTTATATTCATTGTTTTTTTTTTTTCCTGTTTGGGAAGTTTGCTTACCATTTGAAGACTTTCTTAAAATGGCTATATCTCTCTTATCAGTGTTCCAAAGGCTGTTGCTTCTCAAATATCCCCATCTCCTATTTTCCCAGAGCATGCTAGGTAGATAATTCTGGGCTCATATAAATGTTATACTCCAATTTTTGTGATCTTCTTCAAATCTTGAAAAGTCAATTGTGATTATTATTACCATTCCTTAGTAAATTATTTCTGTATTTCTTCTGTAAGCTTGTAGTATTTTTTCTTTTAGCAGCATTGAAGTTCAACTATGATATTTTTTGGAGTGTTAAATCTTATATTCTGCCCTGATAATATACCATAAATTCTTTATTTTTCCATCCTTTAAAAAAAACAATTCTATGAAAATTTGCTTGATGATTTTGTGAAATTTAGTGTTCACATTCTTTGGTTTTTTAATTCTCTGGGATTCCCAGTAATCCTGTGGTTGCTGTGTTGAGATTTGTCTTCCGAGTCTGTCATTTGGATCTGTGTGTTTTTAGTCATTTTGATAATTCACTGATTTATTGATCCTGTATTTCCAAGTGTTCTGCAGAGAGTGAAATTCTATTTTCTTGTATCATTTTCTTCTATGGGTTTTTTAAAAAATGTATTTGTAATATTGGTAGTTTTCTTCATTATTTTTTATCAGTCTTTTCCCGTATCTTTTAATTTTTAGTGGTCTTGGTCTTTTAATTTCCTTATGTATTTTTCTTTTAAACTTTCAAGCTTTTCATTTATTTGGCATTGTAATTTCTTAGCATTGTCAGTTGTTTAACTTCTTTGAATGTCATTTATGCTTTTTGAGGTCATCTCTTAGGATATAGTATATGTTTTGTTTATTTTTCCATTTTTGTTGCGTTTGGTAGTTGATTCAGTTGCTCCTCAGTATTTTCTAAATCTACTGCTATTTTGCTTTGTTCGTTTTTAAAATTTTGATTACTTTTAATTTTTTTCTGTGCTTTCTAAACCATTTCTCCTTTCTATTTCTTTTTGTTTTTTATGCGTGTGGAGTGTATGTGGAGCCTGGCTCCCTTTGATCTTTCTAGTCTGATCAGTGTCTAATTCAATTTAAGAAGCATTTTAAGAGCATTTGTTATGTGCCACTCATCAAGCTAGGCAAAGGCCTACAGGAATACGAAGGCACAAATGAAATAGTCATTGCCTTCTAGGGATTTGCATTCTATTGGAGTGTGTAAATGGTAAAGTGGGTTTTGGTTTGATGTTAGGAAAAGCTTCCTAATATTTAGTGGAATTGTTGTTCTTTACAACCAAGTGGAATGGGCTGCCTTGGCACTAGAAGTCTTCGTATGAAAGCTGAATGACCACAATTCTCAGGAATGGTAGAGAAGATTGCTCTTCATTCCTGTGTGGGTCATGTTGAAAGGACTCTGAAGTCCCATCAGATTTTAAAAGTCTATAATTCTTATCCTATATAGACTATTTCTAAAAGTAGAGAAAGATTGTAGGCCACCCAATTTCTTTTATGAATAAAATGTGATTTTTCATTCCTGAACTAGTTAAGAGTTTAGATGGAATGTTTAAATGAGAGGTTTAAATAAATGAAGAAGAAAGTGATAGGCCAACATTTTTATGGCTATCACCACAAAATATTAAATATTTGCAAATAGAAGACAGCAGTTTCTTTAAAAAATTATTTCATATGACCAAATCATATCAACAAGAAAAAAAAAGGTATACATGTCTCTTATCATTAGATGCTCAGAAAGCAGTCTTTGATATCAATAGCAAAAAATAAAATATAGATATTTCATAAAATAAATGTGTATATATACACATATATGCATATATATAATTGAGTGTGTATATATATATATACACATACATACACATATATGTACCATAAGCTAATGTTATATGCAATAGATAACAATTAAAATATTCCCAGTGAAAAGATGTATAAAACAAGACTCTCCATTCTGACCACTCTTATTATACATTGTTTTAGAGATGTTACAAGAAGCAATAAGACACAAAACCAAGATTAAAGGATAAACATTGTCAATGGAAAAATGAAAATCTCTACTTTCTGTCTGTAAGACATAGTTGTATATATGTGTATACATACACACGTGCAAATATATGTATATATCTACGTATGTGTGTGAATATACATACATATATAATAACATATATACATATTTGTGTATATATACACACATATATATTTCCAGAGACATTAAACAAAAACATTAAGGTAATAAATTCTTTTACTCTTTCCTGATTGATTCTATTCTGTTCCCCTCATCTTCAGCTCAAAACCTTCTTTTTTCTCCTCAAAACATCTATTTTACCCCATTCCCCTTCCTTCTCAGGAAAGGAACTTGACAAATACTTTATGGAGAAAACTGAGAGTATGGAGAAAACATGAATTCTCTTCTCCCCAACTCTACATTCTAAATCACTTCAACTTAATCCCTCAGTCTCTCCTCCTTTCCTCCAGTTATAGTGGAAGAGGTGACCCTTATTCTTGTAAAGACCAACCCCTCCTCTTGTGCCCTTGATCTTATGCTTTCCTGTATCCTCTGGGAGACTGCCTGTTTGATCGTTCCCTCTCTCCCTAATTTTCAATTTCTTATTATCCACTGGCTCCTACCCTTCTGCTTACAAATATTCCCAGATCTCACCTATCCTTAAACAGTGGCAACCACCACCACCATCACCACCACGCACACACACACATACACACACACACACACACACCCTTTCATTGATCCTACCATCCCTTTTACCTACCATCCTTTATCTTTCTATCTTTTATAATCAAACTCCTAGAGCAATCTGATTCTAGTCATTGCTTCCATCTTCTCACTTCTCAGCCCCTTGGAATCTGACTTCTAAACACTCAGTTGAAATAATTGCTAATGACCTGCTAATTAAAAATCTAGTGACCTTTTTTTTTTGGGCATTATTTTTAACATCTCTGTAGTATTTTACATAGTTAACTACGATCTCTAGGACATTCTCGCCTCCCTGCTGACATTACTCTGTCCTGTTTCTCTTACTACGTGTCTGGCTGCTCCTTCTTAGACTCCTTTAATGGATCGTCGTCCTTGTTCCGCTCCTTATGTATAAGTGGCTTCCAGGGCTCTCTGTGCTGGACCTTTTTTTCTTTCTATACTTTCTGTCTTGGTGATTTCAGCTTTCATAGATTCAACTATCTTCTCTGTGCTATGTTTCTCAGATCCAGTCTATATATCCCAAAGTTTTTCATCCAGTCTTAGTCTTTGTTCTGAACTTTAGTCCCATTTCAGAAGTTAGTCAATAAACATTTATTAAGTGCCTACTATGTATCAGGTATGGTGCTAAATTCTGGGGATGCAAAAAGATGCAAAGACAGCCCCTCGCCTCAAGGAGTTCACAATCTAATGGGGGAAACAACAAGCAAACAAATGTAAAAATAACCTCTATATAGAATAAAAAGGAAATAATTAAGAGAAGGAAGGCACTAGAATTATGAGAGGTTGGGAAAGGCTTCTGCTAGAAGATGGGATCTTGGGACTTGAATGAAAATTCTGTTTCATTCAGGGAAATTAGGAGTTGGAGATGAGGAGGGAGAGCATTCTAGATATGTGTGAAAGCCAGTGAAAATGCATGGAATCTAGAGATAATAGTGTCTTGTTCATGGAACAAAAAGAGGCCAGTGTCACTGGATCCAAGAGTCTGTGGTGGGAATAAGGTGGAAGAAGACTGGAAAGGTGGTAGTGGAGGGGGTAGTTTATGAAGGGCTTTGAATGCTAAAGAGAGTATTTTATGTTTGATCCTTGTATAGGAGCCACTAGAGTTTTTTGGATGGGAGGAGAAGTGACATGGTCAGACATGCTCTTTAGGAAAATCATTTTGGTGGCTACATGGAAGATGTATAGGATGGGGGAGAAATTTGTGTTAGGTAGACTCACTGGTGGGCTATTGCCATAATTCAGGTGTGAAGTGTGAGGGCTTACACTATAGAAGAGGGAGTGCATGAAAGATGTTGCAGAGGTGAAATTGAAGGTCTTGACAACAGATTGAATATGGGAGGTGAGAAATTGGACATTTCTAATGGATTGTCCCATAAGCATCTTAAACTTAACACATATGAAACAGAATGTATTACCTTTCCTCATTAATCCTAGCCCTGTCTATTTTCTCTTTCTCTTTTGAGGGAACCGTCAGTAGTCTAGTCACCTCAGTTCACAACCTCAGAAATATCTTTCTCGTCCCTCACATCCAACCAGTTGCCACGTCTTGTTGATTGAACCTCAAAACTCACATCTGTCTCCATCTTTCCACTCACAGAGCCTCCTCCCTTAAACAGGTCCTCATCACCTCTTGCCTGGATTATCGAAGTTGTCTCCTATGGGTTCTCCTTGCTTTCAGTCTATCCACTCTATCACCACTCCATCCTTGACATAGCTGACAAGCTGATACTCCTGAAGCACAGATATGACCATGTCACTCTTTTGCTCGGGAAGCTTCACTGATTCCTTCTTGCCTGTAAGATAAAATACAAACTCATCCATTTGGCTTTTAAAGTCCTTCATAATCTAGGTCCAGCCAGATTTATTGCACATTTCCAAGCTTTATTGCATATGACACTTTGATGAACTTTATGGTCCAGCTAATCTGACCTACTAGCTATTCTGCCAGTACATGACATTCTATCTCCTGTTTCTGTGATGTTGTACAGCTTGTCCCCTATGCTTGGAACATACTTCATCCTCATCTTCACTTTTGGAATATTTGGGTACCAAAATAGCAATATCACAAGTACAAGATGTGGGAGGTATCACTAAACAGAAGTTGTTCTGAAAAAGATCTGGGGGGTTTAGTGGACTGCAAGCTCCATAAAGTTAGAAGTGTGATGTGGCAGCTAAAAGAGCTTATGCATTTTTGGCCTGCATTAAGAGAGGCAGAGCATCTAAAAATAGAGAGGCAGTAATCTTACTGTCTAATGCCCTGGTCAGACCTCATCTGAAGTATTGTGTTCAGTTCTGAGTGCCACAGTTTAAAAAGGACATTGATAAGCTGGAGGCTGTCCGGACAAAAGTAACGAGGACGATGAAGGGCCTCGAATCCATATCATAAGTGGATAGAGAGTTGGGTCTTGAGTCAGAAGACCTGATTTCAAATATGACTTCAGACACATAATGCCCATGTGACCCTGGACAAGTCACTTAATCCTGTTTGTCTCAGTTTCCTTATCTTTAAAATGAGCTGGAGAAGGAAATGGCAAACCACTCTGCCCAAATGGGGTCACGAAGAGTTGGACAGGACTGAAACTACTGAACCACAAAAATTATAATTATTATATTCAAGCAGAGGATGTCTGATTAATTGTTGGGTATATTATAGCGAGTATTCCCTTTTGCACATGGGTTGAACTATATGGTCACTAAGTGGCCTTTCTAATCCAATAAACATTTAGTAAGAGCTTTCTTTGTCAGGCATTGTGCTAACCTTCCTGCTCTCAAACCCTATTTACCCAATGTTCTAGAGCAGAGGTGTCAAACCTTTAGCCTGCAACATGGCTGAATGAGGCCTAAACCAGATTAAAATGTAATTGGGAAATATTTAACAAGATAAATAAAAATTCCATAAAACCTAGACTAGATCTGCCTATAGGGATCCTTATGTATAGCTTGGTTAACTTTATTTCTATTTGAGTTTGACATTACTGTTCAAGATGCCTTTCTCTAGATCTTTTTACACATCCTGGGTGCCAAGCACAACACTCACATCATGTTATCCCTTGCTCTTGCCAAATGAGTGGTCCACCTCTTTTTCTAATCACTTTTCCGGGTTGATACTGCTTGTTGCACATGTCATCATTAGACTATGCTACAGCTAGGTTGTGTGTAACCTCTGTCTGAATCAGATTTCTACTTCAGCCTATTCCTATTTTCCCCTATAATTTTTGGATCTTTAGGTGCCAAGAATGATAGAAGTCCATAGTTGGAGTCCTTTCTTGGGACTAACTAAAGGGCATCTGTGAAATTTTATACTCTGGTTGCATGGTGTTCTGGGCTGGGCCTGACTCAAGCTAATCTCCTGGTAATTTACATGCAGTATTAGAACAGAAGGAGACACTTGTAGGTTATTCAAGAGTAGTTTTCTTTTTTGTTTTTGTTTTTAACCAAAAAGAGATTTACTCAGTCACAGCAGGAGAAGGATTCAACAAGATTAGGCATTGAAGACACCTCTAATTGATTCTGCTGAGTGAAGATTCCTTGCCCAAGTTACCCATTGTGATATACCAGCTTATCATACTACCCCTGCAGCTCATCCTAACTGCATTGTACTCTTGAGGTAAATCTCAATTCCTTTTAAGGAAAAATTAACCTAACTTGCTCGGGAAAGGAGGGGTTTGGCTACTGACTCCACCATGTATGCTTTGTTCTGCCTTTTAAAGAACAACACACAGTTTTTTGTAGCTGCCTTTCTCTTGGGCTTCTAGGCATTAATGTGGCATAACAAGAGGAGACACAGAGAAGTCAGCTGACCATATGTGGCTGGCCTAGGGTGGATTTTCTGGGGCCAGCCCATTGTGCATAGCAAAATGGTGACTGGATAGGAGTTGAGAACAGTGTAGTAGCAAGATGATGTGAAGTTTGTGATAAGATTTCCCTTCCCCATTTTGACTCAGATCTAAATTACTTAGTACCATAGGATCTCAGATTAAAAGCTGTAAAAGCGCTTATAAGTCATCTGCTACAACCTTTCCATTTTACAGTTGTACAGATAAGGAAATTCAGACTAAGGGAGTTGTGTCACACTTAAAGTCACAAAACTAAGGTGTCAGAGCCAGGGTTTGAAGCCAGGTCATCTGAATACAATTTATTGTAGAGCTGCTTCTGGATCTTGTCAGCCTTGGTCCTTAGCGGCTCCTTAATGGTTGTCGGAGTCTGTTGCTCCCAAGTTCAGGGTATCCGCCTACTCCCCAAGTGCTGCCTTTCTGGCTGAGGGAGGAAGAATAGGTGATGCAACTTTTCACCTGATGCCAACTGGATCTGAAGAATCAACGACATTTGAAAATGTGGCTGTGTTGTTCATGATGAAAGAATGAGAGTTTCTGGTCTTATCTCAGAGGGCCCTCTACATGACAGAATGCTCGAAAATTATGGGAACATGATCTGGCTGGGATTTCAAGTTGATAAACCTGAGCGGATATCTCAGAGGGAGAGAAAGAACCATGAGCTCAGGATCTTCAGGAAGTTGAGGAAAGAGAAACCCCAAGAAACTTCTGTACGGATTCTAAAAGCAATAAAAAAAAAAAGTAAGAAGGGTGTGATTAGATGGGTCACTTGGGTTTGGCAATGATGGCTCTGGAGATTATACCTCTACTCCTGACTCTCCAGATTTTCTCTGCCATGCCACAGAAGGCTCCTTACCTGGGCAGTTCACTTCAACCCCTGTCGTCTCACACCGAGAGCCCCTGTAGTTCCTTCTTCTAATTGGCTGGTTCCTATAGGAACTTTCATTTTAAGGAAAGGTCCCAGGCCTGCCACATCTTCATTCCTTTTCAGGCTCTACTCTTGACTCCCCAAACCTTCAAAACAAGCTCCAGAGGGAGGGTACCTTCTATACCTTCTCTCTGGTCCCATTTCCTTTTCAGTGTCCCCAGAACATCTCTCCCTTTGCTCTAATCTTTGGGGAAGAAATAGTGCTCTTGACTTAGGCTAAATCTTGTAATTGAGATTTAACCTTCCTACCCCTCTAGGGACTTGCTACTTTGATCATCCTCCATCTTTGCTCTTATCTTCAATCTCTTTGTATGTACTGGTTCCTTTCCAGATATTTACAACTATTCAAAGATTTCCCCATCCTTAAAAACCTTCATTTGGCTCTCATACCCTCCTCAGGCTTGTCTTTTATCTTCCTTTTCATAGTCAAAGCTCTAGAAAAAAAATTGCCTCTACTTCTTCAAGTCCGACTTGTCACCTCATTGTAATCTAGCTTCCACCCTTGACTAAAACTATTCTATCCAAGGTTACCAAAGTTATATTAACCTCCCCCAGGAATCTAGTGCATGGATCCACAGCTGAGATGGCTGTCTTGGTGGGGAGCTCCAGGGCCCTGAGCTCAGCAGCAAGCTGTTACTATTAGACCTCGGTTGAGCTTCTCGACAACTGTGTGAGGTAGTTAATAGAGTTACAACTTTACAGTTGAAGAAACTAAGTCAACTTTACAGTTGAAGAAACTAAGGATCTGAGCAGGTTCAGTCTTATCCATGGTAAGCCTTAACACAGCTGGTAAGCATTAGACAGGATTCAAAGCTAGGTCTTCCTGACTCCAAGTCTAACACTTTCTCCAGGATGCTGTAGTGTCTGCTGATAATTTAATTTGAGAAAGGTGAGAGTACAAATAGACAGGGGGTTCAGGAAAGGCTTACCATAGGAGGCAGATCCTGAGATGACTTTGAGCTCTGACAAGATTAAGGACCCTAAGAGTAGGAGATAAGGGAATGCATTTGAGTCATGGGAGCCAGTTTAGGGGATACCCAACCTTACAGGAAGTATATTGAGGGAGAGCTATTTGCCACTTAGATACAGCTCTGGGCATGTAGTCAGGAGGACCTGAGTTCAAATCCAGCCTCAGACACTTACTAGCTGTGTGACCCTGGGCAAGTCAATTAACCCTGTTCCTCATCTGTCAAATGAGCTAGAGAAAGAAATGGCAAACCATTCCAGTATCTTTGCCAAGAAGACCCCAAATGGGATCGTGAAAAGTGGGACACAACTGAAACAACTCAACAATAACAACAAATTTGTCACTTGGGAGGGCTGAAGGAAAAGAGTGAGCCAGTAGTTGCCCCTCCTTTTTAATGAACACAGTACCCTGTTCCTACCCCTCTGATGCTTGTGTATGAGGTGCAGACCAGGGAAGCACATAGTGCTTTCTATGTCACCAAAATACCAAACTCCTTTTATGCTGAGCCACCCATGTCCCTGGAAGTTGCCTTGGGAACTCAGATACACTCTTCATGTAATGACCCCTTCAGGTCCATCCCCGTGCATGTTCCAGGGGATTCAACCCCTGCTATAGAATTAATGTATGTAAAATACTTTGTAGACTTTAAAGTGTCTTTATAAAAATGTTGATAGTTATTATTATGTTGTATTCCCTACTGGATGAGGCAGCTACATGGCTCAGTGGATAGAATGCTGGGCCTGGAGACCTGAATTCAAATCCAGCCTCAGACATTTATTTGCTGTGTGATGTTGGGCAAATCACTTAACCTCTGTTTGCCTAGGTGGCTCAAGGATAGAATGCTGGACTTGGAGTCAGGAAGACCTGAGTTCAAATCTGACCTCAAACACTTACTAGCTGTGTGGCCCAGGGCAAGTCACTTAACCTGAATTTATTTGCCTTGATCCACTGGAGAAGGAAATGGCAAACCACCCCTTTGTTAAGAAAAGCCTATGGACGATATGGTCCATGGGGTCACGAAGAGTCAGACATGACTGAACAACAATAACAACAAATTCTCTGGTAGAATATAAGCATCTTGAGAGCAGGGTCTGCTTTTTGTTTTATCTTTTTATCTCCAGTGCCTAGAGAAAGAATTTTTTAAAAAATCAGATCTCTTTTTTTCATTTGTAGAGGAACTTTCTGGTGATAAAGACTCTGCAGTTCAGATGTGCACCCACTCTATAGTCTTAGTTGCCTTAGGGCATTGCAAATTTTAGTGAATTGTCCAGAGTCACATTCCCAGGTCATTCTGACTACAACACCAGGTCTCTATCTACACTGCCTCTTGCTTTGAACGAATGTGTGCTTAATCAACGTTAAATAGAATTGAATAGTGGGTAAGCTTAGTCCAATTAATACTTGTTGAATCAGTTTTGAGGCAGCCACAAGGACAGCAAATTCAACTTGAAGCCAGGAGGATGGACCAGGATCCTAAATGTTAAAGTCCCTTAATTTTCTAGTAATCAAGTATAGTCACAAAGAAGGATATTGACTCAAAGACTTGGTTAATAGGAATAGCCAGAAAATGGGTCACAGAAGGCCAAAAAGGACCGAGTCACACTTTAAGCTGAATCAAGTACATTGAGTAACCAGAGTCTGTGTAGATATAATTCACTTAATTTGTATATAGCTTTCTGCTCATACTTTGTGTTCTTGTACCCCTCAACCCCCCATTCCTGTAATGGACTCCGTTATCACCTCTGCTTCATCCCTCTCTTTCTTCAAGGCAGCTCAAACTTTTCTTTAATCTCTCAACTGCTAGTACCCTCCCTGCCTAATTACTTTTTATTTATTTTGTATTTATCTGTGTATATGTTGTCTTACCTGATAGATTGGAAGCACCTTGAGGGAAGAGACTGTTCTGTTTTTGTTTTTGTGCTGTATTCCCAGCGTTTAGAATGGTGCTTGCCACTTAACAAGTCACTGATTGACACTGATATTTTCTTACATTCTAGAAGACTAGTTTATATGCCTTAAAATGGCCATGTGCACATGGCAGTCCTGCAGTGCCCCCTCTGGGGAAGGGACATTGTAGCAGAAGAGAAAGGGAGAATACCATGAATCCTTGAGCTATCAGTCTTTAGAAAAGAAATTGCTTTCGGAATCCCACCCCTGGAGGAAGTTTGCTCAGGCAATGCCAGCAAAAATCCAGCCAGAAGCTTTTAGTTAGGAATAGTCTCAATGGTCATATTTGCTTGCTTCTGAATTAGAGGATAAATTAAAATTAACCAGACCACTTGGGAAGTGGGCCCACTACCTCAGCCTCATTACAAAATTCCAGGTTCTAACCAATAGTCCTTTCTAACAAAACAAGAGTCACTTTGCCCCACCCATGGTGACAGGCTTCTACCCGAATGGATTCCCTGTTTGGGTAGGACAGACAATAGTTTTCACCAGTTCTGATTTGTTACTCCTAGGTTATAGGATTACTCATCCCTCGTGACTCTGCTCCCACCTACTGGAAGCATCACCTGTTTGGATCCAGCCATTGTTAATTCACATAGGCTTCACATCATGCATGCAGTCTAGTTGAATTAAAGGGAAAGTGTAGTGCTAGCACCCAGCACTGCAATGAGAATTAACATTAACCCTCTCACCAACATTTTCACAATAACCATGACAGATCATTCCCTTCTCACTCCCCTGCTCTGGATAGAATTCAATTTCTCTTCCTCTTCCCACTCAGACCATTTTCAAGCTACAAGAGAGAAACCCCCCAAATTAAGTGGTATATCATAATCTTCTGTCTCTTCATGCTGTAATTAATCAGACAACCAGCCAGCATTGGTTAAGTGAGCCAGGTGCTAGGGGACATAAGACCAAAGATGAAAGTCTTCACCTTTAAGGAACTTAGACTCTATTGGGGTTTACAACATGTACATGTACAAAAATCATAAAATACATATAAAATCAATGCAAGGTAATTTCAGGTAGGAGGTACTGGTAGCTGGTGGATAAGGAAAGGCCTTGGGTTGGAGGTGGCACGTAAGTTAAACATTTGAAGGAAATGAGGGATTTTAAGAGGCAGAGGTGAAGGGCAGCTCATTCCAATAATGGGAGAGAGCATATGGAAAGGTACACAGATAGGAGGTTTGTTTTTTTTGTTGTTTTTTTTTATGGTGAGACACTTGGGGTTAAGCCTAGGGTCACACAGCTAGTGTCAAGTGTCTGAGGTCACATTTGAACTCAGGTCCTCCTGACTCCAGGGCTGGTGCTCTATCTACTGCGCCACCTAGCTACCCCAACCAGAAGGATCTTAACCTGCATGGGAGGCTCTCACTTGAGGACATCTTCGTTTGAACACATGGCTATCCTTCCAAGAAAAGCTATACCAGGTTCAAGTAACTCTGGATCTTGAAAACCACAACTCATAGGCTCCCGCTAGTATGGTTGCTTTTACTATCCAGGCAAAGGAGGCAATTAATTCAAAATACTTTAAAAAGCAATAGAATATCTCTCCCTTCCTCTTCCTCCCCTTCCTCCCTCCACCCCCAACCTTGGAGATTGTTGTTTTCATCCTTTGTTTTCTTTCTCTCTTTTTTTTTTTTTTTGTGAGGCAGTCAGGGTTAAATGACTTGCCCAAGGTCACACAGCTAGTACCTGTGAAGTGTTTGGTCTGAGGCCGGATTTGAACTCAGATCCTCCTGACTTCAGGGCCGGTGCTCTCTCCACTGTGACACCTAGCTGCTCCCCATCCTTTGTTTTCGAAGAGGACCAAAATGACATCACTATGCTAGAATCAAATTTTAGTGTGTCTGACTGTGTCTGATCAGACCAATACGAGCTCGAAGTGTTCTATCACAGGTTGGGCACAAATAGTCCGTGTGAACCTTTGGAGTGGATTCTCTAAGTTTGCACGTCTTGCATTTCTCTTGAGCTGTTTCAATTCTGCTTTGCTCCTAGAGCACAGCACCTTTTCTGATGAGGACATGCCATGCTCAGTGGTCCTGTGCCAGTGTCTCTCATGTCACACAATCAATTCCAAAGTTCTTAAGAGAGACCTTGTGAGTGTCCTCGTATCACTTCTTCTGACCGCCATGTGAACGCTTGGCCTGTGTAAGTTCTTCATAGTTTTGCATTCAAACAATGTATGAGAGTTGTGCTCTCTGAAGAAGAGTTTGAATGCCTGGCAGTTTAGTTCGAGAAAGGACCTCAATGTCTGATATCTTATCCTGCCAAGTGATCTTCGGAATCTTACTAAGACAATTTGAATGGAAGTGATTCATTTTCCTGATATGGTGCTGGTATACTGTCCAGGTTTCACAGGCATCCAACAATGAGGTCAGCACAATGACTCTGTAGACCTTCAGTTTGGTAGTCAGTCTAATACCCCTTCTCTCCCACACTTTCCTTCAGAGCCTCCCAAATACTGAGCTAGCTCTGGCAATGCATGTGTCAACCTCATTATCAATATGTACATCCCTGGAAAGTACACTACCAAGGTAAGTGAACTTATCCACATCATTCAAAACTTCTCCATTTGCTGTAACCATAACATGGTTCCATGTATGGATGGTGTGGTGTTGGCTGATGGAGCACCTGTGTTTTCTTGGTGTTAATCGTTAGGCCAAAATTAGCACAAGCAGCAGAGAATTAATACATACTTTGTTGCATCTTAGCTTCAGAGGCTGCATTGAGTGCACAGTCATCTGCGAATGGAAAATCTTGTACCAACACTCCCTCCACTTTGGTCTTGGCTTGTAATCTTTTCAAGTTGAAGATTTATTGTCAGTGCAGTAGCTGACCTCGATGCCATGTTCAACCTCATTGAAAGCATTTGACAACATGGCTGAAAACGTCATGCTACAAAGCATAGGACCAAGCACACAGCCTTGTTTCACTCCATTGGTGACTGGGAAAGCTTGAGAGCATCATGCATACTGTCATGAAATTGATATTCAATGCTGATGAACTTCTTACATGTGCTCTTAGTGGGAAGAGTGGACAAGAATAAGGATCACATATAAGGGACACACACATAGAGAACATATGTGACCAGGGCATGTGTGGAGAGGTACACATATGGAAGGGTATATGCATAGGGAACCCATGTGGTGGTCAGAGTGCTTGCATAGAGAGTCAACTTATACTTCTTCAGGGCCATCAATGTCTTCTGGTGCGATTTGTACTGCTTTTGCTGGACACTTACTTTCTGGGCATTTACTTTCTGTTGGTTTTGCTCTGTTCCAGATACTACATTGTGGCTGCTTACAGGGTGTGGCATTTCTGCTGTTCACTCCACCTGTGAGCTGGTCTCTTAGTTGTTGAGCATCTTTCTGCCTTTAGCTTTGGGGTTTCATTTTTTCAGGGGTTCTGCTAGTCATCTCAGCTCCTCTCTGTCAGGAACTGTGTCTATTAGTAGTATTAATCAGAAGTGTATCAGCATGGCTAATGTGACAAGAAAGGAAAATGATAAATGTTGGAGGGAATGTGGGAAAATTGATGCTAATGCACTGGTTGTGAACTGATCCAACTCTTCTAGAGAACAATTTGGAACTATGCTCAAAGGGTTATAAAACTGTGCATACCCTTTGATCTAGCAATACCACTGCTAGGTCTATATCCCAAAGACATAAAAAAAAGAGGAAAGGACCTATTTGTACAAAAATATTATAACAGCTCTTTTTTTGTGGTGGCTAAGAATTGGAAATAGAAGGGATGCCCATCAACTGGGGAATGGGTAAACAAGCTGTGGTATGTGATTGTAATGGAATATTATTGTGCTATAAGAAATGACAAGGAGGATGATTTCAGAAAAACCTGAAGACTTACATCAGCTGATGCAAAGTGAGGTGAACAGAATGAGGAGAATGTTGTACACAGTAACTGTAATAGTGTTTGATGAAGAATTATGAATGACAGCTATTCTCAGCAACACAATTCCAAGGCAATCCTGAAGCACTAATGATGAAGCATACTATCTGCCTCCAGAGAAAGACCTGACATTGTTTGAATACAGACTGAAGTGTGCTGTTTTTCACTTTCTTTCTTTAGTTCTTTTTTCTTTTATTTGAATCTTCTTATACAAATGACTAATATGGAAATGTTTTACAAAATTGCACATGTATAACCTATATCTGATTGCTTACTATCTTAGGGAGAGGAGAGGGGAGGGAGGGATAGAATTTGGAGCTCAAAACTTTAAAAAAACCCAAATGTTAAAAAAAAAAGTGTATCAGCAAGTTTCTCTCAAACAATTACAGTCTGACAGCTCCTGTTATAGCTTGTTAAGCTTGAGGCTATGAGGTAATATATCCAAGTAGAGTTCTTGAACAAAAGCCAGTATCCCCAAGCTAGGATTGTCTGTCTTTTGAGGCACTTCCTCCTGCTAGTAATATTAATATTACTATCCTACACCACTGTATGACTTAGAGTTGGAAGGTCCTCTTTAACCGCTATGACTTGTAGACCTGCACCTCCTCGAACAATTTCAGGAGCTGACTTTGCAACAATGTCTACAGGGCTGTGTGTGTGTGTGTGTGTGTGTGTGTGTGTGTGTGTGTGTGTGTGT
>NW_020948840.1:13750225-13981323 GCF_900497805.2 Vombatus ursinus
GTGTGTGTGTGTGTGTGTGTGTGTGTGTGTGTGTGTGTGTGTGTGTGCGTGTGCATGCATGCGCATGCACACACTTCTATGTATACATGCATCCATGGAATGGAGGTAAGGGAAAAGTAAGAACAAGAAACACTACACCTGCCTATCACCCTGTACCTCAAATACTTTGTCATAAAGTCCTGTCTTTCACATGCACATGTGAGGAACAACAAATTTTCTAGGCTTTGAGTTCTGAGTACTTTTGAGTCCCTTTGAGTATCTATGTCATTATCTGAGTTGGGGGGAAGGCAGGAACCTGGGAGTTCTAGAGGGGCACCTGGTCTTTGTTCTGGGGAGGGAGGTAGCAGCAAGAAGACCCCTTTACACAAGAACTCTCAGGTTTGTCATGTTTCCTGCTCAGGCACTCAAAAGTCCCAAGAGGAAGTTTTATATAGAAGTGTTCTTCCCTAGGCTGTGAAAAACTCTTGTGTTGTGGAATGTTAACATATGGTCTGTAACACAAAACATACAAAGAAGAGATAATATAAAGTCACTTAAGTAGCTAATCAAAATGAGGCAGTATGATATTAAGCAAAACTCTGGCGCTGGAGTCAGAAGACCTGGGTTCAGATTTCACCTCTGACTCTACTTTTGTGACCTTGGGCAAGTCACTTAAAGTTCCTGGACCTCAGTTTCCTCCTCTGTAAAAGAGGAGATTGGACTTGCTGGCTGCTGAGGTCTCTTTCAGGTTGAGATACAGGATCTTAAAGTTTGTGTCTCCTGTTTTCATTGCTTTTGCTTTAAACAAAAAAGACAAAAAATTTCATTAGGTCCACTAGGTGTCAGTCGTGTACTTTAAATAATCTACAAACAACTGACTGGCCTTTCTCAACCTTTGAGCCCAAAAGGAGAAAAGCAAGTAGCTAGACTAGAAGGGAAGATATTGTAGATGTTGAGCAGTCTCAATTTGAAAATGAATAAAGAAACAAAAGATAAAATAGATAACTTTGTATCACATGAATCTGAAATACTTCTATACAAAATTAATGTATCTAGGATAAGAAGGGTAGTGGCCAAATGGGCAAAAATCTTTGAATCAAATTTCTCTGATAAAGGCTTAGTATCCAAAATATATAAACAATTAACCTACTATTTGTAACATAGATATATAAAAAACCAAAAACTATTCTCTAATAGATAAGCGGTCAAAAGATATGAACAAATCATTCTCAAAATAAGAATTGTAAACTATTCATGACTCTAAGAAAGAATACTCCAAAACACTAATAATAAGAGAAATGCAAATGAAAACAACCCTGAGATATCATTTCATACTCTGCAAATTAGCGGAGATGACCAAAGATTGGACTAGTCAAGCTTGGAGACATTATAGAATAATAGACATACTAGTACATTATTGGTGGAGTTGTGAATCAGTAAATAAAGTGACTGAAATGTCTATACCCTTTGACACAGAGATTCTATTACGAGACTTATACCCTACCAGTAGGCTATTGATAAAAAGAAAATCTCCATATATAACAACATATTCATAGCAATTCTTTTTTGTTTTTGTTTTGGTAGTAGCAAAGAACTAGAAATAAAATAGATGCCCATCAAGTAGGGAATGGGTAAAGTAATTGTGGTACATGAATGTAATGGAATATTACTGTGCTATAAGAAAAGATGAATATGATAAATACAGCAAACGTGGAAAGATCTGTATGAACTGATGCAGAGTGAAGTAAGCAGAGTCAAGAAAACAATATACATAATGAACACAACAATGTAAACAGAAGGGGCAACCACAAAAAAATGTGAATGTTGCAAAATTACAAAGAATAATCATGGCTTGAAGGATGAAAGATGAGAAGATAATTTCTACCCCACCCCTTTGCAGAGGTGGGAGGTCCAAGGGCATATGACATTGCACTATTTTTAGACTTTTGTGATGTATTGATCAGTTTTGCTGATTTTTTTTTCTCTTTTTCTTGTCTTTAAAATATTTGTTATATAGAGTAGCTCTTTGAGAGGGGTAGGGGGAAGAATACTGGGGAAAATTTTGGTGATATAAAAAAAAGACATCAATAAAAATTTCTTTTTAAAAATAGAAAATGAATAAGGAGTAGAAAGGGGGCCTTAGGCTAGCAAGTGTAATTCTATTTCAGACTGGTTAGCTGTTAATCATACGGCTGGAAACACTCCGTTTGCTTATCCCATTACTTTGTCAAATCTAACATATCAAATTTAAACTAGGTTTCTAAGTTTTATAACTGGAGGGGACCTTAGAGATGACCTAATCTGCTGGTCTCCAAAGTGAGGCCCATGTATCTTGAAGGGGCTGGGGCATTGTCCCAAAGGTTATGTAATGAACTAATAAGTGAATGGGTGGATGGGTTGCACCCCACCCTCCCTGCAATAGCCAGTCATGGGCTTATCTCTATATAATATATATATATATATATATATATATATATATATATATATATCTGTATATATCCCCTACTTCACTTGTTATTGCTTAACATTTCTCCATTCTCCTCCCTTTCACAACTGGTTACTCATGGCTGTGCCTGGCCATTGGCCTCTTAGAACTGTTAGAACCCTGCTCCAGTCATATGAAGCAACTGCTCAGGGAAAACGATAAACATAATAACTACTATACTGCAAGAATTTACACCTGAAATATGGTACAAAATTTCCCAGGTGTGTTTAAAGAGGGGAACCAATTGACAGAACTCACAGATCAACACAAAGATTGCATCCTGAATTAATCTCATCCAGATATATAATTGTCAAGTTGCTATCCTTACAATGACAAAAAGATAATTTTCTAAGTAGCTACACAGGAAAACATCACATTAAAAAATATCAACTCAATTAATTTTTAGTTAATTGTTAGATTAAAAATTACGGTATAAGTTAGAATATGGTATACTGCCAAGTAAATTATAGAACTTAATCCTAGGATTACAGATTTAGAGGTGGAAGGGAATTTAGCAGCCATCTAGTCCTCTCATTTTACAGATGAAGAAACAGAGGCCCAGAGATCTTCAGTGCCTTCTTTAAGGTCATATAGGTAGTACGTGGCAGAACTAGTATTTGAATCCAGCTTGTCTGATGCCAAATCTAGCACAGTTTCCACTATACCATGCTGCTCTTACCAAATCAACCTTCCAGGACTGCTAAGTATTCCTTCCAAAAACAATTTGTGGAGGGCATATTCAGTCCTAAGAGAAGTTTTGATATGCATAACCAACAAAGGTTAAAGTCTGAATAGCATCAAGAAAAGTACCAAAATCAATGGGGGTCGGAATCCTAATTAACCCTCCCATTTCCCTAGATCATCATACAAACCCCATCATACAAACTCCTTACCACCTTATTCCTCATTTCCATCCCCCTCAAACCTTCCACGCCAAAGTTTTGTCCTAATTCCACCCAGCCCTTCTACTGTGCCCTCTGAATGCCTATTTCGTAGGCAACATACTTCCTTTCATCTTTTAAATCTATTCTTCTCTAACTTCTCCCATCTACTAACTCTTAATGAAACTTGACTTTACTGATGACATAGCCTTCCTGCTTATCCTTTCCAGTGCAGGCTGTACCTTCGCTCATTCTCCTTGGCTCGCTGCTCAAGGCAGTGGAATTGAAATATTCCTTGTTTCCCATTGCCACTTCCAGGTTCTTGCCCTTCCTTCTTCACTCAGTAACCTCTCTTCCTTTGAGGTTCAGGCTATTTATATCTACCACAAAATCAAAATCCAGGTACCTGTTGTCTACAGATCCCCGGGTCACTCCTCTTCTTTCCTCGATGAATTCAATACTTGGCTTATATAATTTTCCTCTTCCCTCCAATTCGTGCCCTTATACCAGGGGACTAAACATGCATATAGATTTTCCTCAAATAACTTAACTCAGTTCCTCAACCTACTCCCCTCCCATGAACTACTCTTCTACCCCACAAAGATACTCTCGATCTTGCTATCACCCACAAATTTGAAATCCCCTTATCCGATTATAATCTATTGGCTTTTCACCCCTCCCTGTGACTTGCATTATGTAATCCTACTCTTCATCTTCACTGTGGTCCCCAACTCCTTGACCCTTCAGTTCTCTCACAGGCCATCTCACCCGCACTAGTGACTCTCTCCTCTTCTCCCCATCTTGAATCATTGGTGAACCAATTCAATGCTATACTGCCCTCTTCTCTTGAATCCCTAGCTCCTTTATCATATCACTTCTTATTCCCAGCCAAGTTTCCTTCTTGGATTACTTCTATCACTAGTCACTTTCTTGCCTACACATGAGCTGCTGAATGAAGGTGGAGAAAATCATGTAATCATTCTGAGTGGGTCCTCTATAAATTTATGTTCCATAACCTCAACTGGACCCTCACTGCTGCTCGGCAATACTTCTATACCTCCCTTATCAATTCACTATCCCACTCTCCACAGAAACTTTTCCTGAGTTTCATCCCTCCTTAAACCTCCCATTGCTTTCCCTCCCCCCACTCTCTCGACTGAGAATCTTGCCTTATATTTTACTGAAAAAATTGAAGCCATTTGCTATGAAATCTATCTTCTTCCCTCTTTCTCATCTCCCATTACTCGGACTCCCAACCAGGAGTCATCTTTGACTCCTCACTACCTTTCACTCCCCATATCCAAGCTGTTACCAAGACCTGTTGATTTCACCTATGCAACATCTCTCAAATATGCCCCCTTCTCTCCTCTGACACTGACACCATTCTATTATAGGCCCTTATCACTTCACTCCTGGCTTATTGTAATAGCCTACTTCAAGTTTCTCCCCACCCCAATCCACCTTCCATTCAGTCACTAACATGATTTTCCTAAAGCGCAGATCTAATCATGTCACTCCCCACCCCATCAGTAAACTCAAGTGGTTTCCTGTTGTCTCAAGGAGCAAATGTAAGATGCTCTGTTTGGCATTCAAAGCCCTTCATAACCTATTCCCCTCCTACCTTTCCTTCTTCTTACACTTTATTCCATAGTATGTACTCTTCAATTCAGTGATACTGGCCTCCTGGTTGTTCCACAAACAAGACACTCCATTTCTTGGCTCCTGGTGTTTTCTCTGACTGTCCCCCATGCTTGGAACCCTCTCCCTCCCCAACTCTGATTACAGACCTTCCTGGCTTCCTTTAAGTCCCAACTAAAATCTTATCCTCTACAGGAAACTTACCCTAGCTTCTCATCATTCCAGTGCTTTCTCTCTTTTATTTTTCCTATTTATCCTGTATGCAACTTACTATTTATTTGCATGTTGTCTCCCCCATTAGACTGTAAGCTCCTTGAGGGCAAGAACTGTCTTTTCCCTCTTTTTGTATCCCCAGTGCTTAACACAGTGCCTGGCACATAGTAAGTGCTTAATAAATGATTATTGAATTGAATCTCAAACTGATTGAGAATAGGAAAGTTGAATTTTTACAAATTTAAGAGAGCTAATAACGTCAAATATAGGTACTATGTTTAATGTTCTACCTATATTAAGGTTGAGAAAGGATTAATAAGGAAAGAAGGAAGATTGTTTTCCCTTCTGCCAAAATGCATAAGGTAACAATGTATAAAGAATAAATCAAAATGAACAATTATAACATTGAATGCAAATGGATTTAAGTCCCCTATAAAGTGAAAGGAAAAAGATTATTGAAGGGATTATGAAACACAACTCAACAGTATGTTGCTACAGGAAACAAAACCCAATGCAAAAAGATGCATATAGAGATTTAGGATGAGAGAATGAGTTAAAAGTTATTGTACTTTACTTGGTTTCAAGTAATTCTAAATCACTGAAACAGCACTGTATATATACCTTTATTATATCATACACCTAGGCAGGGGGGAGTCTTCACTAACACAATGATTTTTACCCTAGTTCTTGCTCCTCCATGGACTTTTTGTCACTGATCCTACAAGGGTGAAATGCTTGTCCTGGTCCCACTTGGAACTGGATTTGGAGTACCTCAGTACCTCTTAATGTACTTTTCCAAACCTATTGCATTTCTTGGAGATTGGGAGTACTCTGCCCTGGGTCACCACAAAAATGTTGCTGCTCTCTGTCACAATTGAATACTTAGGCAGGAGAGAGCATCTTCTAACACCAAGGCTTCTGCCCCTGCTCCATCACAGATCCTTTGACAGTATCACAGTCTAACCTCAGTTATTATCATGAATTGAATGTGAAAGACACTCCAGGTCTGTTTGGAGATCTGCTCTATGCCACCACAACTATACTGTAACCCTTCACCAATATCCAAGGGCACAGAAATTCTATTTGGAAGCTTACTTGCTTCAAGATTCCTTGACACATTAATGGAATTACCTACCCCATGATGGGTTTTTTTGCTCTTTTCTTAACCATTTGAGAAATTTGACAATGCTTCCGTGTTCTCTAACATTGAGACTCAGATCCTAGGTCTCTGGAACCAGGAGCAGAACCTCAGTCACTAGACCTCTGACTGCCTGGATCTTGTCTAGGAGTACTACCTCAGATGTCAGGAGCCAAGTGCATGTTCCTTATGTAGGCTATTCTTTGGCTGTGCTTCATCCCGTATTATCTAGGGAAGAGTTAGAGGAACTGGCACTAAATATGAGTTCCATTAGGCCCCTGGGAAATTAATCATGGGTCAAATAACCTTTATCCTTTGGCATTTGGAAACTCCAATGTGATGGACACCAATGTCCTTTACAGGACCTCAAGGGTGGGCGCTCAACCAAAAGGTACTATTTTCCCATTCCCAACTCCTACCTCCTTATTGCCTAATCTCTGTGATTCAGAGACTACCAGCTGAAGATCCTCATTTCCATCTACCAGTCCATGCTTTCTTATCCCTATCCACCTCAGCCTTACTCTTTCCAAGCCCCTTTGCTGCTTTGCCTTCCCCTTCAGTTATGCCCTCTGGAACCCCATTCTATTGTTAACAAACTGTCCTTCATTTTGATCCTCGTCCTGTCATGCTTTCTATCTTCTGCTATTCATGGAAATTTGGCTCCCTACCCCCTTTTCTCTGAAGATTCTATGTCTCTGTCTGCCTTGTTCATTGCTTGGTTTAATTTCTTTTACCACTTCCCTCCTATACTGGATTAGAAGGGAAAGGAGTGTGAATCCTCAATTTGCTTCTCAACATGTTCTTTCCATGACTCCCAGCTTTGCCCCATGATCAAACGGAACAAATCTAACCCTTCTTGCTCACAACAATCCTTCAGATACTTGAAGACAGTTATTATATCTCTCCCATATATGGCACTTTGCATACCATAAAATGATAGTGTTCTGGGCCTAGAGTCAGGAAGACCTGAGTTCAAATCCTGGGCTAGTTACTTAACCCCTGCCTCAGTTTCTTCAATTGTAAAATGAGGATAATAATAACACCTACCTCCTAGGTGGTGGTTGAGATGATCAAATGAGATAATATTTGTAAAGTACCTGATATATGGTAGGTGCTTAATAAATGCTTATTCCCTCTTTCTATCATCCAATATATTTGCTATTCCTTTTATTATTTTCAAATTTAATAAGTGCACCATCTATCTAAGTCATTGCTAAAAATATTGAAGCACACAGGGACAAACACAAGTGCCTGGGGCACGATATAGCAAGTATCCTTCCAGCCTGACATAGAGCCAGTAATGATTTTTTGGTCCTATAGTGTTCTTTTGGGAGACCCATGATCCTTAGGTTGTCTCTTTGCCTCCTGTATTTGAGTTCAGTATGTTTTGCTTGCATACTGACCGTATTTTCTTTTGTGTGCAGTCAGTTTTGAATCCATTTAATTACATTGCCATTTAGCCTGGTCTTCTCCTTCTTTTCTGTAACAACTTTCACCTTCATCCCATTCTACTGACAAAGCTGTCCCTCCCTGCCCCTCCCCCATTGAGAAGTTAAGCTATTTGATATAGGTTATACATGTGTATGTGTCTTTGTTTTTAAAATGTGCTTTAATGTAAGCAACATATTGCAGGATTTTGTTTTTTTAGCCAATCTGTCACTTCTTTTCATTTTGTTGGATTGTTTAATCCATTCACATTTAAAGTTATAAGAATTAGGTTTATATTTTCCTCCATCTATCTCTAAATTTTTTTAAGTTAAGATTTTTTTAAAATTTTTCTGCTATAAACACAATATTATGTTCCTTCAATTACTTTACTTTAATCTTTTTTCTAAGGTGACCCTGTTTCCATTGGCCTCTTTCCCTTACCCCTGATTAGCTCTTCTCCTTTGTTCTCCCTTTTCCTTTAGGGTTTTGCTTATTATTTCCTACTTTTATCTGATTATATATTTCTTCTGCCTCTTTTATCCTCTCAGTCAAGTAGGTTCCTCTTTCCTCTCCTCCCCTTCATGTAGTCCTATTCATTAGTTGCTTCATTTATTCACTCCTCTTATATTTCTGTTATTTGGAGTGTTTGAGAAGTAAATAATCTCTTTAGTTCTGGTTTTCTTCCCAAAAATGTTTTAAACTCTTCTTTATTAATGGCCATCCACTTTTTTCATCCTGTAGAGTTAAGCTCAGATTTGCAGAATAGGTCACCCTGGGCTGAATCCTGAGCACCATTGCTCTTCAGTACACATTATTACATTTCCTTCTCCTTTTATAGTGGATGCAGAAAAGTCTTGTAGTATTCAAATTCTTTCTTTTGTATTTGAAGGTATTCCCCCCCTCCAATGTCTTGCAGAACTTGTTTCTGAATTGAATTATGAAGGTTAACCACTGTGTGTTTTGGAGTTTTCGATGTTGGGTTTTTTCTGGAGGTGATCTATGAATTCTTTCAATTTTATTCATTTTGTATGCTCAAAAGTTCTGGGTAGTTCTTTTTTTTATTTTCTTAATTGTGGTGTTAAGGTTTTTTTGTCCTATAGTGTTCTTTTGGGAGACCCATGATCCTTAGGTTGTCTCTTTGCATCCTGTATTTGGGTTCAGTATGTTTTGCTTGCATACTGACAGTATTTTCTTTTAATATTATTGTTTTTTGCTTTTCTTCATCTAGATTGTCCTTTACTTCTGTGTGTTTGGAGTCCTAATCTATTGTTTTCTCTTCTGTTTCTTTGGTGAGGCTTGCCATCCCAGATTCAAAATTTTCTTTTCTGCTCATTATTTTTGCTGTGGAGGACATAAATTCTACTCTACCAATTCTCATTCCTCTTTGAAACCACTCAGTAATAGCATGTTGTGATTCCATATTCTCCTCAAATTTCATAATCCTCTATCTCATCATATTGGATCATTTCCCTTTATTTCTGCAGTATTTATTCATAGATGTTTGAACTAATTTATTAGATCTGGAGGCCATATGTCTTTCTGTTGTTATTGTTTTTTCTTGTTGATTTATCTGTTTACATTTAAGATCTTTGAGTTTTCTTCTTCCTGAAGAAGAGACTTTCAGTCTCTCCCCTTACCCCCCACTTGTTTTCCTTATTACTCACTTACTCACTCCCCCCATCCCCCATTGTTATTTCCTTGGGAGCTGGATCTCAAAGTATCTCAGCTTCCTCCCATACTGGGCAATTCACAGTACACCTGACTTTCGGTGGATCAGAATTGGCCCCAGCTGGATGCTGTGCTTCTCTACTCAGGCTTGATGGAATGCTCCACAGCCCCTTACATGTACAGGGTCCCATCCTGGTGACTTGCTCCACTCCCTCTGTTCCTCAGTTCTCTGGCCCACCACTGGCAGTTCAGCATCTGTTTCCCTCAACACAGCTAGTTCAGCTCTTTGCAGGGCTGGTGCTTCTGGCTTGGAGCCCCTGGAAGGCTTTTGCTCCTGAGGGGGTGTGGCCAAGGTGGCTCTTAAGCCCTGAGCAAATTTCTACTGCCTGGAGATGGGGTCTCCAGGAAAAAGGAAGGGAGGATCAGGTTGTAGGAGTGAGTTTTGATGTAAGCCTGTGTTTTATCCTTGAGTCTGTTAGTGAAACCTTGCTGCTAGTAGCAGGAAAGTGTGGGAGGGGCACCGTGTGAACTCAGTGTCAGTGAGCATCAGTTCCTGAGTTTTGTTTTTCTACCTTCTTTTGGATTCCGGATGACCTAGACCTTGGAGACAGATGAAGTTGCTTCATCTTTACTGCATAATTTCTGTTTTGGGGAGGTTTGAGAGGTCATGAGGATCAGAGAAAATGACTAGCCTATCATCTTTTTACTCATGTGACTTTTAAAAACCAATAAATTTTAACATAAGATTTTTATTGTATTTTGAATGTCTTAAGTGATCTTCTTTTCATTTTTGAAAATCACCAAATTAATAAAATTTCATAAATGTAAGGCCTATGGTAGGCCCATAGCTTAAAGTCTACAGGCTTCAAAATGTATATTGAAACTATTGAAGAGTTTAATTTAGGAGCTTGTTAAAGTACTTAATAGACAGTACTCTTAACCAGTCGTATTAATGAACTAGAGTT
The DNA here is from genome assembly GCF_900497805.2 of Vombatus ursinus. Classification (NCBI taxonomy): domain Eukaryota; kingdom Metazoa; phylum Chordata; class Mammalia; order Diprotodontia; family Vombatidae; genus Vombatus; species Vombatus ursinus. The sequence goes on from NW_020948840.1 coordinate 13,760,621, forward strand.
ACCAGATTATTAAACTGAATTGGAAGGAATTGGTTGGTAGCAAATTTTGTTTGCTAGCAACCAAGAATGTAATATAGCAAAGGATATACTGGGAAATCTCTTTTAAAGTAAATGACTATATTTAATCACTTATATCCCTAACACCTAGCATAGTACTTGGTACATAGTAGGTGCTTAATAAATGCTTGTTGATTGATTAATAGGGTATTAGGTCTATCTCTTTTGAGCAATTATGTATCTCGTTTAGGTGGCACAGTGATGTTTCAGATTTTGATGCAATTAGTACAATGTCATTTACAAATAGGAGCATCTGGTAGACTTCAACATATTCAGGAAAAAACCTCTTGCATTTGGACTTTCCACTAGAAATCCCATATGACAATGGCAAACATGTTTAGTAGTATACATATACATGTTTTATGCCTTGCTTTATATTAAGAAACAGAATATTGTCAAAGTTATCTCCATTGCATCTCTTAAGGAATTTTGTATTATCTTAATATTTGTGTGGTAGAGATCTTTTTGGAGGAGAGAGCCTTTAAGACTGCTCTTTGTTCTATGAAATCAAATACTTTTTTATAGTCAGCAAATAATAAAGCACTACAGAATCTTGTATTCTACACGTGTTTTAGTTATTTGTCTGACTGCAAAGATGTGGTCTTCTGTAGAACATTGTTTGTGAAAGCCGGCTTATTCCTTTCTTTTATCTCCATACTCTTGTGCAGATGGTTCCCAAGCCTGAAATACACAGGTTGTCCCCATGCCTCTGATCAGCATTGTAGAACCCCTATCTTTGCCACCCAAGTACCACCCAAGCTTGTAGAATCTTAAGCTCAAGTTTGTACCACTTCCCAGTTGAAGCCTTTCATCATCTGCAAATTGTTGTTGTCCTCTGTGAAATCCTTTGTATTCACTTATCTGTGCACATGTATAATATAAGCCCTATTCCTTGAGGGGAGGTGTGTTTAATTTTTGTTTTTGTATTTGTATCTGTAGTCCCTGGACACAGTGTTTTAATGCATATGATTTGGATTTTTTGAAGATGTTCTTGATATGTATGTAGATTTTTATCACAAAGACTAAATTGCCATGAGAAAAAAGTCATATATGTTGGTAGTTATTGCTATCCAGTAAAGCTCTGTTTGGTTTTTTTTGGGGGGGGGGAGGTGTTATTAATAAAATTCTGGTTTCTTTCCCTAAGGATTTGGTATTCTCCATTTTCCCAGTAATTTGAGAATTGATACTTTAATGTTGTCAAAATTGTGGAAACATAAGCATAAATCTCCCCTGGGTAAACTTGGTTCGATCCAGATGTCTTTTTTCCCTTAGTGTCATTTTTACTTCTTCATGTAACACGTAGGGAATTGTAATGCAAAATAAGTGAATTTTGTGGGGGTTTTTTGGGGGGGGTTATTAATGGAGAAAGTGGTTTGATATAGAAATCTTGACAGACTCATCAGAGTTTTATTCTTAAATGCTCTTAGGAAATCCCACCAAGGTTTGTACAAACTCCTTTATCCCTGCATTGATTCTCATCATTTTATGAGGTGATCTTAATAATGATCACTGCCCCTATCCTCTTCCATAAGATTTTACAAATGACTTTATATTATAAATTGTTATTGTCCTTGGGTGTCACATATTTCAACGTGGGAAGGAGATCTATTATTATTATTATTTTTTTTTTTTATGTATGTGTGTGGCTGAGGTGTTTCCCAGGCTCTTTTTGCCTCCTTGTTGCTTTAATTCAGCTAGATTCTATGTGAAATGGTAAAAATCTGTGTCAATGTTTGTTCCTTTACTCACCTCCCATTTTCTCCTTCAATTGCTCATTTTAATAAGTCAAGTTAAAGATGTTTTGATTGCATGCATTACTTTTAAATTAAAATTAAATTAAATTAAAAATTAAAATTAAATTCAGTTAATATCCTTTCTTTCAATTTGTGGCTGATTTTGATCTTTTATCCAATAAATTGATTAGTTATGTACAAATAGCTGATTCAGAAATGACTCCCACTTTGGTAACATTATTTCTAATCTGCTATGATAGTCAAATTCATTTTGTGTGATGTTAATTGATGCTTATCATACCTAGGATCTTTCACTTTTTTTTTCTTGAGCATTTCTTTTGTGTGGAAGAAATAAGTCACTGTTCTATATATGATTTACATCATACGTTGAGTACCTTTTTATTTCTCCTTTTTCAGGAGATGATAGACATATGCCAAATCTAAACTTTATGTGATTCTCTCCAGGATTCTGAGAAGTGAGCATAAAAAGTCAGATAGTGAAGGGCAGACTCCCTAGGGCTGAATGTAGTTCACATGTATGGGTCCAGACCTGAAAAGGAACCCTTATAATGGAGATGGAGAGGGCAAGTATCCCAACCTCCCTGGGCTCATCAGCATGCATGTGTTATTACGCTTGCATGAGGCATCTGTGAAGTCCACCAGCCCTTGTTTCATCCTCTTTATTGATCCTGAGTTTTACTTTCTAATATATTTCTCACCATCTTCCATTATACTTATCTGTGTTCTGAAGTTACTGGGTATTAAAATTTATGTTGATTTACTTTGGACGTTCTTACTGAATTTTTCACGGAATTTTTCCTACCTTCTATGATGCATAAGCTGCAATTACCTTTGTGGTGGTCTTTTTCCTTATCTCCATCACAAGCACTGAAATTTGAAATGTGCTGTGAGTTATCATTCCATTTGGCTATAGTTTCCTTTTAAATTCTGCTTTCATTTATAGAGGAGAACGTCAATATTGATATGATTCTTTTTCTCCAGGAGTATGTCATCTCACTGGCAACTGGACAAGGATCTCACATTTAGAATACTTAAGTTAATGTTTTTGAAAACTCATCCTTTCCCCCCACTTTACCTCTATTACTGCAGAAGCAAAGAAGAGATGCTCAGGAATGAAAGCTATTTTACATTTCCCCACTTTATTTCATAGGTTAAAATAGCCAAGTAATTCATGACCAACTCTCCAGCCCTGGAGATTCAGCCTCCACTTACTTAGCTGCCATGCTGCTCTGATAGTAGATGTGGTCTGCCGCTGGGACAGGACTTGTATAGTTTGCCCTCAACCGCTTCAGTCGTATCACCCACGTCACCTCCAAACGGTGATAAAGAACTAGAGTATGAATTTTGTACAGTTACCTTTAACATTTGAAAAAGTCGTTTCTCTAGCTTGGTCTTTGTCCCAATAGTTTTAAATTTAATTATATTAGTTTCCATTTAGGCCCACATCTTTTCCAAATTCATAATTATGTATTGTTTACTATACATTATTTATGGTCTATGAAAAACCGTATTTATAATATCTGGTTTTTTTTTGTATTTTTAGAAGTTCTTTATGTCCTAGAGCAGGGGTTCTTAACCTTTTTGTGTGTCATGGACTCCTATGGCACTCTGGTGAAGCCTATGGTAAAGCCTTCTCATAACAATATTTTAAAATGCATAAAATAAAATGCAAAAGATGTAAGTAAGCCAATGTTATTGAAATAGAGTTATCAAAATGTTAAAACACACACTCACACACAAGTCCCCAGACCCTCGGTTAGGAAGCTCTATGCCAGAGTGTGATCAGTTTTTGTAAACATGTCACAGAAACCTACTCTCTTCATATATCTATCATATCTATTTTTTCTAGAACTGTTTACTACTGTAATTTTTTTCTTACTTATTTTTCTGTTTGCATTGTATTCAGAATGTGATGTGCTGACATCTATTACTCAATGATTTTTTCCTCTAAATGCTCTTGAAATTCAGTTGAATTTTCCTTTGAGGCTTAATTGCTTGGTCAAGGACAGCATGTTTGGTACTTGGGTGGAGCTTCAGCTTTGATATTGTTCTACTTGCAATGCTTCTCTCAAGTAGAGCTAAGTTATCAATTGGGGTCCCAATACCTCCTCAGGGGCTCAAAATAAGAACGCTGGTGAATTTCCTACCCACTAGTGGATATTGATCTCTAACACACTATTACATTCTTTTCCAGCTCTAAATCTATGATCCTATGATTCTATTGTGGCAGTTGGTGACCCCAGTTAAGACACTTAACCTTAGCCTACCTCAGTTTCCTCAACTGTAAAAATGGGAATAATAATAGCATTTAATTTCCAGGGTTGTTGTGAGGATCAGATGAGATATTTGTAAAATGCTTAGCAAAATGTCTCACACTAAATAGGTACTTAATAAATTGTTTCCCCCCTCCCTCCCTCCCTCCCTCCCTTCCTCCCTTCCTTCCTTCCTTCCTTCCTTCCTTCCTTCCCCTTCCCTTTCAGACAATTGTTTATCTCTCCAATCTGCTGTGCTATGAATCATATTTACATGAACTCTTCCTTCCAAGTCTGTCTTCCCACTATTTGGCACTATTAACCAGCAGAACACCACTAATGGAATTTTACTTGCTTTGAATGACAATTATAATACATGACCCATGCGGTTCTATCTCTCTACTGTTTGAACAGTTTCAGGTCATGATATACCAGCTTTAGTTTTGCTAATAACATAGGGCATTTAAATGGAAAATGCTGTGCTTCATTTTGATACAAACAGAAGTAGTATTCTAGCTAGGAGGTAGCATGGAACAATGGAAGTAGAACTAACTCTAGAACTGGGGTTCAAGTACCAGCTCTGTTATTCACTATCCATATGACTTAGGAACAATTTACTTCCTTTCTCTGTGCCTCATTTTCTGCATCCGTATGAGTTATATTACTTCCAAGGTTTCTTCCAATTCTAACTTTATAATCCTATGTACCCATGATTCTATTGCCCCAATTAGGAAGGTGGTTTTGGGAATAGATATTTAGAATTTAGTCTCTGTATAAACGACTCGATGGTGTTCCTAGTTCAAGTTGCTCTAGTCCCCAGGTCCCCTTCAGCAGGTACCTGGAGGACATCATCTGATGTGAGACCTGAGTTCCCACCCCACCTTTTTTTGGCACATGGGTAGTCATGGCTTGCCTGCCTAGTCTCTTGGCTTCCAAACTTTTAATGGCATCAGTCAGAACTTGATCTAATCTAGTTTAAGGTATAAAATATAAACATTCCCAATAATGATTCATAACCCGCTTGGCTCATTTTACTCTCATCTCATTGACATTCCATTGGTATGACCCTAAAGTCATTTTCTGGTGATTTATTTTTTAAGATCTTTTAAACCATAGGTACATAGGTCCATAGATCGAGGGCTGGAAGAGACTTTGGAAGCCATTTAGTCCACCCACTCATTTTGCTGATGAGGAAACTAAGGTCCAGGGATGTTATATGCGAGTTGCCCAGTATCTCAGGTAATATCACAGGTTGGCTTTGAGTCTAGGTCATCTGACTCCAGAGACTGTTCTTTCTACTATGCATTTACAATATAATAGAGTACATTTACTAAATGGAAAAACAAATTAAAACGACCACATTAAAAACTCATCTGCTCCTAGTAGGGCTGAAGTCTCAACTCTCAACTCTCTGACTCAGTCTTTTAGAATCTGTGCCCAAGTGCTTCTGTTGGGGAAGTGCTTCTTTTACCCTCCTCTCCTCTCCTCTCTTCTCCTCTCCTCTTCTTTTCTTTTCTGTTCTCTTCTGTTCTGTTCTGTTCTCTTCACTCCTTTTTTCCCTTCCCCTCCTCTTTTTTTTTCTTAAATACATTTTTTAAAATCACTATCTAATAGGGACTGGTAAATGAACAGAATGCCATTGAATCTACTCCCCAAGTGGTGGTGCTAGGAAGTCTGCATCTGGGACAGTCATGATGATGTATAATGGAAGTAAACTGGAGAGACTTTGTAGCATTCTGTATCTGGTTCTAGTTGGCCAACCATGTGGTAAATAGGAAACTCTCTGATTGGCTATAGAGACATTTCAAAGGGATTATTTGGCCCCTACTCCTTCCTCTCTTGGTGAATCTCTGCCCTTGATTTGATTCTTTTGTTGATGGCATTCGGTGAGAGACAATGATCTCGCCCTTTCCATCTGAAGCTGACATGTGACCATTGTGAAAAGTGGCCTCGGTGTTTTGTCTTGGAATTTGTCTGTTTTGTTTTTGTTGTGAGTTTCAAAAGTTCAGGAGAGTAAATTGTCCAGGTTTCCAGGCATCTAGGAGTCTGGGAGCAGCATCCATGCTGAGTTTTGCAGTCAGCCTAGCATTGATGCCTCTAGTTGTGACCTTCTAGACTCAACTCCAGACATTCTCATACCACTTTCCTCTCCAGGGGTAGATGAAAGATGCTATATGAACTCACTGGGACCAATTTTATAAAGAAATTGTGCCATGTCTGAGCCCACTCTCCCTACAAACCAAGATAGTCTAGGAGGGAGTATGCCTCTGAAGTATGGGGAGGAAAGTTTGCATTTTTCTTCCTGCTGTATCTTTGAAGCAAATAACCCCATTCTAAAAGTTAATTGATGTTAAGTGGTTTAAATGGAAGTAGAGCTCTAGTCAGTCACTGGTAGTGGTGGAACACACTGGTGGGTACTCAGACCAATGGCATTAAAGAAGAGACACCTGACCCTCACACCCAGGTGTGTCTCCTGGACCCTGAAGAAAGAGCGATAGAGCTGGCACGGATCTGGGAGAGACCAGAACACGCTCACTACAGATACCTTTTGTCTTTACAACAACCATATTTTCCAATGTATCTTCCCCCTTTCAGAGGTTTATTCTTTTATAATGAAGAATGAAAAAGTAAAAATTCAGCAAAACTTACCAAAATATTTTTAAAAATATAATATTATATGGAGTGTTCCATACCTTTCTCATAGTCTCTTCTTTGGTTCATGTCCTGCTTTCAAGTAATATAGTAATAATAATAGCTAGTAATCATATAGCACCTAAATCACATAAATCTCTCAGTGTTCTATGTAGCTCTTTGGGACTAAAAGGTGCAGGAAGGGTACTAAAAAAAGCTACCTTGGTAGAGAAAGTTTCTCTATGTGCTAGGCACTTTATAAATAACATTTTATTTGATCCTCACAACTATCCTGAGACGTATGTGCTATTATTATTTCCATTTCACAGTCGAGGAAACTGAAATAGTGATTAAGTGACTTGCCCAAGGTCACATAGCCAGCAAGTGTCTGAGGCTGGATTTAAACTCAGGTCTTCCTAACTCTAGGCCAGGTGCTCTATGCACTGTGCCACCTAGCTTGCCTTTCAAGATCTCGAAAGCAAGATGGTTATTTTACTACAATCTAGTCTTGGTGGGTCAGTTGGATGAAAGTCCTCCAACTTTGGTTCTGTATTATTTGTACTTAATCTCAGGTCTTAGCCAATAGCTAGGTGAATCTGCTACTGGACACTTCAGCCTGCTGACAAGGAATTTGGTCAGATGCCGTCTTCTCCTGTAGTCTCCAGCATGTATCTTCAGCATCTTCTAAGTCACCCAGAGTTGCCTTTGGGCCCAATTGTCCTTAAAAAGAACAAGAGACTACCTAGTGAGTTTACATTGCAGGCTTATGTGGGCATTCTGTGTTTCTCTTTGTTATGTTTCTTGGAAATGCCCTGCTGTAGTCCTACATTAAATGAGCAATTGCCTTTATATTAAACATCCTGGCAATCCAGTCCCTAGTCCTAAATTTTCTGCCCCTCTCTGGTTCATACAAATCCATGAAATTATAAGGGAGAAAACTCACACTCTTTAAAATACAGGTTACACATCGAATTTCCTTTCAGTGATTTAATGATCCAGATTTTAAAACTTCGTTTTGCCTGGAATTCATTATTGGCTTGCATATCAAATATCCACTGGTGGCATGAACTCTCTAGGAATTACCTGGAGATTTGATTCTGGGTTGATTTGCATGTCAAAGGCCTCAGCAAGCTTTTTCTTTTCTTTTCTTTTTTCCTATGGAAATACTTGGAAATGTTGAGAATACAAAATGTATTTTTTAAATCTTCAAATATTATTCCAAATTTAGCAGAGTAGACAATCCTGGCAGGAAGCACAATTTCCCTGGACTTTGGATAATTTATTTTCTAGCCCCTTTTCCTCATTAAAATCTTTGTGTGACCCAACTCAACGATTCTTGACAAGTAGTATTTTTCTTCTTAGCCCCTTCTAAAATCACCTCTTCATCAGTGAAGTCTTGGATTCTGATGGCAATGTATATTGGTGAGTTGAATCTGATGTTTCTCTCTGTAGGCATCTGATGAATTTAATTAATTTGGAGTTTGTCCCATGATCTTTCTAATTCTGGGAAATTTTCTTACATGATTTCCTGAAAAAACGATGGCTAGGCTTTTTCTTCATGTTTTTTGAACAGTCTAATGGCTCCCAAATTATCTGTACAAACTCTAATTCCCTCATCTTTACTTATCAATACAAATGCCAGACTCTGACTCCTTCCTTTGAGAATGTTTTCAATAAATTTGATGTGGCTTGAGCTTAATCCAATTTCATTTCTGGTGACATGACTGATGTTAATGTGCCATTTCTTTTTTTCTTGTGACTTCTTTTGGGAATCCTTTAATTACTAATATTTAATTCACTTTGAAGTTTTCTTTTTGCTAATTCATTTACTTGTCTTTTCATTTTCCTTACCTATAAGTCTCTTCTAGGAGTCAAGTCTCACTTCTAACATGTACTGGCTATATGACCTTGGATAAGTCACATAAATCTCTCAGTGTTCTATGTAGCTCTTTGGGACTAGAAGGTGCAGGAAGGGTACTAAAAAATCTACCTTGTCAGAGAAAGTTTCTCACCCAGAGCCTCCTAAACCCATAAAATGACAGCTTTAGTCCTAATTTCCTATATTTAAGGTTTTAAGTTCTCCAAATTTTTAAGAATAGCAAATAAATTAAAAAAGGAATAGGAGAGAAAATTGTTCTTTTCTCTCCTTTCCCTTTTTTAATTTATTTGCTATTTTTTAAAAATTGAGTGACAGTTCCAACTCTTTGTGTGGTGGTAATAAGCAGGATCTTTTAATTTAATTTAATTTTTTATGAATTTTTATTTCACCATCTTGCTGAAGGCAATCTAATCTAATTGGTGCTACCAATTGGCAATATAATTTTAAAGGTAGTCAGGGATCAATTCTTTTTTTTTTCTTTTCTTTTTCAAATTAATTGTCAATTCTTAATGTATCTTGAAGTAGGAAAGATTTTAAGAGAATAATTTTCCACAGACATGGTGCTGTTACAAAAAAAATTAAGAGAACTAGGAAGATATTAGGAACTACCCACCTATATTCCTTATACCTAATTTCTTTTCTCGTGAAACAGCATAGTGGAGTGGAAAGACTGTTGGACCTGTTTTGTTTTGGGGTATTTTTAGTTTTCTCATAGCTTCTCTTCCAGTGGCAGTCAAAGAATAAATAATGAAAAAAGAATTTATTAACTGATTACTGTCAAACACTGTGCTAAACACTGGAGATTACAAACAAAACCAGAGACAGACCTTATGTTTCAGGTGCTTGTATTCTAATTGGGTGAGAAAGCACACGTGGGGAGTAGTGGCTAAGGAGGGGTACTCTGGTCTTGGGGCCTGCATAGGGGAATAGATGATATACCTATAACAGCTACAGTTGCAGAATTGATTTGATCATGGTTCTAGAATCAGAGAATAGGGTAGTGTAGTGGAAAGGGTAGATCTCTGACAGAAAGGCTGTTGGCGTCAAGAAAATGCTCGGGATATAGAGAGTGAAGTAAAGCATGGCTCTGGTTTGCCTGAAATAGTGAGCCAAGTGAGGCAGTCATCTATCATTATAGAGGAACCCCAGGGCACAAGTTCTGGAGGAGAAAGAGTTAAAGCCTTATGAGCATGGCTTCTGGTCCCAGCCAAAAGGCCACTGGAGAAGATGGCAGGAAGAATGGAGTGTGAAATGAAGCGTGAGTGGTTTCTGCCTCTGTTAAAAGTACACCAGGTAAGGCAGTCACCAATCAGGACAGTGAGCATAGAAAACCCAAAGGAGTCCCTAACCAACGTTCAACTCATGTTACAATGGGATCAGTCTTTAGATGAAAACTCAGAAGCTTGGAATCTATGATTCTAACTCCTCCTCATGGCCAAAGGCCTGGATGTGTGATCTGATGCTGCTGATCACTGGGGCTTTTCCATCCTCTATTCTGTCACGCACAGGGACCTCCAATGCTTCTTGTTGCAGCTAGCTTGTCTCTTAGGGAGTGAAAAATATAGAGAAGAGCAGGACAGATATGAAGATGGCTGGCCATCATATTGCTGCCTCTGTTCCTCCTTCATTTCTGATCCTGGGTCCTTCATCTCAAATGTCCAGTGGCCAAAAGTTACTTCACATTCCCTCTAACCCTTTAGATCAGTAGTTGGACTTTACCTCTCCTTCTTCCTTTATCGTTAAAGGGATGGGGGAATGGAGCTATAATGTTACACATGTGAGTTGTGGTTGTGGTTGTGGTTTGTCCTTTGTTCTCAAAGAGGACCGTGACATCAGGAAGATGATGCCATGACTTGCAAGTGAGTTGGATGTAAGTGAGGGAGGGGTGTGCAAAGTCACCAGCCTCACTATCTTCTCCTGGAGTCATCTGGGTTCAGTGGCCACATATAACACCTGTGAGTTAGTGTTAGAATCAATGCTATGTTTGAGCTGGCTTGAACACATTTAAGAAAACTGATTGTTAAATTTTCAATGTGACCATTTACAACTTGGAAATCAGCAAATGCTACAAATCAAGGCTTACTTTATTGCTTTGTTGTCTAGAGTTATGAAATTGCAGGAACCTTTCCTAAATCTCTCTTAATTCTAGTGCTTTCCTTCTTTTAATTATTTTCTATTTATCTTTGTATATGACTTGTTTTATACACTCACAATTTGTTTACATGTTGTTTTCCCCATTAGATTGTCAGTTCCTGGAGGGCAAGGATTGTCTTTTGCCTCATTTTGTATCCCTAGCACTTAGAACAGTGCCTGGTATGTAGTAGGTGCTTAATAAATATTTGATTGAATAAACTTTTAAATGGGTTATATGTACTCCCTCCACTGAGAGAGCTGGTTGTTAACATTTATCAGTATACCCTGGTTAGGATTGTTTGTTTTTCGAAAATGGCCCAAGTTCTTACATTGAGGATATCCTTAGTAAAAGAGTGAGAAGTAGGAGACCAGTTTTTGCAGCTGATTTTCTATAGCAAAACACATTTCACAGCTAACAGAAAGGTACTAGAATTGAGATCCTGCTGTGTTAAATATTTATTGATTTTCTTAAAAAGAAAGCTTTTGACTTGGTAGAAAAAAAAATTACAGCCCTTGAGGTTCTCTTCAAATAAAATATCTCTCATGCATAAGTTAACATGGGACTGATAGGATCTCAGAGATAAACTTGTTCAATTACCTGCCAAATGTCATGGCCTAGAGCACTGGACTTGGAGTCAGAAAACCTGGATTTGAATCCCACCTTGGATTCTAGTTCCTCTCCTCTGTTAATTATTTTCTATTTATCCTGTATACAGCTTGCTTTGTATAGATTTGTTTGCATATTGTCTTTCTCTTTAGACTGTAAGCTCTTTGAGAGCAGGGTCTGGTTTTTGCCTCTTTTCATATCTCTAGAGCTTAGCACATCTGGCACATAGTAGGCATTTAATAAATGTTTATTGATTGATGGATTGGTTGATAGCTGTATGACCCTGGTCAACTCACTTAACCTTTCTATGCCTCAGTTTCCTCATCAGCAAAATGATGGACTGGAAAAAAAAAATGGGCTGAACTCAGTGGTCTCTAGGATCCCTGCCAGCTCTAAATTGATATTAATGCTAAAGCAGGTATAAAACAGAGATACATACTTATGTTCACCTAACATGTTCATCAGTGTCATAGAAAACATCCTATACAGAGACCAGACAAAAGAAGGGATTCCTTCTTCATGGTAAACTTCTCCAAATGTTCCTTTTAATAGATGGCTTTTTACTGTTTTCACTGGGTCCCAGTGTACCACAAAGTCTCCTCGGTGAGATCCATGATAACATGAAAGAGATTAGCTTAACCTTCCTAGCAGGTAGGGAATTCTGCAAAAGAGTTTATTTACATAAAGACAGACCGAACAAAAGGTTCTCAGTTGCAGTCATGTAGTGACCTCTAATTGAACCCAGCCACCAGAATTTCCTTATTTGCCCTTGTGTGTTATAGAACACCCAAGTGCTAAACTATTGGTTAACACCAGATGTGCAAGACCCAATTGCTGAGCTGGTTTCTAGACAAAGAATTCAATTTAATATAAAAAATACTGCTCTGGAGACTCCTACCCAGTTGAGACTTATGATTCTAGAAGCTCTTCATAGAGCCAGCCTACTCTGTAGGGATGTGATCAGTAGCTCCCCTCAATCTTAGAAGCTTACTCTCTCCCTCATTTCTCTTCTCCCTTGTTTAACAAAATAAATTTTGCTATCCAGTTGTGGCTTCCTCATAATTCCTGAATTTTGATATTCTGCTTTCAATGTCACCCACACTGGAAGAAAATGAAAACTTTAGCTTTGCACTTTTGCCTTTGCAGACTGAAATTTGTAGATGCATGGCCAGCTCTTTAAGTTGAATCAATCACTTAATAAGTCAACAAAGATTTATGAAATTATCTACTATTTGTCAGGCTCTGAGCTAGGCACTAGGGATATAAAGCCAAAAGCAAAACAAGGAGCTTCCAATCAAACAATCAGTCAAGGAAACCGTATCATATGTGTGTATACATATACACATATACATATATGCATACAAAATATGGGCAATTTTTATTTTTTGGAAGTCGATATTAGATGAAGGAAAAAATAAAGGTTCCTTGTAGAAGGTGGCACCTAAGCTGAGCCCTGAAGGAAACTAGGAAACCTAAGAGGTGGAAGTGAGAATGAGTACATTCCAGGCATGGGGGACAGCCAGTGCCACAGAGTGGAGATGGGAGATGGAGTAACATGTATGCAGAACATTAAGAAGGACAGTTTGTCTGGATCATGGTGTGTGTGTGGACAGGAGGAATGTGTAATAAGGCTGGAAATGGAGGTTGGGGCCAGGTTGTGAGGAGCTTTAAATGCCAAAGCTCAGAAGAGTTAGACCATTAATATAGCTAGCTTGGACAGGCACAGCAGACGAAAGTTAAAATGAGGCAAGAAGTGAATACTAGTAGGAGAAGACAGGGATAGATAACCTTTGGGAAATCACTTGATCTCAAACTGTTCATTAATATAAAAGCATGATTCTGTCCCCTTAATAGGGCAACTAGATGGCACAATTGACAGAATACTGAGTATGGAATCAGGAAGACTTGAGTTCAAATCTAGCCTCACACATTTTCTAGCTGTGTGACTGTAGGTAAGTCACTTAATCACTGTCTGCTTCAATTTCCTCATCTGAAAAATAGGAACAATAATAGCATCTACCTCCCAGGGTTGTTGTATCAAATAATATAATTGTATAACAGTTAGCACAAGTGGCTGGCATATAGGAGGTGCTATATAAATGTTAACTATTATTAATATCGATCATCTCAAGATGCTTCTCTTGTAGTGGGAACATGGATCCTGCCAATAATTTGATCACCCAGGCTCAGAGCACAGCTGTGACAGTGATGAGGATGGAATACATGGGAACTTGGGGATTGGGGGAGGAGTGACAGATACTGAGTCTGGCGTGAGGCAGCCTGTTCATCACCCTCATGCCATTTGCATTTGGAAGGACTCAAATAGCCAGGAAACACTATCTCTCCTGGGCAACTCAGCAGCCTTGGCACTAGCATTGAATGGGCAGAGGAATAGATCAATGTATACCCCAGATATTTAGCAAGGGAGATGGCCAGTGTGTGAGGAGAGGTCAGATTGCTGATAGTTCCAGGGTAAGTGAAATAGACTCTTACTTTCTACTCCTTCATACCACATTCTATACATAATGTATAGAATTATACATTACATAACTATACAATTACATAATACATAAAAGGGATCTGGAAAGGGTAGAGGAGAAGGTCCTCAGTCAGGAATAGAGCTGGGAGAGGAGTGAAGGAGTGAGTATGGCTGGCACTGACACTTCCTCAAAATTAAGTCTCTGGCAAGAACTTACTAATCAGAGGAGGTCAAGGGATGTTCCATGGTGAGAGGACTACAGGGGTAGAGGGATCTTCCAGGGAGAGAAAACTGCTGGAAAATGATGGATAAGTCTGGATAGACAAGAATGGATCCAGGAGAGGAGTGAAGAAATGAACATGGCTGGCCTGGATATTTCCTCAAAATTAGAACTGGCTATAAGTGAGATAGCCTGCCTAGAGAGGTGGGGGGGTTCCCTCCCTTAGAAGTCTTCTAGCAGAGACTGGATGACCTCTTTGTTGACTATGTTATTGCAGGGATTCCTTTTGGGGCATAAGTTGGACTAGATGTCCACTTAAGATACCTTCTAACTCTCAAATTTTGTAATTCTTATCTCCCTACTAGATTGTAAGCTCTGTGAGGACAGGGATTATGTCTTTCCTATGCTTTTAATTTCCCTGGAACCTAGCACAGTACTCTACTTATCAGAGGCCTTTAATAAATGTTTGTCAAATGAATAAGTGAATGACTCCATTGTATTCCAGTAGTATGCCACCACGGGAAGTACCTGTGTCACGTATAATTATCTCTACTTTGTTGTTGTTCAATCGTGTCTGACACTTCGTGACCCCATTTGGAGTTTTCTTGGCAAAGATACTGGAGTGGTTTGCTATTTCCTTCTTCAGCTCATTTTACAGATGAGGAAACTGAGGCAAACAGGGTAAAGTAACTTTCCCAGGATCACACAGCTAGTAAACTAATAAGTGTCTGAGACTGGATTTGAAATCAGGAAAAAGAATCTAGACAACTTGTCTAAGATCACCCTGAAAGAGCAGGGACTCAAATCCATTTCTTTTAAATCCTATTCCATTGCTCTTTTCACTGCATCCTGACCTATCGGATAATATAATAACCTTTAGGTGATTCATATTCTGATGATTATCATAAGCTACAAGCAACAGGTTTTATTATCAGCAGTATCTGAGTGAAGTGTTCTGATGGCCTCTGCAGATTAGCAGTCACCCTACACAAGGAAGGCTGCAGTTTGCATTTGTGAAACGAATGGGAATGAACTTAGAATATGTTTTTGCTTAGCACTGTTTCTCTGACGTGCTCTGCTCTCTGTTTTTAGCACTCAAATGCATTTCCACTGGGATTCAAAAATGACAGACCACAGGGATCATACTCGCTAATTGTTTCTGATGTGACTGTGGCTTACTAAGAAAAATAACATCCACACACAGCCAAACTGTCAGTCCCACTGACATCCTAAGCAGATGGGAACCATTTCACATCTAACCCTTCAGCTTGGTCCAACAAAACAAGAAATTCACTAGAAACCAACATCTTCCCCGTTCAGGTCCCAGTGGACCTTGCTTTATGCAACAGATGTGCTCCTGAAAGTGGCTGTGGAAATTAGGTCCTGTTTTAAGCAAATGCTCTGGAGCACTTGTATCATGAGAGTGATCTAAGGTCTACTCCTCTTTTGCAAAGTGAATAACCAACCCCAATTTGCCAATTTTAAATGATTAGTTTAGCACACATTTTGTTTTCTTTTCCTTCTTCCTAGGACCAGCGGAAGGTGCTGATTGTTGATTGATTTATGTTTTTCAAACAGTTCCCAATGGATGTCTGAGCTAAATATTCCCTTCCTGAAACCCTGTCAATGGTGTTTGGGGAAGAGGCTAAAGGTATCAATTTGGTTTCGTGCAAGATTGTTACTTGAACTGCTCTCTTGGTATGCTGGGGATAGCATGACTATCCTGGGTTGTCTTTGATCCACCAACATATGGCCGCAGTATGTACTGCGTAGAGGACTGAAGAATAACGTCATTCCTCAATCATGGCACCCATCCTGGCATCAAAAGAAACTGATGGGTAGCCCTGGGTCATATACATATGTCCAGAAAGGTACCTAGAAAGAGAAATAGTGTTGGATATTAACTAGTTCCTCTGTTGGGATAAAAATGCTCTCTTGTGTGTTGTTCATTCTAATGATAGAATGGAGACAAAGGCACATTAACTGCATCCACAGCTCATTTCCTGGTGAGTGTCATTTCAGCCTTTGGTTTTAAGTTTACTCCTCAGTCCAATTTGTGAGCTGACTCGGGAGCAAAATACATGGTGGATATGCTCTCTCCTTCCTCCCCTCTTGTCTTACAAGACTCAGCTCAGGTACCACCTTCTGCATATGACCTTTTCTGGTCCAGCTGTTAGTGCCTTTCTCCCCAAGGTATCAGTTCCTATGTCAGGCTAAAGAATCAAAATTGATTGCCCTATGGTTGTGCTTTGTTTTTCCTTCTCCTGTTTTGTGAAATTTAAATTCATGACATTCCTGGCAAATGCTCATTCGGCCTTTGCTTGAACACCTTTGGGGTGTGTGTGTGTGTGTGTGTGTGTGTGTGTGTGTGTGTGTGTATTGCTTTATATATATTGGGAAGAAAACATGTGTGTGAATATGTGTGTATATATAAGGTAAATATATTTATGTGTTCAAGCAAAGGCCGAATGAGCATTTGCCAGGAATGTCATGTTTCAGGTAGGGGATTAGACTAGAGCCCCTCTGAGGCTTCTCCCAGCTCTGAGTTTCTGTAGTTCAGTGAATTTAGGAATCTTCTAATCTTTTCTTAACTGAGACTCTGTGTTGTGCCAAGTATATTTGACAGAGGTGTTTGATTTCTCTTCTGATGAGTGAAAAAAATTTAAATTTCACAAAACAGGAGAAGGAGAAACAAAGCGCAACCATAGGGGAATCATTTTTGATTCTTTAGCCTGACAGAGGAACTGATACCAAATACTACAGATCCTCCCAACCTTGCTAATTGTTCTAGGCTGAGTTTAAGCTCCTTTAGATGACCAAAGGAGCTTTTTGACAGGATTCATGTTAGGTAAATGTTCTGAGGGGAAATTAGCCAATTATAATAGCTGACTTTCAGCTAGCACTTTAAGGTTTGCAAGGAAATACAAAGGCTCACATATTTAGAGCTGGAAAATTCTTTAAAGCACATCTAGTTCCACCCCTCATTTTGCAGAAGAGGAAACTGAAGCCCAGACTGAAAAGCGTCCAACCCAAAGTCAGATAGATAGTAAGTGATAGTAAAGTCTTCTGACTTAAAATCCAGTACTGCCTCCAAGATTTGCATACAGTATCTCATTTGATACTCGTTAATAACCCTTTGAGGCAGATACTGCTGTGGATATTATTGTTCTCAGTTTATAGACGGGAAAACCAAGGTTCAGAGAAGTTAGGCGACTTATCCATGGACATGAAGCTAGTAAGTGTCAGAGATGGGAGTTGAACCTAGGTCTTCCTAATTCCAAGTCCAGCACTGTATCCATTAAGAAAGAACACTGAAAATGAGATTCAGAATAGTTTAAGTAACTTGCTTACAGTCACCTAGAAAGGTGTAATATGTAGGAAGGGTCCCTTTCTCTTCAGTGTGTTCTCTGTGCCTGCCAAGAAGGCTGTGTTGTCATCATTACATCTTTTCCTTGGAGCATTCTTCTTTTCCAAATGATCTAGGAGTCTTGCTATAATCTCCTGGTATAATCTGATGTGTCACATGACATTCTGATGTTTTGGGGCTTCTCCAATGAATGTTAGCTCGTTTGCCTCATTAACTATTGTGGTAGAGTAGAAAGAAAGTTGGATTTGTAGTTAGAAGAACTGGGCCTAAACCTTGGTTCTTGATACCTGCGTGATCCTGAGCAAATCAGTTAACCAATTTAGGTCTTTAGTTCCTCTCTCTAAAATGAAGTTGGACTATATCATATCATATCACATCACATTATATATCATATAATATGTCATTTCATATCATATTATATTGCTTCTTGTCCCTTCCAGCTCTAAATCTATGATCTTATATGAAATGAAGTCATATGGGAATTAGTCATTATTGCCTAGCCTCCATTACATAATTATAATAGTGCCCCAAACTTCTCTCCTAGGAGAAAAAGGAAGGGGAAGGAAATAACCATTTAAGTAGTACTTACTATGTTCCAGATACTGGGTTAAGTACTTTTTACAAATATTATTTTATTTGGTAATAGGAATGTTCCTTGTTTGGGGTCCAAAACTACTCACAGTAATGGTTGTGAACCCCATCAGTCGAATCTCTTCCCATTAGACTAGTCCAAATTTATCACATGACCTCATATCATAGTGATAAAATTAATTTGCATAGAATCATGTGCTGTTAATAGATTAACCTTAACCCTAACCCTAAATGTCTCTTGACTCTAAACTTATCCCTAAATGTGTGTTGTTAATAGGTAAACAGCACATGCTCTCTACACTTGTGGTCTGAGGCAAATCACCTCTCCTCCTCCTAGAGCCCAAGGGATGGAAGATTGTGAATTTAGCTTGTTCCTGGCTCTGACCCCTCAGTCGATCTAGGAAATTGGGACATAGTGAATTAATAATCTATCCTTGAAAGATGCTGTATCTTGATCTCAGCTGGATCACTAAGAGATCAGTAATCAATTACTGACTTACCAGCTGTTGATGGGATGAGGTTTGTGCATGGTCTTTCTTTCCTCTTTAGATTATAGGCTTCTTGAGGCCAAGGATTAACTTTCTTTTTTCATATGTGTATCCTAAGTCTTAGGAGAGTGCCTAGCACACGGTAGGCACTTAATAAATGTTTATTGACTGACTTTTCAGAAGAGCATGACTACATGGGCCCCAAGTCAGGTTTGGGGACAAAAACCCTTATCTGGCTAGTAACTGCTTACTCTGCTATCAAAAATCCGTACTGTAAGAAGAAAGGCAAGCCCTCAATGTCTTAAACATCTCTGGATACAATGTGTTATGGTTTGGGAGAAATCTCTGAGCACCAGCAGACATTTTCTTCTCTTGTATCATAGATTTTTCCCTGCTTTCAGGACCCAGGTGTACATAAGGGCATTGTACCCCATTGTACCTCTCAAGTGTACATTAATGACTGCTATGGTTTGGACAATAACCTCTATTGATCATCTAATGATGAAATAGAGAGCCAGACTTAAATCAAAATTAAAGCTCACACTGATTGATTTGCTGCCATGTGTGAATGAGGGCTAGTAATTCTCTTGTTTTCTCTTTCCTACCTCCAGTTAGATGATACAGTGGAATAAGCATTGGACTTAGAATTAGGAAGTTGTGAGTTCAAATTCAGCCTCAGACACTTACTAGGACCTTGCCATAGGACCCTGGGCAAATCATTTGACCTCTCTGTGCTTTAGCTTCTTCATCTGTAAAAGCTAGACAGTTATAGCACCTACTTTTCACAGTGATTGTGAGGATCAAATGAGGTAGTATTTGTAAAATGCTTTGCCAAATCTAAAGCACTATGTAAATGCTAGTTATTATTATTAAGACTTAGCTAAAGCATCATCTTCTACATGAAGCCTTTCTTAGTCTCCCTACCTGCTAACGACTTCCTTCTCAAGGTTACTGTGTATGGGTTTTGCAACTATGTTGTGTAAACTTTTATAGGGGCTTGTTGTTTCCCCCAGTAAGTTACTTAAGGGCAGGGACTGGTTTTGTTTGTCTTGTATCTCAGTGTCTAGCATAGTACCTGGGACCATAGCAGGTGCTTGATAAAAGTTTAATTTATTGATTGAAGTGGGAGGAAGAATCTTTCCTTCTCTTCAGGATGATCCTGGGGTTGGGTATGTGGGTGTGTGGGGTGTGGGGGTGAGGAATGCAGTTTAATGAATTACTTGTCCATTGCCCATCTCTTGGCTGGTTTTTCCACAGGACAAAAGCCAAGGGATCCAGAACAACTCCAACTACAGAGGATGTATTGTGGTGATGAAAAGAACACTGATGTTAGTGGGCGGGAGACCCTCCTGCTTCTTCAAGTGCTGCTTTTGCAACCCTTGGGAATCTGATGCTCTGTGCACCTGCACAGGTGGACCTAATGATAATGAAATCCATGACCTGACAGATTCTCTGACAAGCCCTGCCAGGCTCTTGGCTTTGTCCTCCTTGAGTGTTTGCACCATTGAGCATTCATACCATTCGAGTCAATTCAACATTTGTTTGTTCAATGCTTGTTATATTCAAGGGTTTATTCCGTGCTAAGCCTGGACAAGACACAAAGGTGAAAAGCCTGAGGGGTTCAAGAAACCAAAAGTCTGTTAGAAGAGAAGGAGTTCAAGGGACCAAGGATAGTGACTGGTATCCCAGCCATAGAGTAGCTGGTCTATGCTTCTTTGGTTCTCAATGATATTCTACATGTATACTATCCTAGGGCAAATGTATTCTTCGTAAGCTTGGGAGGAGGGGCAGTGATCCAAGCCTAATTTACAGTGTCTATTTACAGCTGACATCCTGAGAATGGCTCTTTGCCCACAATTTTCTAATCCCCAGTATGTCACCAGCGGAAACGCCAGATAAAGGGAGAGAAAGACCCCATTGCACATAGTACAGTGTATTCCTCATAAAACGAAGGCTTTGAAAGTTCCATTTTACTGATGGAATTAAAATAGCCAAAAATGAGTCTAACTTTTGCAAGCAAATGAATGCTCCTCAGTTAATTATTCCCGGACCATCATCTGAAGTAATCTTACGTCTGATGATTCTGAAGGAAGCAAAAAAGGTACAGTATGCTATGTTCTCTGAGGAGGACAGTCCAGTCTCGTCGGGTTAGGAGGTCTTATTGTGGGCAGTTATGATACTGTATTATTTTTATGCTGAAAAAAAGACTCTTTAACCTCACAAATCAGAACAAGTTGACCCATCACATAATACCATTGCTAGAGCAAAAGGTCACCAAATGTTTTTTTTTTCATATAGCAAAGAAACTTTTTCTCTCTATAAGAAGGGAAGGAATGTGGAAGTAGTTAAATAGGGAAGCTGAAGGGAGACCACTGAAACTCTTTGGTAAAAGTGGGGTAGGGGAGAAAGAGAGGCAGGGAGACACAAATGACACACAAAAATTTCCTAATGTTTGGTTTGGGGCTTTTCCTTTCATTCACATTTAAACGTCTGGATGGGACCCAGGGTCGAGGGAGGTAAAACTCCTCCAAACATCCTATGAAACACTATGCCTCTAGAGTTACAAGTGGGGTCAAATCCTGGAAAGGATGAGACTCGTCAGAGGACAGCTTGTTCTTAGGAGATCTCCAGAAAGGTTGCTAAAACAGGAAAATTTTTAAGAACCTGAACATTTAACATTTTAGCTATCCATTGTCTATGCTTATCTCTAAGTAAGCTCTATAAAATGCTTTTTTTCCCAGTATTGTTTGAGGAGCATGAATGGAGAGGCAATTTGAACAAAGTCTGTACCATCCCTGTGTAGTTACAGATGCCAGATCACCTAGAAATCACAAAGTTTTTGACCAGTAATAATAATGGTCCTTCCAGAGAATCCCAGAATTTCAGAATAATAAGAGATCCTAGAGGCCATCTATTCCAACTGACTGCAAATCTCACCTACAAATGCTTAAGATCTCTAGTTCTTTTCAAATCTCAAGTACCACCTCCTCCATAATTCCCTTCCTGCTACTACTTTCCCCCAACAAATTACTTTACATTTATTTTGATTCACTTAAATGTTTAAATGTGTTGTCTTCTCAGATAGAATGTGAGCCCATTGACGGGCAGGTGCTGTTTCATTTTTTACCTGGGTTCATAATAGCAAAATAGCCTAGCAAAATACCTGTCAGATTGTAGGCAATTAATAAATGCTTGTTGATTGACTGGTTCACTTTTTGCTTGAAGACTTCTGTGGACAAGAAGCCATTTTCTCTTGAGGCGAAGCATTCCACTTTTGGACAGCTCTAATTGTTAGAAAGTTTTTCCTTGTATCAAACCCAAATCTGCCTTTCTCTATCTTCCCCCACTGCTTTTCATAATGTTTTCTCAAACAAAGCAGAAAAAAGTCTTTCTTCATGTGACGGCTATCATGTCCTACTTTCCCCCTCTCCCTCTACATCCCATGACCAAACCTTCTCCTCTTCAAGCTAAACATCCCCAGTTCCTTCAACTTATCCTAATGGCATGAGCTTGAGGTCCTTGACCATTCTATTCTCTTGCTTCAGATGTGTTCTATCTTATCATTATCCTTCCCAAAAAGTAGAGCCCAGAAATGAACACAATATTCCATATGTGGGTTGTCCAGGACAGAACACACAGGGATTATAACCTCTTATGCTCTGGACACTATACCTCTTTTTTTAAAAAAATTTTGATTTTCAGTTATGACATTATACCTCTTAAAGCAATCAGACTAAGATGATATTACCTTCTTTTGGCTACCATATCCCAGTGCTGACTCACATTAAAACACTTTTTTTTTCTCCTTGAAAGCCCTACAAAATGTCTCTAAATCATCTACACTGATGCAATGGCACAATTTCTTGCAATATATTTTACTAGGTCCTCAGGGATTTTTTCCCATTACAGTACTGACCTTCTCCTTTCTGAGAACGGGTCTCCCCTTTCCTCTTTCTTGGGAAGGCTATCTTTGCGATGGTCACACTACACATACCTGAGGGGAATTGGTTCATACTGTTAAGGGCATGCACATCTTCCCTCTGTCTCATTGGTATTGAGAGAAATGATTATTAATAACCAATGATTTGGAGAGGTCCAGCTCTCCCCCCCCCATTCAAAGTCCTGATTTTAAAAGTTCAGTGTCTTGAAGGACATTGCTGATAATGACACTGGACTAACTTTCTTGTTCAAGACCCTACCCTGGCAGAAGCTATTGGGGCCGCTCAGGCTTGGGCGGGGTACATTCTTTGAATAGATAACCCAAAGCTGGGGATGGTCTGAGTATACAGTTTCTCTGTTCAAGGGTGACATGATGTCACTCTCGTTTTAATATAGTCCACTTCCTATTTTGTTAACCCATCAGATGCCACTCCTCTTTCAAAAGAATATATATGAACTCTGAATCTGCCTGCCATGATTGTTTTTGGTCTAAGAGAACTGGCCGAAGGATCGTTCTTTTATTAATAATGCCTTATTAATAAAATGATTAAATTACCCAGAAACTATGTCTCTCAAACCTTTTTAGTTGTCACAGTATTTAGCAAGCTTGCCAAGGTATTTACAATTGCTTGATTCTGATAAGCTGTTCTCCCTAATATCACAAATGCACGTCTCAAGGCTTCCATGTTCAACATTCTCTTCCCATGGATTTTCATTCCTACCCTTCTTTGGAAGGGCCAGTTAGTGCTAATGGCTTCTCCATTGTGTACTTTCAGTATTGTGCCAGAAAGGGTGACTGCCAGCTCTTGAACTTTCTTCTCTTTTTGAGGTTTCCCTGTTCAGGACAGAGACTTAAATAGAAAAGACTTTTTTTAACCAGAAGTTTCTCTGCATCCTGGTAAACATTTTCTCCTGAATTTCTAAGTTCATAGAATTTGTGAACATGGCTGTTGGTTGGGCTCTCTCCTTATGTTATTGTGACTCAAGGCTCCAGTTATTACACTGTAAAGAGCTCTGAATGTCCAAACAGAAGAATTTATATTTGATCTTAGGAGTGAAAGGGAATAAGCATTTATTAAGTGCCTACTATATGTCAGGCCTTGTGCTAAGCACTTTACAAATATTATCTCATTTAATCAGGAGAGTGATTTGGTAAGACCGGTGCTTTTGTAAAATCACTTTATCAATTGAGTGAAGAATGGATGGGAGCAGAGAAAGACTTATGTCAGGCAGAACGATTAGGAGGCTATTGGAATTCTACAAGTATAGGTGAGAGGTGATGAAGGCCTGAAAAATTTTGGTAATCATATTTCAATATAATAGGTTTCCTTTGTAATCTTATGTATTTTGTTTCATACATTTAAAACATTATTCTGAAAGGGTTCCATAGGCTTCACTAGACTTTCAAAGTGTTTTAGGATACAAAAAGGCTAAGAACCCCATTTTCAGGGATTCAATAGTAGGCTATAGACCCCCTTCTCAGAAATATTTTTAAATGTGTAAAATAAAATTTTTGTTAACCTCTAAATGAAACTTAGCATTTCCTTCAATTATTCAAAAACATTATTCTGAGAAGGGTTCCATGGGCTTCACCAGACTGCTGAAGGCGTCCATGACACAAACAAGGTCAAGAATCCCTATTTGAGAGAGTTACCTACAACACTGAGGTGTTAAGTGACATTCCCAGGGCCACACAGCCAGTATGCATCAAAGATGAGACTTGAACTCAGGTCTTCCTGGCTCTGAGGTCAGCTTTCTATAGGCCTTTCCAGATCAAGGGTGACTATAATTCAACAAGTTTTGTTTTGTTTTTTTTTTTGGTTAGAATCTCTAATTCTAGGACCCTCCACAATTGGAGCTCCACAATTGAGCTCCAATCCACACTTCCATCCTTGTTTCACATCACTCCTATTCTTGCACTCTGTGTTCCAGCCAAACTGGAATACTAGCTGTTCCCTGAACTTGACATGTAATCTCCTCCCACCTCTGGGCATTTGCATAGGCAGTAGCCCTGGGAATGCACTCACTTTGCATCCCTACTTGTCGAAATCATTTCCCCTTTCCCAGGCTCAGCTCAGGAGCTGCTGGAAGTGATAGCCTTCACTGACAGAGCTCTCTCTCTCTCTTTTTATTTTCCTAGAATATTTTGGGCTTTGTCTCTTAGCTCCTTTTGTATTCTGCCTCATATTATACTTAACTGCAGAGTTAATAGAATGCTCTAAGAGGATATAAAGTCCTTGAGGAGTTATATTTTATCTTTATATTCTACCATGGTAGGCATTTAATATAGATTTGTTCAACTAAATGGAATTTATTTTTTATTTTATTTTATTTTAAACTTATGGAATAAAATAAGTGTTTCCCAAAAAGATGATTGCCCATGAAACTGCAAATCTATTATATGCAACTTGCTATTCCTTTGGAATGTAAAGACAATATAAAAGTCCACAAATCTCCAAATTTCTTCCCTTCCCATCTAATCCCTTCTGTTGCTCATGTTTCCCAAATGTAATCCTGGTTTCAGAGTGTTCCTCCTGAAAAGAGGGGCTAGAGTAAAATTTGGAGGTGCCTTTCCACTGATCTCTGTCTGGCTTGGGCCCTGTTGGCCAGCCCAGGGCTCACAACCCAGAGCCCCTGGCTCATTCAGAGGCCAAACTTAGTTTAGTTTCCCCCACCTTGGAAACTTTAGTATTTGACTCAGTTTTCTCTTTTAAAGTGGGTGGGTGGATGGAGGCTCCGGTCTCCAGTCCCCTGCAAGTACTCAGGAGTAGAATACATCAAATATAGGAAAGGTTTTATTTCCACAACCAAAAGGTAGAAGAAACAGTGACTGAGAATACCAGCAAAGGGGAAGGTCTAGCCTTTCTTTTCCACATCCTGACCCTGGGCCTCACTGTTCCTTTGTTTTGACATTTTCTTTCCATTCCTTGCTTTCATGTCTGGTTGCTCTCTCCTCTCCACCCTCCTGTGCTCTATGCCCCCAAGCTCTCTTGCTCTGCCACCAGTTTAATGTGACAGTCTGGTAGCTTGTTAGTTCCCTCCAGGGTTCAAGCAGATGAGGTGCTTTTCAGCACAAGACTCTTACCAGATTTGTATATAGTTAGGTGTTTTCATCTTGTCTGAACTGCTATTGTTTCCAAGGGTATACAATGTACTAATTTTCTACCTATGTCTTTTCTCCATGGATAAATAGATAAATGACACCCTCATATGGAGGCAGCTCTCTTATTTATTTTATTTTATTTTTTTAGGCAATGGGGGTTAAGTGACTTGCCCAGGGTCACACAGCTAGTAAGTGTCAAGTGTTTGGTCTGAAGCCGGATTTGAACTCTGGTCCTCCTGACTTCAGGGCTGGTGATCTATCCACTGTGCCACCTTGCTGCCCCAAGGCAGCTCTCTTATTGCACATGCATCTTGGGGTGTCCATGCACACGAAGGGTCTGACCTGACCATGCAAATAATACATAATGATAATAATAATAATAATAATAACTAGCATTTATGCAGGGTATCCCAAGAGTCTCTAGCTATTAAATCTTTGGGTTGGACTAGCTGTGTAACCCTGGGAAAATCATTTAACCTTCTTGTACCTGGTTTCCCCATCTGTAAAATAAGGATGATAATAATAACACCTATTTCCCAAGGCTGTTGTGAGGATAGAATGAGATAATATATGTGAAGTGCTTTGCAAATCTTAAAGCATGACACAAGGTGCCTCAGAAGTCTTTGATCCTTACGACAATCAGGTGCTTTTATTGTCCCCATTTTATAGATGGGGAGACTAAGGTACAGGGAGATTTAAATGACTTGCCCAGAAACACCCAGTTAGAAAGTGTATGAGTCTGGATTTGACCTTGGGTCTTCCTGACTCCAAGTCTGGCGCTCTATCCACTGTACCACCCTATTTGTTTCATATTCATTACAAAGAAGACTAGATGGTTGCCTAGACACAATTTGAGGGCATCATAGTGGTAAAAACAAACAAAACAAAACAAAACCAAACCCCCTGAAAAATCCAAGGCTATTGTGGTGAAGTTCTATTCATGTTCCAAGGTTGTCAAAGGCATTATTTAAGGAGCCTGGAAAAAATTATTTAACATGGTTTTGGTTCAATGCTGGCAGCTGGGAACTGAGCCACAGTAAAGGAGGTGCTGCACATCACCCCTAGCATCCCCTGCCTCTCCATGTTTCCTCATATCTCTGTCTTTTATGTTAAAGGTGGTGCTTCTAAGCTCATCAGGCTCCCTCCTTCCCATAGTTATCCACTTTGTCACCCAGAAGCTTTTTTTAGCTGTATATGGTGTCTGGGGAATATTTTATTATTTCCAAGAGAGGAGGCATCAAAAGTCAAAAAGAGTATTGGCCTTAGAGTCAACAGACCTGGGCACTAGTCCCAGCTCTTCCACGAGCTATCTATGCAACCTTAGGCTAGTTAATTCACATCTCTGGATCTCAGTTTCCTCATTCACAAAGGACACAGCTAAGTAGTTTAAAAAGCTCATCCTAGATCTTATGATCTAAATACTCTAAATAAATTTAGAGCTAGAAGGGACCTCAGAGGTCATCTAGTCCAACCTCCTGGAGATCCAGTAAGGTTAAGTTACTTATCCAATGTCACACAGGTAGAAAGTAGCAGAGTTGGGGTTTGAGCCTATATATTCTGATTCTAAATTCAATTCTTTCTCTCTCTTTTTTTTTGAGGCAGTTGGGGTTAAGTGACTTGCCCAGGGTCACACAGCTAGTAAGTGTCAAGTGTTTGGTCTGAGGCTGGATTTGAACTCAGGTACTCCTGATGTCAGGGCCAGTGCTCTATCCACTGCGCCACCTAGCTGCTCCCTCAATTCTCTTTTCATTGCCTCCATACTAACTACTTCACAGAGTTGTTCAGAGAATCAAATGGGATAATGTCTATAAAGTGTTATATAAATATTAACTTGGAGACTTGAATGGATCTGTAATCTCCTTCAAGTGGTTACACTTTCCATGGGTGCAGATCAAAAGCCCTCTAGGCCTTCTCATCCTGATTTGTTTCTCTATGTTCTTCCATAGAGGATCTATATAACACATTGGAGGCCTTCCTCTAATTCTATTAACATCTCCAGGGCACCAGTAGAGCATATGGGTTGTCTGTCTATCTGTTGCCTTCCATTCTCTCTGTATGTCTGGCCTACCTTGTTTTCTAGTCATTCCTACCCCTGAAGATGCCTTTTATACCAATTCTCTAGTGCAAATAGTCATTGATAAGATGGCAGGTAGAGCCTTTTTCCACCCACTGTTTGTTTTTATTTATATATAAAATTTCCTGCAGTGTAGAGTCTTCTGAGACTGTGATATTCCATTATTCATTGACATATAGCCTCCCCAGAATCATGTTGGGCTAGATGTATGGTGTTTTACAGTGATGGAATCTTATGATCACTGAAAACCCTCTCATGATTGAGGCTGGACGATCAGACTGTCATTGGGCTATATTTGCCATTGCTTGAAATGGACAGCACAAGTTCACTGACCTGGTGGCGGTGATTATACACATCAAAGCATAAGGAAAAGGCCAGGGACTAGCACCTGACATCTAGGCTGATGCTTTGCAGGTGTCTGGCAAATGGTATGGTGAGATGAATATGTCAATGAGAGTAACTGGGGAAGCAGAAGTGAAGGGCAATAGAGTGAATCTATCTGAGCAGGCTAGACTGAACAGATAAATGGAAAACATCCTTATGGAAAAATTGGTGTTGAACCCATAGAAAAACTGGACAGATGCATAGGAGGCTAGATCATGGTGGAGACAAGCTGTCACATGACAAGTTGTGCTGGGCTATAACCTTATTTTTTGGCAGGGGATGGGGAGGGGCAGAGATGAAGTAGAGATGATGCATAGGAGCACAAATTCACAAAATCTTTGATTTGGAAGGGTCCTCAGTGGCCATGTAGTTCAGCTTGAAGTTCAACAGAATCTCTTCTGCAATATAACCGACAAATATTCATCTTTCAGATGACAAAGTGGTATTGCTAAAGCACAGTCCTGACTGGTTCACTTCCACTTATGAAGCTTCCTGGACTTCTTATTGCTTCTAAGAGAGGGGATCTTAATTTGGGTTCCATGGACCATGGATTTCAGATGGCCTGTGAACTTGGATGGGGGGGGAATACACATACATATGTACCTTTTTTTCACTAACCTCTAACAAAATTCCAAGTTTATGTATTCACACATATACATACATACACACATATATGTATTTATATATAAAATTATTATATACGGTTGGTTGTTGTCCTTCGCTCTTGAAGAGGGCCAAAATTAAATCGTCTGGCGTCTGACTGGCTGATTAGACCAACACGAGCTCAGAAGGCTTTACCACAGGTCAGGCACAAATAGTTCACATGAACATTTAGAGTGGAGATGTCTCTAAATTTGTGCTTCTCGCCTTTCTTTTGAGCTATTTCAGTTCTGCTCATCTCATAGAGCACAGTGTCTTCTTTGATATGAGCACGCTATGCTGGGCAGTCCTTTGCCAGGGTCTTCCATGTTATACAATCAATTCCAAAGTTCTTCAGAGAGACCTTGAGAGTGTCCTTGTATCGCTTCTTCTGACTACCATGTGAATGCCTGCCTTGTGTGAGTTCTCTGTAAAATAGTCATTTAGGCAAATGTACATTTGACATTCAAACAATGTGGTCAGCCCTTGGGAGTCGCTCTCTCTGCAGCAGAATTCAAAAGCTTGGCAGTTTAGTTTGAGAAAGGACCTCAGCATCTGGTACTTTATCTTGCCAGCTGATCTTCCAAATCATCCTAAGACAATTCAAATGGAAGCTATTCAGTTTCCTGGCATGGTGCTGGTAAGCTGTCCAGGTTTCATAGGCATAAAACAATGAGGTCAGCATAATGACTTTGTAGACCTTTAGTTTGGTAGGTGGCCTAATACCTCTTCCCTCCTACACTTTTCTTTGTAGCCTCCCAGACACTGAGCTAGCTTTGGCAATGTGTACATCAACCTCATCATCTATGTGTACATCCCTAGAAAGTATACTACCAACGTAAGTGAACTTATCCACAGTATTCAAAATTTCTCCATTTGCTGTAACTGATGGTTACATCTATGGATGGGATCTCTCTGGATCTCAGTTTCCTCATTCACCAGGGACACAGCTAAGTAATCTAAAAAGCTAATCCTAAATCTTATGATCTAAATATTCATAAATTTAGAGCTAGAAGGGACCTCAGAGGTCATCTAGTCCAACTCCTGGAGATCCAGTAAGGTTAAGTTACTTATCCAATGTCACACAGGTAGAAAGTAGCAGAGTTGGGGTTGGCTGGTGGAGAACCTGTGTTTTCTTGGTGTTAATTGTTAGGCCAAAATTAACATAAGCAGCAGAGAACTGATCCATACCTTGCTGCATCTCAGCCTCAGAGGCTGTATCGAGTGCACAATCATCTGCAAACAAAAAATCATGTACCAACTCTTCCTCCACTTTAGTCTTGGTTTGTAGCCTTTTCAAGTTAAATAGTTTACCATCTGTGCAGTAGCTGACCTTGATGACATTTTTGTCCTCGTTGAAGGCTTCTGACAACATTGCTGAAAATATCATGCTGAAAAGCATGGGAGCAAGCACATAGCCTTGCTTAACTCCATTGGTGGCTGGGAAAGTGCTAGAGCATCATTCATTAGAACTGAGCAAGTATGCCATTGTGAAATTGATGTATAATACTGATGAACTTATTTGGGCAACCAAACTTTGACATAATTTCACAAAATTTGACATAATTCATGACTTACAGTATTTTGGTCAGATCTACCAAAAATGGTATGGATGATGTCTTTCGATTCACACATAATTTGGATTTAAGTGAGGCAGAGTTGGTCGAAGTTGTCAGCCTCACTCTGTCTTCCAGAGTCATCAGAATCCAGTAGCAAGACAAAGTCAAGACAACTGGTGATGGCCCAGGATGCAGTGAATGACCTTGGTGTCTTCAATGTCTAAGTTCTAAGTATTCTACTTCAGCTACATTCATGGCCATTGGAACAAATTGTTCTCATGTGCCCATTACAACTGAAGAGGTCTTCATATGCTCACTGAAAGGTTTGAGCCCCCCAGTTACTCTTTTTTATTTTTTATTAATTTATTTTGATTTATCAACAATCACTTCCATATGCTTTTGAGTTTAAAATTTTTCTCCCCCTTCCTCCCCACCACCCTCCCCAAGACAGTGCACAATCTGATAGAGGCTATACATATACATTCCTATTAAACATATTTTCACATTAGTGATGTTGTAATTAAGAATTAGAACCAATAGGAGGAACTACCAGAAAGAGGAAACAAAACTCAACAGAAGAGAAAAAAATAGCAAATAGAATGCTTCAATCTGCATTCAAGTTCCATAGTTCTTTCTTTGGATGTGGATAGCATTTTTGATCTCGAGGCCTTTGGAGATGTCTTAGATCCTTGTATTGCTGGGAAGGGTTAAGTTTATCAATATTAGTCATCGCACAACATGGCTGTTATTGTGTACAACGTTCTCTTGGTTCTGTTCACTTCACTCAGCATCAGATCATGCAAGTCTTTCCAGGTTTTTCTGAAATCAGCCTGCTCATCATTTCTTATAGCACAATAGTATTCCATTACATTCATATACCACAACTTGTTCAGCCATTCCCCAATTGATGGGCGTCCTCTCAATTTCTAATTCTTTCCCACCACAAAAAGAGCTGCTATAAATATTTTTGCACATGTGGGTCCTTTTCCCATTTGTATGATATCTTTGGGATATAGCCCTAGAAATGCTATTGCTGGGTCAAAGGGTATGCGCATTCCCGCAGTTATTCTTAACCTGGTTTATTGAGCCTGTCTGCTGAAATGGCTTACCAGGGTGTGGCTGCTATGCATGCTACAGCTTCTTAGAACTGCAGGTGACAGCTGGGTGAATCAAGTGGACACCAAAGATGGAAAGTAGCCCTGAAAAGGGCTTGGCAAGCCAGAGGTACTAGTCTTACCTGAACACACTCTCTATATATTTAAAAACACTCTGTGTATATTTAAAAACATTGTGCTGAGAAGGGGTCCATGACAAAAAAAAAAAGATTAAGAGTCCCTGCTCTGGAGTAAACATACAAACTTCCCTATTTGGCATGGAAAGCCTTTCAGTGTCTGACTCCAGTATCACTTTCCAGGCTGATTATACATTACTTTCCCTTACTCACTTTACACTCTAGTAATATTGGGCTATTTGCTGTTTGTACGTGACACTCCAAATCCCACCTCCCTGCCTTTGTGTAAACTGCCCTCCATGCCTGCTGTCTCTCTCCACTTCTACCTCTTGGATACTGTAATTTCTTTCAAGCCTCAATTTAAGTGAGGCCTCCTTCAAGGAGATTTTCTTCCTTCAGCTGTTAATGTTACCTGTGCCAGCTCCACCCACCAATTTATTTTGTAAATGTAACATTGCTACATTGAACTGCCATGTGTAAGGTTGCCATGGAGTTGAGCTATGCTCCTGTAAAAGACATTACGTTAGGTCTTAGTGGCAGCTGGTGGCTCAGTGGATAGAGTACTGGGTTGGGAGTCAGGAAAACCTGAGTTCAAATTCGGCCTTATATACTTATTAGCTGTGCAATCTTGATCAAGTTACCTTCTCTCAGTCTTAGTTTCCTCATCTGTAAAATGATGATAATAATAGCATCTGCCTCTCAGGGTTGTTGCAAGGATCAGATAAGATATTTGTAAAAGTGATTAGCACAGTGGCTAGCACAGAGTAGGCACTATATAAATGCTTATTCCTTTTCCTTCCCCTTCCTTGCTCTTACCCACAATAGTTTATTCAGATAAAAGGAGTGTTTATGTATCATCATCACCATCATAATAATATGCATATAGCATCATTTTTTTCCAGTAGATTTGTTGATTTTTTAAAAATTCTAAGCTCTTCTCTCTCATGTAGGGATCTTGGCATCTTCTCCCTACCAATTTACCTTGCCTCCTCTCTCTTTAAAGGAAAAACCTCTAGCCAAATCTCTCCCAAGCTACCATCATTAAATTACACCAATCAGGTGGTCACCAGCATTCCTTTTTCTATCAAATAAATGAAATTTATTTTGTGAAATTGAAAATTTAAATTATTAAAATTCTGTTAAAATCGAAAGGGCAGCAGTGAAGATAATAAAAGTGTAAGCATCACCACTTTGGACTGGACCACCAGTGTCGGAAAGGACAAATTGTTTGATATGCTCCTAACCACCCCCCCCACCCCCACTTCCATCCTTTCATAGACAGAAAAGGGACAAGAAGAGATTGTGCCAGGTGAAAGTCCTTCAGATACTTGAAGATGGTATCATGTCCTCCTTGAATCTTATTCTCTAGGCTAAAAATTCTAATTCTCTTTAATTGATCCTCACATCGAATGGCTTGGGGACCCTTTCCTATTTTCCACTTTCTGGTTGATTAGTGTCCTTCCTAAAATGTTACATCCAGAAGGGAATTGAACATGCTAGGTATGGTTGGAAAAGGGAAGAGACAGATGGACTATCAATAAATCTCAGGGAGTACCGAGGGGATGGAAATGGATTGATCAAAAAAGGATATAATCACAATTGTTTCTGAGAGAAAAAGAAACTTTTTATATGTAGGCTTATTTCAGCTTTAGAGAAAAATTTCAAAATTTTGAAAACACTTGGATCTTGTCAGTTTCTTAATTACATAGTATTATTGAAGTTAGGGAGTAGACTATCCGTTT
This sequence comes from Vombatus ursinus, assembly GCF_900497805.2. NCBI lineage: Eukaryota > Metazoa > Chordata > Mammalia > Diprotodontia > Vombatidae > Vombatus > Vombatus ursinus. The sequence continues at coordinate 13,793,750 of NW_020948840.1, forward strand.
TCTAAGGGCTAGGCATGGCACACACCATCCATCCTACTGGGAATGGACTCTTCTCTCTACTCTCAGAGCAGAGTTGGAAATTAACCTGAAGAAGAGAAGTCATGGAATTTTGGGTGTGTTAGAAGAAAGATAAACTGGAGGAATTGTAATTTGAAGAGTGCCTTCCTTGTACAGAGTAGATGTTCAATAAATATTGTCTTTTGGTTGATTTTAATTGAGAGAGCAAGGACAGCTGGAGAAGGGGAGAGATAGATAAGCATAAGCAGAAACTATCCTAAAGGACCACATTTTATTTGTACCAGGAAAGGAACTTCAACTCTCATTCACTTTTAAAGAGCGTGTGTGTGTGTGTGTGTGTGTGTGTGTGTGTGTGTGTGTGTAGGAGGGCAATTATATTTATATGAAATAGAAGCGGTCCCTGACTTACAAATACGGGTGGGGATGACATGAGAATGGATTTAGCCAGTCTACCTAGAGCAAAACCCAATGTTACACAAATAATTCTTACATGTTGTGACTTCAGGATCTTTCTTTTTCCTGTTATTATCCCCTAATGCTGGAGGCTTTTCTTCTTCCCTCTTGCCCAACCCACACCATCCCATAGCTGTTAGTTTGGGAGCAGGGAGTACTCTTAGGGGCCAAAGAAGGAAGAAATGTAGGAGATGGTGATGTTGGATTGGGGGGGGCAAGAAGACAAGGAGTACCCTCTTATTTTGGGTGCTTTAGTGGATGAAAATGACTTTCCAGTGCTACAACTTAGAATTCGGAATGCCTTTTGGGATAGAAGTTATGCCATTCATTAGGTTCTAGACTAGAGCAGAACTCTGCTCTATTATGGGTTAAATAAGTTTTTAGGTGGCTGGCCCAGGAACCTAATCTCCATTTACAAAATTATTGCTGTGAGAAAATACATTTTGAGTTCCAAACAACTGATTTGTGTTGCAATAGTTTGTAAATTGAGGATTGTATACACTCAGATTCATGAAAGCTAAGCTGGCCAAGGTATATAAAAATAGTCTGAAAAGACATGTGAGATTTCTTATATTGTATTTAAAGAAACAGTGTATGAAAGGTCCAGGTTCAGTTCTGACCATTTAAAAAAGAAAAAAAAAATCAACCCAATCAGTCCATGATCCAATTTGGAATGAAGTTGATGGAAATATTAAAGTTGTGGGTGAAGGGGTGGGTGGGACAGACAGCATTTCTTCATCTTTAAAATGAAGCAGTTAGCCTAAGTCTCTAAATCCCTCTGGGTACTAACATTCTACTATATTAATTAACATTCTATGATGTTAATTAATTCTGCTATGTTAATTAAGTGGAGAACAGGAATGTTCCTGATGAAATGGATCTAGATCAGTTCTCCTCTAGAACTTCAAAAGAAATCCATTTTTCTTCAGGGGCACACCACTGTAGCTTAGGTAGAAGAGGTTGTTGTTGTTGTTGTTGAGTTGTATGTGACTCTCCCAGGGTTGCACAGCTACTAAGTGTCTGAGGCTGAATTTGAGTTCAGGTCTTCCTGATTCCAGGCCCAGCACTTTATCCACTGAGCCACCTAGCTGCCTCCATAGAAGAAATTACTACTGAGCAAAACAGAAAAGAATTCAAGGCTCCTGAGGGCTTTTTTTTTTTAAACCAGGGAGGGAAGGGGGGGGTGAGGAAGAATCAATGAAAAGTAATTAGAAGGAACTATACATCCCCAAAGAGAAAAACAATCATTCAATAAACATGTATTAAGTGACTATTGTGCATGGGGGTAGGGAGGTAGGGGGAGGATGGAAGTAAAAAATGAGACCTTTAAGGAGCTTACTTGTTCATAGAATGAAAGTCTAAAGAGAACTGGGTCATTCCAATGGAACGAATACTTAAAGACCAAGGCAGAGGACCTGAAACTGTAATTTCAAAGGTTGTTGAACCCCAATAAATTACAGAGTCTGTTCTAAGAAAGAGATAAACAAAATTAGAGTGTGAGGGCAATTTAATTTCTCTCAAGCTGGCTTGACATGCATTTTACGGTAGTTCAGTCCAAAACTGGGCCCGCTTAAGGGGGCCAGTTCAGAACTGGCTCGATTTGGGATTTGAGGGTATAGCCTTATATGCCCTTCAAAGAGTAGGTGTTCCCAAGGGGTGCCAATCAACCCTCACTGGTCAACATACTGGGAGGTGGGCAATATTAAAATGAGATCTTGAGTACATGACTATCTAGGCAGGAGACTCTGTCTCCACCCAAGCCTGAGTAGGATAAAAATCAATTCAGGCCTGGAGTTTGACCAGGATAACAAGATTCAATGCAATCTCATTATTAACTTTGGAGAATGGGGGCTGGGAGCTTTGAGTCTCCAAGACACAGATTACCAAGAGAAAATCATTTTTCACAAGGCATAAGTAAGGCCTTTGTACTTCTTTATTACATATTGCAGGTTTCCAGTATTATATTTGGTTTGCTCCTTGTCCTCAAATGCCCAAGGTAGTAACAGTGATAAAAGAAAATCATTGATGTGGGCTGAGGTCAGCTGCCTGCAGGGCAGAAAGTAAGAATTTAAAGAACCTGGGTGTAGTGGTGGTGGTAGTGACTGTGGTAGTAATAATGGCTGGGATGAGGGAAGGAGGAAAAGAAAGCTCTGCTACATGCTGGTGCCTACTTGTTAGCTGATTAGCTCAGATGTGGTTGAACTCTCTGACAGAGAAAGGGATATTGAAATCCATGGTCTAGAAAGTTTTTGAAGTGTTGGTCACTTGCATGTGTATTTTATGGCGAGGTTGGATCACAAGATCATGGATTTATAACCGGAAGGAACTTAAAGGTAAGTTCAACACTCTGATTTTATAGATGAGGAAATGGGGGCCAGGAGTATAAATGATTTGCCCAGGTCTCATGGTTAGTATCTCTACGGAAGTCCAGTATTCTATCCATGCCACTACAGTCCAAATGAAGCTCCAGGTGACATTGGTACTAATATTCCTTTGAATAGAATTTATAAGAACAGAAACAGCTATCCCATAATAATTTGGAGCCAAATAAAGGAAGTGGGAGAAAAATAAAAAAGATATGGGCCAGGAGAAACAAAGGTCCATCCTGTTAATAACAACATTCTACTAATATATCTGTGAGTTATGGAACTCAACAATACCTGAGGAATTTTTTAAAATGAGTATCACTAAGAGGGCAAGGGAGAGATACACAGCAGGTTTCAGTATGTTGCAACATGTAACAAATAAGGAACTACAGAGAAGAATTGACGTAAAGGATGTCAACAAATAAATGTATCATTGCAAAAGAAAATGGGCCAGCCAGATCAAAGGATAAACAATGGACAACCTATAGGAGATGTCTTTACATTGTTTCCCCTATACTTTATAAACATTCTCACTGCTTTCCTTTTCTTTTTTAAATTATTTTTTAAAAATTTAATTTAATTTAATTTTCAGTTCTAAGTTCTTCCACCCTTCTCCCTACTCTCCCCAACTCATTGACAAGGCAAGAAATACAAATCCATTACAGACATGAAGTCATACAGAACAAGTTTCTACATTAGCTGTGTTCTGACAAAAAAAAGTAACAAGAAAAAGAAAGAAAGAGAAAAAAAATATGCTCCAATATGCACTATAAGTCTATCAGTTTTCTATCAGGATAGCATTCTATCTGGATAGCATTTTTCAACTTGAGTCCTTTGGAATTGTGGTGGGTCATTGTATTGATCAGAGTTACAAAGTCTTCAAAATGATCTCTACAATATTATAATTATAGTGTAAATTATTCTCCTGGTTCTGCTCTGCTCACTTCACTTCATCAGTTCATATAAGTCTTCCCAAGTTTTTCTGAAACCATTACCTTCATGATTTCTTACAGCACAATAGTAATCCATCAATTCATATACCATAATTTGTTTAGTCATTCCCCAATTGATGGGCATCTCCTCAGTTTCCAATTCTTTGCTATTAGAAGAAGAACTGCTTATTTGACTTTTCTTTAAAAAAGTCCCTCCAGCCTGCTACTATCCTCTCACTCTATCCTTTTCCTTTTTGAACTTTTTTTTTTGGGGGGGTGCTTTTTGGTGAGGCGATTGGGGTTAAGTGACTTGCCCAGGGTCACACAGCTAGTAAGTGTCAAGCTTCTGAGGGTGGATTTGAGCTCAGGTCCTCTTGACTCGAAGGCTGGAGCTTTATCCACTGTGCCTCTAGCTGCCCCACCTTTTTGAACTTTTAAAAAAGAATAATCTACTCTATTTTCTTTACATCCACTTGCCCATCAATCCATCAAACTCATCCTCTGTCTTTGATACTTAACCAAGCTGCTGTCTTAATCAGTGACCTCATAATTGACAAATTTATTGGCCCTTTCTATGTTTTCACTCACCTTGACTACTCTGCAGCATTGAACACCATTGACCTACCCCACTCCTTGGTTCTTAAAATTCTTTGTTCTAGATGGCATGGAGTACTGGGCCTGGAATCAGGAAGACCTGTGGTCAAATTTGCCCTCAGATACTTACTATCTATGAGTAAATCCCTCTCTACCTTAGTTTCCTTAACTGTAAAATATAATAATAGCACCTACTTCCTAGGTTTATGAGGATCAAATGAGATATTTGTAAAGTGCTTAGCGCATAATAGGCACTTAATGAATGCTTATTTTTTTCCTTTCCTTTGTTTGACTTCCATGGCACAGAAGAATCCTCTCTTTTCTTATTCCTCTAACTAATTCTTTCCCTCATTTAATGCCTTTTCTTAGTTCTCCATCTTCCTTAATGTAAGTGATCATTGCTGGTATTTATGTGAGAAAGACTTCAGCATATTGGATGGACCCACTTTTCTTGCCAAATTTATGGGAAGACATGAACCACATATGGAAGCATTGATAGGATGCTTTTTGTTTCAGGAACTGAAATTCAGATATTGTTTCAGGAAATACCCACATTGATGATGTTACAGATCAATTAGAGTTTTAGTGTATTTTGAGTGGGCCTAGAGACTTTCTTTTCTGAAGAAGTGGAAATCTAAATGGACCTTCAGTTTTCCACTAATACAAATACAGAGACCAATATTAGTAACTCCATCCTCCTACCCAAGATGTGAGTCAAGCGACCTGGAATAAGTTCAGTAACTCAACAAAAAGTTGAAAATCCTCTCCCTCCTCTTCCTTGGAGTCCTGCCTGGGGCAGATCTATAAGTGACTGAGGCTATGCACATCACTAGGAAAGGATTGCATATAGGTGGATATTATTTTTCCTGAATCTTATTTTATTTCTCTGACCTGTAAATAAATCTGTTCATCATCTGAAATTTGTGAACCAAATACTTATAAGGGGAGAATTGGTGACAACATATTGGGCAGTGTCAGTGAAGTTCTCTGATTATCCAGGTAGGATCAGGAGACAGAGAGGTGAGAAATCCCCCAGAATGCACTCAGTTCTTTTGTGTCATGTGAGAGGTATTATCACAAAGGTTACATTACATTCTTAAAGATACATATTAACATTTATATTCCTAGTCTTGCCTTAAGTCTTTATGGGATAAATATTCCCTAATATAGTTCTTACCCTCCTGGGGCTTACGTCTGAGCGTTTGCCCTATAGTCAATACCTATTTTGGCAAGAAGAGGGGCGAGGTCATGCTTGGTGGTATGTGGGTCCCTTCAGTTGGCTGTATTCTTCTTTCTAGAAGTGTATATGCAGATTTGTCTTAAAGGAAGCATATGGCCATCTGAGATGTTGAGGGCTACAAAAGCTGGGAAAAGCTCTTCTCCTGGCTTGTTTTCTGAAAAAAAAATTTTGGGGGGGTCTTAATTTCTGAGCCACATGCTTTGAGTTATTAAAACTGTACCAGATACTCTGGGATAGTTGATAGAATGGCTATCGTGAGCATCTCTGCCATAAGATTATAGATATTCTAGTGACTCACAGGTGCTTCTGGGAAGTCCTCATTGTTTTTCTTGGCTGTGGCCTTCCTTGTCATAATTGACCAGATCAGCCCTGGGGACACTTTAGGATTTAAAATAATTAGACATCAACACTATTGTTGCATCAGGAGTACAAGTAAGAATAACCATCTTCTTTTGGGACAGGTATCTCTGAATAAACACGAGGATGATTTGATGGACTACTTGAAACCTGACCTCAGTTAATGTATTTGATGTAAATGTGACTACTGGATCAGTTGTACACTCAGCTGTGCCCTAATAGAGTAATGCCGACAGAACCCGTCACCAATCCAGATGTTTTTCACACTCAATAGGTCTGAGCAGTCAATTTAGAACTGCATCACTGAAAGTATGGTAGCAAGATGCAGAAGCAAGATCGATAGAAGGTTGGATTCAGAGTCAGATAGGCCTGGGTTAAAGTCTTTCCTCTGGATGTATTACTCTGGGCATATTAATTAACCTGATCACAGAATCGTAGATGTAGAGATGGAAGGGCCCTTATCGTTCAGATTCTAGTGCCATCATTTTATAAATAAAGAAACTTGGGCCAGGGAGTCCTACAGGTAAATCACAGATTTGAGATTTGAACCCAGGTCCTTTGACTCCAAAGCCAGAACTGCTTTGATTATACCATTCTGACTTCTGTCTTAGTGCCTCAGGACAAGTCTCTAATACAATAATTTGTTGAATGGGTATGAATGTACATTGGTGAAGGGTTTTCACACCAAGAAATTCTTTACTCCAGTGAAATCACAGGTCTGGTTAAAAGAAAAAAAAAGGCTAGTAGTACTCTTCTCCTTTGGTTGTTGTGAGACTCAGTTGAGATCATGCTTAGAAAGTGTTTTGTTAAACTTTAAAGTGCTTTATAAATGCCAGTGGTAATTGGAATCATTGGTTCCAATAGGTCAGTTTGGTTCACAAGATTGAGAGATCGGCAAAATTTTTTCTTGCTTCAACCAATCAAGCAAGCATTCATTATGTGTCTACCACATACTACGCACTGTGCTAGGTTCTTGGAATTCAAGAACAAATGTGAAACAGTTCCTGCCCTCAAGGGGCTTCTATTTATAAAGATATGCACAGAAAACATCTTGGGGGCAGTCAGGTGGTACAGTGGATATAGTACAGGGCCTGGAGTCAGGAAGACCTGAATTCAAACCTGGCCACAGACACTTACTAGTTGTCTGACTCTGGGTAAGTCACTTAACCCTGTTTGCCTCAGTTTCCTCATCTATAAAATGAACTGGAGAAGGAAATGGCAAACCTTTTCCAAGAAAACCCCAAATGGGGTAACAAAAAGTTGGACATGACTGAGAAATGACTGAACAACAAGAAGCACAAAAACTATAAGCGGCAGATATAAAACAAACTTAGAGGGGAATACGCTAACTTCAGGGGTAGAGAGGAGAACAGGAAAATTCCCATGGCCTGCAAAACTCTTCAAAAGTCAACAAAACTTGCATTATTTGGGACTCGTTTACTCTCAGTAGTAAACTCCTCGTTTCTCATCTGACTGCCCTACATTAGGACTTCTCTGACTGGCTTTTCCACCCTTCCCCCATGTTGGGTACCTTTACCCTCCTCCTCCCCCATTCAGCTTCCTTTTGTGTATTATCTTCTGCCATTAGATTATAAGCTCTTTGAGGTCAAGTAATTGCCTTTTTTTTCTTCTTATTTTTATCCCCAGCACTCAGCACAGTGCCTGGCACATAGTAGATGCTTAATAAATGTTCACCAACAATTGACGTTAGTCCCATTCTGATGCCCTATCATGGAACAGATGGGACTTTAGATTATTAAAATCTATGCCCAGCAGAACATAAACCCAAATGGGTCATGTAGAGCTAGAAAGTCTTCAGCAACAGGCCTGATTATGGATTGTGTTTGTCTTCTGAGGACCAGCAGAGCTAAGGTCAGTGAACCTCATCACCAGTTTGGTTACAGAGAGATGTCTAGAAGCCTTTTGTGAAGTGGTACAGAGGTTATCATCTATGTCACCAGAGGCAGCTGTCAGAGGGATGAAATTGTGGATTTCTGAAGAACTGACATAGCAGTAACCCATTGTCCAGGAGCTAGAGGACACATAGCTTTTCTTTGGGCTGGTTTTTATTGGCTGCCTTTTGTTTGAAGACTCATGGCCTCAGTTATAGACAAAAGAGCTGTTAGCTTATCTTTTGTAAGGAAGGGCTTTCTAATTAGTGAGTACACCTCATCAGATGGGAGCAGAAAGCCTAGCAGAGAGCCCTGAGCAGTGGAAGCCAGAATATGGTTGCAAAAGGAAGCTTAGCAACCACAGGAACACAGTGGCTATGCCCAGAAGGGAGAAGCATGATGATCCTACTAGAGGATATTAGGTGGCCTGTAGTGTTAGAGGTCTGTGTTCCCTTGGCCCCCTACATGTGTGCCTGCTACGTATGTTCCTTGGCACAGAGGCATATAGATTCCTGGCATTTACCCACTTATATGTTTCCTACATGTATACCCTCCATATGTATTCCCTAGTCATATGTATTCTCTCTCTGTGTACCCTCTTCCACTGGTGATGTGGTGATCTATGGGAGAGTATACCACATGTGTGCAAAAGGGGATTTTTTTCTGGTCAATTATTTGCTATGTTTTTGGACTAAATTTTGTTTGAACAAATGTGCACTCTGCCTAGCTAATAAAAGTAGACTCATCAGTCAGAGTTCATGAACCATTGTTCTGAGTGGGTTCTGACTCACACAGTGACATGGACTTGTGGTAACTTATTTGGAAAATGGGGTGCCCCAGCTGGTATTAAAAACATCTTGTCTGTGCCAAAGAAAATCCATCCCCCCCCCAAAAAAACCCTGACAGAATGGTCAGTGGAGGAAGAGGTAGCAGATAAGGTTGGAAATTCTGTGAGAGAAAGCATTGACTGGGTAGCAAGTGGGTAGATGGAAAGGAGAGAACATCAGGAATGAATAAGAAACAATTTTTGGATCCAATAAAGAGTAAATTGCAATTAAACAGAGGAAAAGATACTAGTGCCTGAGGAAATTGGTCCTGGAGTCAGAAATACTGGAGTTCAAATCTGGCCTGAGACACTTGCAAGGTGAGGCATGTGACCCAGTCAAGTCCTTTAACCTCTTTCTGCTTCAGTTTCCTCTACTGTAAAATGGGAATAATAAGAGCACCTGCCACCAAGGGTTGTTGTGAGGATCAAATGAGATAATATTTGTAAAGTGCTTAGCGCAGGGGCAGAGTAGGTATTTAATTAGTAGGCATATTAAGCAGGTGTTTGATAAATGCTTATTTCTTTCCTTCCATCTCTAGCCTTCAGAGCCTGTTTATATCACAGCCCCCTCAGATTTGCTCCTGATCTTCCTGCCCAGCCATGTGATGGTCTTTGATTTACAGCCTAGCGTGATTCTAGTCTCTTTCATTGTAGTGTCCTGTTGTTTTATGATGTGTTGAGAACACTCCTGGCAGGAAAACACTCTGTGTACAAGTATTTTATTATTGTCTTATTGGTGATCTGTCAGGCCAGAGGATGTGTATAAACTGATTGATCTAGTAAATTTCTGTACTCCCACCCCCACCCCCAACTTTTTTATGACCTTTCAGGACAAATTTCATCTAGGGGAAAAGCAGTGATTTTTAGAATGAAATCTGAACTGAATCTTGGAATGTCCCACTGTCTTTTTTTTTAATTTAATTTTTTAAATTTTAATTCAATTCCATTTTTTAAAGATTCATTAATTTATTTATTTTTAGTTTTCAACATTCACTTCCAAAAGATTTTGAGTTCCAAAGTTTCTCCCCACCTCATCCCTCTCCCAACCCCAAGACAGTGTGCATTCTGAATACCCTTTCCCCTAATCTGCCCTCCCTTCTATCTCCCTCCACTTCTCTTATCCTCTTCCTCTTCTATTTTCCTGTAGGGCAGGATAGATTTCTATACCCCATTGCCTGTATATCTTATTTCCCACTTGCATGTGAAAACAATTTTTTAACATTTGTTTTTAAAACTTTGGGTTCCAAATTTTCTCCCTTCCTCCCTCTCCACCCACCCTCATTGAGAAGGCAAGCGACTTGATGTAGGTTATACATGTGTAATCATGCAAAACACTTCCATGGTAGTCATTCTGTGGAAAACTAACTATTTTTCCCTTCATCCTATCCCGCCCCCGTTTATTCTATTCTCTCTTTTTGACCCTGTCCCTCCTCAGAAGTGTTTGCTTCTGATTACCCACTCCCCCAATCTGCCCTCCCCTCTATGACCCCCCCACTCTCTTATCCCCTTACCCCCTATTTTCCTGTAGTGTAAGATAGATTTCCATGCCCAATTGAGTATGTATGTTATTCCCTCTTTAAGCCAAATCCAATGAGAGTAAGATTCACTCATTCTCATTCTCCTCCCCCTTCTCCCCTTCACTGTAAAAGCTTTTTCTTACTTCTTTTATGTGTTATAATTTACCCCCATTCTACTTCTCCTTTCTCCTTCTCCCAGTAACATCCTCTGCCTTGGAACTGTAAGGAGGATTCTCTCTCCACCACCACTACAAGCTCCACCATGCCAGCACTCCTCCTTGCCCTAGGATCACCACCCAGAACTATGACTCAGATCCAAGCACAGGCAAAGCAAGAGAATCCTGCCTCAGCAACAGCAAAGAGATCCCTGCAATCTCCCTCTGATCAGCCACTCGATTCCCCCTCAGTCTGTGGGCTGAGAGCTCCAGAAGCAGACACCTCCCAGGGGCTGTGCCGGACTGGGGCTGGGACCTAGCTTCTCTCTCACTGAGGTCACAGACTTTTCCTACTGACCTTCTAAGTTGTCTTTGGTGTTTGTGGGTTGAGAAGTCTGGAAACCGCCAGAGCTGCCTGTGATTCAGTCCTCTGAGGCCTGCTTCAGGTTCACTGAGGCCTGGTTTTTGCCTGCACGCCCACACTGAACTGTGTTTCTTTCCCAGCCTGGCATGATAGACCCTTCTAATCAACCATCCAGGTTGTCTTGGGCTGGAAATATGTTTCACTCTGTCTTTTTGTGGGTTCTGGTGCTCTAGAATTTGTTTAGAGCCATTCTTTACAGGTATTTGGAGGGGTTTGGGGGAGAGCTGAAGCAAGTCACTGCTTTTACTCCACCATCTTGGCTCTGCCCCTCCCCCACATTCAACTATTGTGGAAACACAATCAGTATAATACAAGATTTAGCAACTTCTATATTAAGGGATCAGAGTGCTTGAATATGATATTCTGGAGGTCAAAGGAGCTAGGATTAAAATCAAGAATTACCTACCCAGCAAAATTGAGTATATCCTTCAGGGGAAAAAAATGGATATTCAATGAAATAAAGGACTTCCAAGCATTCTTCACACACACACACACACACACACACGTGTGTGTGTGTGTGTGTGTGTATATACATACATATAAAGACAGAGGGCACAGGGTGAGTTGAATATGAAAGGATGATATCTAAAAATAAAATTAAGGGGTGAGAGAGGATGGTACTGGGAGAAGGAGAAAGGAAAGGTAGAATGGGGGTAAATTATATCACAGAAAAGAGGTAAGAAAAAGCTTTTACAGTGAAGGGGAGAAGGGGGAGGAGAGAGAGAATGAGTGAATTTTACTCTCATCAGATTTGGCTTAAGGAGGGAATAACATACACACTCAATTGGGTATGGAAATCTATCTTACACTACAAGAAAAAAGGGGTGAAGGGGATAAGAGATGGGGAGTTGATAGAAGGGCCAAGAGCTCTGAAAGCAGCCACCTCCCTGGGGCTACACTAGGACTGGGGCTGGAACCTAGCTTCTCTCTCACTGAGGTCACAGGCTTTTCCTACTGACCTTCTAAGTTGTCTTTGGTGTTTGTGGCTGAGAAGTCTGGAAACTGCCAGAGTTGTTCATGATTCAGTCCTCTAAGGCCTGCTTCAGGTTCACTGAAGCCTGGTTTTTGCCTGGGCGCCCACGCTGAACTGTGTTTCTTTCCCAGCCTGGCACAATAGACCTTTCTACTAAACCATTTAGGTTGTCTTGGGCTGGGAATTTGTTTCACTCTGTCTTTTTGTGGGTTCTGCTGCTCTGGAATTTGCTTAGAGTCATTTTTTACAGGTATTTGGAGGGGTTTGGGGGAGAGCTCAAGCAAGTCACTGTTTCCACTCCGCCGTCTTGGCTCTGGTCCCCCTCCCTTTTCCCCCTCCCCACCATTCCACTGTCTTACCAACAGGATCCAGCCCCATCAGGGGTCTCACAATCAAAATGGGAAAAGGAAACTTTCCCACATGACCCCTTACACAGTATATGAAAAATGCTCTAGGACTCTTCCAGGACACCCTGGATAAGAGGAAACAGCTGGATCAAAATGGTAGTTGGTTGTAGGGCCATTTCTAGGGTGTTCAGAGGTGCCAGAGGGCAGGAAGTAGGTTGGGGAGCTTGGACTGAGCCAGTCTATGTGTGGCAAAGGGAGTCCAAGGAGCTTTGCATTTGTTGCTGGCAGGCAGAGTATAACCTAACAGGATTGGGGACAAGGTCTTTCTGCTACGAGTCACTGCTGGTAAATGAAGGGTGTTCCTTCATTCATGTATGTCTACACTGGCTGGGGTTCAAATAGAGCTTGTACGGGAATTAGAAGAACGAGCAATTTGAGCCAGTTCAGGCCGGAACTGTTCACTAGAATTACACCACTGAAGCCCATTCTCAATGTCCTCCCTTTAGGGACAAAAGCAGCTAGGTGGTGAAATGGATGGAGTGTTGGGCCTGGAGTCAGGAAGACCTGAGTTTAAATCCAGTTTCAGATCCTTACCAACTGTGTGACCCTGGGCAAGTCACTTAACTTCAGTTTGCCTCAGCCTCCTTAACTAAAATGGAGATAATAGTACCTACCTCCCAGGATTGTTATGAGGATCAGATGAGATAATATTTGTAAGGTACTTAGCACCGTGCATGGCACATAGTGCTTCTTTCTTCCCTTCCTTCCTTGCTCCTCTCTCCTTTCCTCTTTTCTTCCTTCTTTTGCTTTCTTAAAATAACACTTCCTTTTCTTGGAATAATATCTGACCTCTTTTCTTCTTTTCTAAGTCCTACCCTTTCTTTGAGACTCTGGTCAAATCCAATTTCCTCTAAAGATTCCTTTCATTCTGCCCAGTCCCCAGTGATCTCTGCCTCACACACTCTATTACCATATTACTGTATTACTTATTGTCCTTATTGTGAAACAGTCTCTCTGTCTCACATCGCTATTCATCTTTGTCTATGTATCTTTTGTCTCCTCAAGGAGAGTATTAAATGTCCCAAGGGCTCTCCCCCTTTTGATGGCCAGTACCTACCATATGTAGGTGCTCAACAATGAATAATAAACTTGGTTTAGATAGAAAAAAAATGAGTGGCAAGCATGGAACAAGTCAAAGAAGAAAGACGTTTTCATTCTGAAGCCTGGATACAGATGGAGACTTCCATAAATGTCTGGAAACCACTGAGCCTGTGAGCTGGAAAGTTGTGCTGGGACTCCCAAGGTGACACCTCTATGATGTTTATTTTGGTGTCTCTTGCTCAGAAAGGCTAATGTTGGAGCCAGCTGGGCCTCTCTTTCTCGGGAAACACTCAAAGCTGGCTTCTTCCAGGTGGTTCAGAGAGCTAAGAGGGGCTACTTTCAGTTTCAATGGAGGAGAATGTGGAATGATTTTTAAATAATGTCCTCTCTTTGACTACAGATCAGTGGGCTATTGCTTGTAGAATGGTGGTGGGATGAGGAAGAGGATTAAGCCTGGAGTTAGAGGTCTTTAAATGTGCAATGATTTCTTCTGAGACCTTAAATGGTCAAGGCTGGTGAGGGATAGGCAGAGCAGGGGGTGCTATATGTAAGGGAAAGGATTAACTAAGCCCTGGTGACAGGTACTGCTGTTTAGTTGTTTCTGTCATGTCTGACTCTTCATGACCCCATTTGGGGATTTCTTGGCAAAGATACTGGAATTGTTTGCTGTTTCCTTTTTCAGCTAATTTTACAGATGTGGAAACTGAGGGAAACAGGGTTAAGTGACTTTCCCAGGGTCACAGAACTAGTAAGTGTCTGAGACCAGATTTGAACTCAGCAAGATGAGTCTTCTTGACTCCAGGCCTGGCATTCTATCCACTGCACCACCTAGCTGGTGCAGTATACCTAGGCAGGCCTAATTTTATTAATGTTATTTGCTAGGTTGAGGAAAGTTCCTAGTTATGCTGTAGTCCAGGCAGCTTGGGAGGTCAGGAAACCTGCTAAGGGACCAACCAGCTCATTGAGTTAAAAGAGAAATAGAAATCAGTCTAGTCAGAAATATCTCCATCTGCTGGTTACTGACCCATAATACCAGGACTAGGCAAACAACATTGCTGAAAGCCTTTTCATCCTAGGGATATTTTGAAAATATGATAGAAGCATGTTTTTTGACAGAGTTTGAAGTCAAGCTCTTCCATAGAGTAGTGGAGTAGGTAAGCCATTTAGACCCTCTGAGTCTCAGTTTCCCCATGTGAAAAAGGGCTAACAAAACCTGAAGTATCTACTTGATAGGTGAATCTCCAATGGGTTAATGAAGGCAAAGCATTTTTCAAACTTTAACATGCTATGTATGCATGTTAATTATTATGGTTGTTGTTGTGATTCACAGAAATGAAAAGTGGACCGGAAACCAGAAGAGAGATTCCAGTCCCTGTTCTATTACTTATTGCCACATATCTTGTAGGAGATCCCTTAACTTCTCTCAGTCTTTTTTCATCTGTAAAAGGAGAATCATAATATTGACATTGTTTGCCTCATATAGCAATACCTCATGATTTAGCTTCATTATATTCATTTTAATTCAATTCAACAAGAAATGAGAAAGTTAGGAAAAGGGGTAGGTTTTAGAGAAGAGATTATAAATTCTGCTGGGGACATGTTGATTTGGAGGTGCCTGAGGAATATGCAGGTGGAGCTGTCCAGCAGGTAGTTAGTGATATGGGATTGCAACTGAAGACAGTGCTGGAAATATATGGATATTTAAATATATAAAGGTATATAGATTAGACAGTTATCTGGATAGAAATGATAAGTGAAGCTACAAGAGCTGAAGAGACTTCTGAAAGAGATGGAGGAGAGAGAAGAGGGATCAGGACTGAGCTCCGGGGTACAGCCATACAAAAGGAAAGGGCATGGATGTTAAAAAGGACACTGCAAAGGAATAGTCAGATGTGTAGAAGGAGAACCAGGAGAAAGCAGTGTCACATTTAGAGAGGAGAATATCTAGGAAGCCTATTAACAGGATCAAAAGTTGCAGAGATGTCGAAAGGGATGAGGCTTGAGAACAGGGTTGAGAAATCATTGGCAACCTTGGAGAGAGCAGTTTCTGTTGAGTAGCAGAATTGGAACCAGATTGCAAGAGGCTAAGAAGTAAGGAGGGGGTGAGGAATTTGAAGCAATGAGCATAGGCAACTTTTTTTCCCCTCTAAGAGTTTGGCCATGAAACAGAGAAAAGATAGAAGATGATAGTTTTTAGAATGTCAGGGTCAATTTGATGTAGGCTAAGCTTTACTCAGGCCAGTCTGGTCCTTTACATTCAGAAATGAGATGAAATCAGACACTTGTAGTCCAGCTAACAGTTAACAAAGAGAGATTTATTTAGCTTTAATAAGGAAAGGATATTTAGCCAGGATACAGCATTGATTCAGTTTGGGATAGCTTTCCTGCCTACAGTGAATCCCTTGGTAAATCATTGTAATCATTCTGTAGTACAGATAACCCTGTAGAGGATTTATCAGAGGAGGACAAGAGGAACAATCAATCAATCAATATTTATTAATTGCCTACTGTGTGCAGGTACTGTGCTGCCTGCACGATGAGGAGATCTGAATAATTCATAGATGATAATGTCTGAAAGAAAGCCAATAATAAAGCCCATGGTTTTAAGTGTCTATATCCAGATGCACCTAATTCAAGGAGACAAATTCAACCTCATTGTTATCACTGAGATTTGGTGAGATTAGACACTTAATTGGAGTAGGACCATGGAAAAGTATCATTAATGGAGACCCTCAGGGGTCTGCCCTTGTCAATGTGCTGGTGAACATTGTCAGTGACTTAGTATTGATGGCACTCTCATCAAATCTGCAAATGACTTGAAACTGGGGTGAAGGGATGAAAAGGAGAGGGAACTAATGTCCTATAGTTGTCAAGATTATAGAGATTTCTATAAGTTAGAATTTAAATCAGATGAAATTTAATTGGGATGGATGTAAAGTCTTATATTTAGCTTCAAAAATTCAGCTTCATAAGAACGAAAATAATTAAAATATTTAAATTTAAATTTAAAATAATTAAAAAATTTCACATAGGCTAAACAACAGCCTATGTGAAAAAATGAAGGGATAGGAGCATAGAATGGGGAGGGAGTTGACTATAAATTCAAAAATCAGTCAACAATGTGATTTGGCGAAGATGATGAATTAGGCCAAAAAGGTTAATATGATATCTAGGCTGGATTAAAGGAAGGATAGTATAGTAAGAGGTGAAGTCTTACTGTGCCTTGTCCTGGTCAGGCCACACCTGGAATATTACGTTCAATACGGGGCACCAAATTCTAGGAAAGGCATTGATAAACTGAGCATCCAGAGGAGATCAGCCAGGATGGCAGAAGGATCACTAACCAGTCAGTCAATGAGCATTTATTGAGTGCTTACTATATGCCAGACATAGCAGAATACAAATAGAAATACACACTAATATGAATAGAAAGATAGTCTCTGCCCTCACAGAGTTTACATTCTCATGAGGGAAGTAAACACTGAAAAGAAAGCTGAAAGGGGAGGGCAAAAGGACCCAACTTTGGAGTATCGTAGAAGTCTGGAGGACAGCCTGGAGAGGAATGAGATATGGCTGTCCTGGGTGCCCTCCTTAAAAGGAGGTTTTGGGAGCAGCTATCCAACCAGAAGTAGAGGCTGTAGGAAATGCTTCCTATGTATGAATTCCAGGAAACAGCTGGGGTTTGGAGAAAAATCTAAATCTTAAAGTAGAGTGGAAAGAGACCTTATAGGTCATCAAGTCTTCCCTTCCCTCCATTTTCTAGGTGAAGAAACTGAGGCCCCAGACAAGTTAAGTGACTTGTTCAGGGTCACATAGCTAGTGTTTGAGATGGGATTTTGAACTGAGGTTTTCCTAAGTTCATTGCTATATCTACAGCATCGTGAGACTGACACATGAAGATCAGTTAAAGAGATGACTCTGGGAGACATGAGAACTGTTTTCAAATGTTTGAAGGGCTATCATGTAGAGTGATGATTAGCCCTATTGTCTTTGGGCCCAGAAGAAAAAGCAACAAAGAGAAGTTGTACAAAAGCATATTATGTTCAATGAGATCCACAAAGCATTCATTAAGTACCTGCTAGGAAGACACTGAGAATATATTTCTAGGGCCTCTGGATACAAAGAAAAAAACAAAAAAAAATTGTCCCTGCCCTCCATGTGAGAAAAAAACCTTCCTAACAAGTGAAGCTGTCCAAAAATGAACTGTCTACCTGGGGAGGTAGTGAGGTCATTAACATTGGAGGTTTTTAAATAGAAGCTGGACAATCAGTCACCTTCTGAGAATGTTGTAGTGAGGATTCTCATTCAGGTATGGGTTGGACTTAGTTGCGTGCTGATTTTCTTCCCATCCCTGGAGGTTTTTCATTCTGTAAGGTCAAAGGTACGGTTTCCTCAGTAACAAAAAAAAGGGGGAATTTCAAGTTGGAATATGGTTACAGAATTTCAGGCATGGTTTAGGTGACTGGCCTATACCCATGGTAATAGCCCCATACTACTTGGTTTCAAGCCACAATATATTTTTTATTTATCCTTATATTTTTATTTATTTATATATTCATATATTATTTATCCTTATATTTTTCTCTCTGACATTCATTCATTTATCTTAAACTCAATATGTCTCAAATCCCCCCAAACCCTCCCCACCTCCTACCTTCCCTATTCCTGTAGAGGGAAACATTGTCCTTCCAGTCCCTCAGGATCGCAACCTAGGTGTTATCCTGGATTCCTCACCTTCCATATCCAAGCAGTTGCCAAGGTCTGTCAATTTTACCCTTGCAACATCTCTCAAACACACCTCCTTCTCTCCTCTGACAAGGCCACCACTCTAAGGTAAGCCCTCATCACTTCACTCCTGGTATATTGCAATGGCCTGCTGGTGGATTTGCCTGCCTCAAGTCTCTCCCTACTTCAATTCATCTTCCATTCAGCCACTAAAGTGATTTTCCTAAAGCACAGGTCTGATAATGTCACTTCTCTCCCTTCCCCCAACTCTAGGGGCTTCCTATTATCTCTGGAAGCAAATATAAAATGCTTTTTGGCATTCAAAGCCCTTCATAACCTGACCCTCTCCTACCTTTCTAGTCTTATTATGCCTCGCTCCCGAATATGTACTCTTCATTCAGTGACACTGGCCTCCTGGCTGTCCCATGATCAAGACACTCTATGTCTTGGCTCTGGGCATTCTCTTTGGCTGTCTCCCATGCCTGGAACACTTTCCGTCCTCCACTCTGACTACTGACCTCCCTGGCTTCCTTCAAGTCCCAGCTGAATCCCCACCTTTTACAGAAAGGCTTCCTTAACCCCTCTTAATTCCAGTGCCTTCCTTCTGTTAATTATTTCCTATTTAACGGGTATACACAGTCAAACCTCAACTTTCATGGAGGTAATGTTCCTAGAAGAATGCACAAAAGTGAAAAATGCAAATGTTGATACATTGAACCTATAGGAAATGGGGCCTAGGTTCCTGTGACTGCCCCAAAACTGTAATCTTTTGCTAGAGATTGCTGAAAATACATTTTTCTGCATGCAGTTCTTTATAACAAAACATTGTTTCTGATAATCTGCACTTTTCCTAACACAGTAACCATTAAATAACTCACAAATGTAGTAAACCAAGTAAAATTGGTAACATGTAAAACATTTTTTCTTGTTAATAATTCCCCAAAATTTGGTGACCTTTTGTGCTAACATCTTAATTAAAACCAAACCAAACATTGATATCAGACAATATTTACTTTTAATAACATACGATACTGTATAACAAATAAAATTCTTAAAATTAAAACACTTTTCAACCTGAAATTTACTTTCTCCTGTGTCAGATAGTGGTATGGGGGCATTGTACTATACACTATATTGCTGTAAACCTCTCTTCCTTGGCTGCCCTTTGAAAACCAAGGGAGAGGTTGCTGGGATCTTAGTCATTGCTGTCAGAAGGTGACAAGACTGATGTGGTCTCAACGTTGCCTTTGACATTCCGTCCTTCATGGCTGGTGGATGGCATTGGAGGTCATGAAGGATATGCCAGCTTAAAATAATCCATTATCTATATACCCATATGAAAAAAAATGCTCTAAGACATTTTTGATTAGAGAAATGCAAATTAAGACAACTTTGAGATACCATCTCACATCTATCAGATTGGTTAAAATGATAGAAGGGGAAAATGACAAATGTTGGAGGGAATGTAGAAAAATCGGGACACTAATAACACTGTTGGTGGAATTGTGAACTCATCTGACCATTTTTGAGAGCAATTTGGAATTATGCCCTAAGAATTACAAAACTGTGTATACCCTTTGACCCAGCAATAGCACTAATAGGTCTATTTCCCAAGGTGATCAGGGAAAAACGAAAAGAACTTATACGTTCTAAAATATATATAGCATCTCTCTTTGTGGTGGAAATTAGAAATTTAGAGGATGTTTATCAATTGGGGAAAGGCTAAATAAGTTGTGGTATATGCTTATAATGGAATATTACTATGCTGTAAGAAATGTTGAGCAGGTTGAATTTTAGAAAAACATGGAAAGACTTGCATGAAATAATTCTGAGTGAAACGAGCAGAACCAAGAGAATGTTGTATACAGTAATAGCAATACTGTTTGAAGACTAACTGTGAATGACTAAGCTATGCTGAATTAAGTGAACATTCAAATTAACTCTGAAGGACTTAATGAAGGAAAATGCTATCTACCTCCAGAGAAAGAACTGATATATGGAAATATGTATTGTGTGGTTCCACATATACACACACACACACACACATACACATACACACATATATACATATGTATATATGCTCCAAATATTGATCTTTTCTAATGTGGGGTTGGGAGAGAGGAATGGAGACAACTCAGGACTCAAAATATGACAAAAAAAAATAAAATAAGTATAAAGAATAAAGAGGATATTGAGGTTGAAAGTAAAATAAAAGAAATTGTTAAAAAAAATCTGTCAGTGACATTTGCTTCATGTGTTGTTTTGAGGTCCTTAAAAGTCTCAAAGAATAGGAGCATAGCAGTGAAATGCCTAGTAGGATACTAGCTGCTCCACAAACTTGCGTGCATTGTACCTCTCATTTTTTCTTCCACTATGCTTAGCCCTGAATGTGCATGTTTGCCAATGCAGAAGTGAAAATGAGGTTACTAATAAAATCATGCAAATGCTTGAAGTCTGGAAAGTTTAAAGTGCAAATGTTGAGGATTCACTGCAGCTTGCTTTGTATATATTTGTTTGCATATTGTCTCCCCTGTTAGATTGTAAGCTCCTTGAGGGCAGGGACTATATTTTGCTTCTTTTTGTATCCCCAGCACTTAGCACGGTGCCTGGCATATAACTGACACTTAATAAATGTTTATTAATTGATTATTAAGCACCTACTATGTACTAGATAGCATAGTAGGTACTGGGAATATACAGACAAAAACTAAACAATTTCTGCCTGCAAGTTTATATTCTTTTGGTGGAAACAACATGTACATATTTAAATGAGTACAAAATATATACAAAATAATTTCAGAGGAGAGGTAGTAGCAATTGGGGAGATTAGGAAAGGCCACTTTTAGTCAATGGCTCTTGAGTTAGGCTTTGAGAGAAGCTAGGGATTCTAAGGGAGGGAGATGAGGGAGGAGAATAGTCCAGGTATAGGGGACAGCACGTTCAAAGGCACAGAGTTAGGAGCAGGCATATCATGTATAAGGAACAGTAAGTAGGCCCAATCACCCAAAGTCCATAATAGTTAAAAATCTTCAGTTGGGGCCAGGGTCATGCCAGGTTTTCATTTTAGGCGCAGCCCAATTTAACCATGCCCTGCCACAGACCTCCATCTCCAGGTTCCTGTAAATCAGGAATGTAGAAGGAATGGTCTAACTTGGCTACAAGGAATAGTCATCATTTGTGGAAGCTGGAGAAGAGATGCACCCACTCAGATACCACTCTCTCCCCCTTCTCTCCCACCCTAGGTTCAAACTAACCAACAAAAGTAATGGGTGAGAAGATGTTAGCACAAGAGAACTAACTATATGGTAGGTGACCCAAGGTCAAATCCTTTTTTTCCTTTAGTAGAGGCAGGGCTCATTCTATTTCCCCAAAATCTAGAAGAAAAGAATAGAGGTAGTCTTAGGAAAAAAGAAAAAAAAAGTTTGGAGTGACTCACAAAGAGCAGACTGTAATGAAATTAGCAAATAGATCCAAGACAAATGAAATTGTATCTAAAAAGAAGGTTATGTTTATTTTCCAACAAACTATAATTATCAAATATTCACAAGCATGAAGGTCTTCTGTCCAGAGAGCTGCTCAGTTAAGAATTCCAGCAGTAGAGCATACTCCAGATTACACCAATGAGTTGTAACAAGAAAGGGACACCACAAAAACAGAAGGTAGCTAAAATGTGACCCAAAATCCTGATGTGAAAGAAGTTGAAGTGAGAATGAGAAATACTTTTCAGGACAAAATGAGATGAATTCTTCTCTGCCTTGTGATAAAAGCTCTGTGTGGTGAAAACTGAACTTGTAGATTATTTAGAGCAACCATAACCACTCAACATTCCCTCCACTAAAGTTGTAGTCCAAAGAGATGAGAAAATGCACCTCTATCCCTTCTTTTCATAGGTGGGAGACTATGTGTGGAACATTGTGTATACTGTTTGTATCAGTTTTGCTGAGCTACATTTTCTTCCCTTTGTAATGCAGACCTTGCTGTGCCCCCAGGGGTCATAGGATCCTGGTGTCCTAGAGCTATGAGGAATCTCATGAATCATTTAATTCAACCTCTTCATTTTACACAAGAGGAAACTGAGGCCCAAGTGACTTGCCCAAGTTCACCAAGTTAGTGTCAAAGACATGATTTGAATCTGGATACTATGACTCTAGAGTCTGAGCTTTTTCCATCAAGGAAGACTAGGGCAATCCAGATATCTATCCATTATTTGAGGTATTTATCCAATATCTCTAAATTTCTGTGGTCTTGTTCTTGAAATTGGGCAGAATTCTGGGAAGCAGAAGGAAAGCTTTGGTAGTTGGCTTCAGGGGAGTTTCTATACAGAGCTGATGGAGAATGGAGTACAGGAGCATGGAGGAGAATGATGGGGAACAGCATATAGATGGTGAAAATGATTCAATTTGGAGGTGATGATAAATTGACATCTTTGTATTAGGTAGGAGGATGAGAAGGCGACCCTCTTTTTCTCCCTTTCTCCCTGGAGCCTTCTTGGCTACTTCATCTAGCATTGGAATTTAATTTTGTCTTTTTAATTTTATGTGTATCTCACCCACTTGAAAGTAATTACCATTGTTAAGAAAGAACACTTCTTCATTGAATCAGTCAATCACAGCCAATTGTGAAAAGGATCTGTATACCTATGTGAATCAGTCAAAGTCACTGTGTGAAAGACTTGGTCATGCCCTTAGAAATTTGTATAAAAGAAAGGATCTATGTCTGGGGAGAAATTCTGAAGAAGTGAAGAAATTGGAGCAAGTGTGAGTCTCAGCACACCTCTGAGGAGCAAAGTCCTGAGCTATGTCAGAAAAGGAAACTCAGAAGTAATCTAGTCCATTGCCTCTACAACTCTCTGGAAGTAGCAGATAAAGGCTGAAGGAAGTCCTAAGAAGAGGTCTCTTCTTTTCCCAACTCACAGCAATTGGGATTGAACTTCTAAGTTTTCATCTAAAATAAACTCTCTAAAGCAGCAGCAGAAGGAACCATGTGATCCTTAAGGACCACTAAATTATAGCCTAGGCTTTAAATGAGCTAATTTTTGTATCAGGGTGTTAACTGTGCTTATGATATTTAACTAATTGCTACTATTAAAAAACACATATGTTGCCCAATGAAACTGAGTTGTTTAACCTGATTATTAAATTGTGCAGAGAGATAGAGAGAGAGAGAAGACTCCATTCATTTGTGGGGAAGAAAGGTAAAGTTTTGTGCAGGTGTTATGAAGTGCCAGAATTTCAAATTCCATCATATACTTCGGGAGAGAATTAAATTGGCTGGTCCTTGATTCTTTAAGTCCTGTGGGATGGAGGCAGTAGTAGTGGACCTTGCACTACCATTCTATGGGCTATTGTACTGGCTTTCCAATTTCAGTCATCCAAACTTATCACTTTAAATACAAGCTGAATGCCTCAAATACCATTTTTTCTACACCCCCATCTATATACTGATGAACCCTATTCCTCCAAAGGCTCATTTCAGTATGATCAATGAACATTTATTAAGGACCTGCCTTTAAGGAGCATACACTCAATTGGGGTGAGGGGAAACCATATGTTCGCAGATCAACAAATGAAGGATACATGTAAAATAAATATAAAGTGAGTTGGGAAGGGGGAATTTGGAAAGGACTCTCGAAAGAGGTGTTACTTAACCTGAGCCTTGAAGGGAACTAGGAGTTCAAGAGTCAAAATGAGAAGGGAAAATTCTAGGTACAGGGATATATAGACTTTACAAAGACAAAGAGGTGGGAAATGTAAGGTGTATGGGAAATTGTAAGTAGGTCAAGTTGTACAGAGTATATGAAGAGGAGTGATACTCTATCAGGCTGAAAGATAAGCTGGAGCCAGATTTAGAAGGCCTTAAATGTCAAATAGACATGTACACATTTTATCCTGGAGGCAACAGGGAATTAGAGAAGCTTCTTGAGCATGATCAGACCAGATTCACTTATCTCCCTAAACAATTCCACTTGGCTTTTCAGAATCCTCATTCCATTATCAAAAACTCTTCTACATACTTGAACTAATCAACCATTATTCCTCCTTTCAACTCCCTTTAAAAAAGCCTGGCTCTACTCTGAGAATTCGATATCCTTTGCAACCCTATTCATTGGACTCACTTCTTCTATTCTCCTATTTCTAGCAGAATGTAAGCTCTTGGAGAGCGAAGATTTTAATTTTTGTCATTGTATCCTAGCATCTAGAACAGTGTTTGGTAATGAATAAATGTTTTTTTGACTTGAATGGAACTCATAGGTTCAGGAGAAGGGATAGCCAGACTCCTTGATTCTCATTGCTGCTTCCAGACTGTTGTGATAAAAGGACCGCAATTCACAAATTTGGTGTATAGATAAAATAGAAACATTTGCAAATTATTACAAGGCATGGTAGGGAGAAATCAGTTGGCTGATGTGATTCTCTCTGTCAAGTGAACTCTGAATACAGTTCCCTAGTTATATCTATACCTATACTTATAACTATACACAGACACAGGTACAGACACAGACATATACCTATACAAAGTCAGTTGGGGAGGAGTAAAAATGGTGGACATTCAGTTTGGGTCTACGATTGATCTTGGAGGCAGGGCAGAGGTTTTTTAATCTGTAATTGATCTCTAAGAAGCAGAACAAGGCAACTTTGTTTTGTTCTATAGCTAGGGGAACTGCGGAAAGGCAAAAACCTAATCACAGAGGGGCAGAAGAGAACATTTTGCTTCTACCAACCCCTAGTGATCTCTCCTTTTTTTTGAGATCCATGACATCTGCCTATAATACCTTTTTTGTAATTTTTTTTTTGCTGTCATCTATCAACCTCCATATCATTTTCCCAGCTTTTTTTAAAATTGAAATCAATTTTTTTGTTACATTTTAAATTTTGAACTGTTTCTTTCTCTCCCTTCCCACCCTGCAGTAGAGAAGATCACTATTTCACACACACACACACCATTATGCGTGAGCATGTATTTGTGTGTGTATGTAAAATCATGCCATGCATGCTTCTGTTTATCAGTTTTATATTGGCTCTGCCCACCTATGAACTATTAATATTTCTCCAATTATTTAAATCTGACTTTATTTGTGTAAAATACTTTTATAATTATTTTCCTGTATTTCCTAGGTTTGTCTTGGCAGGTATACTCCCAGGTATTTTATACTGTCTATTGTTATTTTAAGTGGGGATATCTCTCACTATCTCTTCTTCCAGGGTTTTGTTGGTGGTATATAGAAATGCTGATGATTTATATATGTTTATTTTATATCCTGCTATTTTGTTAAAATTAGTACTTTTTCAACTAGCTTTTTAGTTGAATCTCTAGGATTTTCCAAATATATCATCATATCATCTGCAAAAAGAGATAGTTTATATTATCTCATTGCCTATTCTGATTCTTTTAATTTCTTTTTCTTTTCTTTTTGTAGCATTTCTAATACAATATTGAATAATATTGGTGATAACAACATCCTTGTTTCGCTCCTGACATTATTGGGAAGGTGTCTAGCATATTCCCATTACAAATAATGTTTGCTTATGATTTTAAGTAGATACTTCTTGTCATTTTTAAGGAAAAATCCCTGTATACCTATGTTTTCAAATGTTTTTAATAGGAATGTGTGTTCATGCTGAAAAATGCTATCCAAATGCAGAGAAAGAACTGATGGAGTCTGAATGCAGATCAAAGTATACTATTTTTCACTCTCTGTTTTTTTCATGTATTTTTCCCCTTTTGGCTTGTGTCGTCTTTTACAACATGACTAATATAGAAATAAATTTTGCATGATTTCACAGGTATAAACTATATCAAATTGCTTACTGTCTTGGTGGGGAAGTGAGGGGAGGAGGGAGAAAATTTGGAACTCAAAATTTAAAAATTGTCTTCACATACAATTAGGAAAAAATAAAATATTATTTAAAAATAGGAATGAGTTGTATTTTGTTAAAAATGTTTTCTTCATCTATTGATGTAATCATATGATTTTTGTTACTTTCGTTACTGATATGATCAATTACGTTAATATTTTCCTTATTTTAAACCATCTCTGCATTCCCGGTATAAATCCCACTTGGTCACAATGTATAATCTTTGTCATATATTATTGTAGTCTCCTAGATAGTGTTTTATTTAGGATTTTTGCATCCATATTCATTACTGAAATTGGTTTATAATTTTCTTTTTCTGTTTTTGGTCTTCCTGGTTTAGGTATCAGTATCATATTTGATTCATAAGAGGAGTTGGTAGGGCCTCTTCTTTGCCTATTATTCCAAATAATTTATTTAATATTGGAATTAGTTGATCTTTAAATACTTGATAGAATTCACTTGAAAATCTATCTGGTCCTGATGCTTTTTTCTTGGGAAGCTCATTTATGGCCTATTTAATTTATTTTTC
This sequence comes from Vombatus ursinus, assembly GCF_900497805.2. Taxonomy (NCBI): domain Eukaryota; kingdom Metazoa; phylum Chordata; class Mammalia; order Diprotodontia; family Vombatidae; genus Vombatus; species Vombatus ursinus. The sequence continues at coordinate 13,820,055 of NW_020948840.1, forward strand.
TAAAGTAGGTTTATTTAGATATTCTATTTCCTCTTCTATTAATCTAGGAAGCTTATACTTTTGTAAGTGTTCTTCCATTTCACTTAATTTGTTAAATTTATTGGCATATATTTGGGTAAAATAACTCCTAATAATTGCTTTGATTTCATCTTTATTAGTGGTGTATTCACCCTTTTCATTTTTGATACTAGTGATTTGGTTTTGTTCTCTCTTTTTAAACATCAAATTAACCAATAGCTTATTTACTTTGTTTTTCCCCATAAAACCAACTCTTTGTTTTACTTATTATTCAATGGTTTTCTTACATTCAGTTTTATTAATCTCACCTTTAATTTTTAGGACTTCTAACGTGGTATTTAATTGGGGATTTAAAATTTTTTTCTAGTTTTTAAAATTGTATACCCAATTTATTGGTCTGCTCTCTCTATTTTATTGATATAGGCAGTTAGAGATATAAATTTTCTGCTGATTATAGCTTTTGCTGCATCCCATAGGTTTTGGTATATTGTCTTATTATTATCATTCTCTTTAATAAAATTATTTATTGTTTCTATGGCTTGTTATCTAAGCCACTAATTCTTTAAGATTAAGTTATTTAGTCTCTTATTAATTTTTAATCTGTGTTTCCATGTTCCCTTATTAAATATAATTTTTATAGCATAATGATCTGAAAAAGATGCATTTAATAGTTTTGCTTTTCTGCATTTACCTATAAAATTTTTATGCCTTAATATATGGTCAATTTTTGTAAAGGTATCATGTACCACTGAGAAAATGGTATATTCCTTTCTATTCCCATTCAAGTGTCTAGAGATATCTGTCATATCTAGTTTATCTAAGGTTCTATTCATCCCCTTAACTTCTTTTTTATTTATTTTTTGGTTAAATTTATCTAGTTTTGAGAAGGGAAGGTTAAAGTCCCCCTCTATAGTCTTGCTATCTATTTCCACCTGTAATTAATTTAGCTTTTCCTTTAACAATTTGGATGCTATAGCATTTGGTGCATATAAGTTTAGTATTGATTACTTCATTATCTATGGTACCTTTTATCATAATGTAGTTTCCCTGTTTATCTCTTTTAATTAAGTGTATTTTAGCTATAATTTTGTCTGAGATCATAATTGCTACCCCTGCTTTTTTTTTTACCTCAGCTGAAGCATAATAAATTCTATTCCAGCCCTTTATTTTAACCCTGTGTATATCTCTCATTTTTTCCCCCAGCTTATTAATACAGTATTTATTTGTCTTCCTTCTATCAAACCCTGAGCCCATGGCTTTCCCCAAGGATTCCTGGTAAGATGGAGGAGGAGGTATACATAGGGTGGAAGAGACATGGAAGGATGACGAGGAGGAACGCTGAGAAACATTGGGGGATAGAAATGGTTCCATTACTTGGCAAAGAAGATGAGGAAGGTCACCATCAGATAAAAGAGCCCCCTGGCCTCAGATAGGGCAAAGCCCAGGATGGCATAGGAAAAGAGCTGCTGCTTCAGGGAGGGGTTCCTGGCATAACCAATGATGAGACTTTCAAACACAGTTCCAATCCCAGCTCCAGAGCCGGACACCCCCACAGTGGCAGCCCCAGCCCCTATGAACTTGGCTGCTGTGTCAATGTCCCTTGAGATGGCACTAGTTTGGAATCCACATCTGGGGACAAGTGCGGTCAAGGGACCCGATGCGGCCACAATGCTGAGGTGCTCATCTGTCTGAACCTCTGACTGTTTTAGCATCACTGTAGATAATGGTCCACTCAGCAGCTGAGAGCTACTCCTCACAAGGGCAGGGGTAGAGATGAACTTGATGCAGGCGTGCATTCTCAGTGGCTGAGGGGCAAAGCTGAAGAGCTGCTGGCAGAGCAGAGGAGACAGAGAGGGGCTGTATCTCTCATTTTTAACCTATGTTTCTTGTAAATAGCATATTGTCAGATTCTGATTTTTTAATTCATTCTCCTACCCATTTCTGTTTTATGGGTGAGTTCAACCAATTCACATTCAAAGTCATAAATACTAGTTGTATATTTCCTTCCATCCTATTTTTCCTATTAGCCTTCTCACCCTCTTTTTTTTGCCCTATCCCTCCTCACATGTCTGATTTACTTCTAACCACTATCTCCCTAATCTGCACCCTTTTAAAGAATCCCTCCCTGGGACCCAGGTATCCTTTCCCTTTTAAACACTTGAAATTACCATAAGCTTCCTAAGGCAGGAGCTATCAGTAGCCAGACTCACTCTCTACCTCTAATTGCATTGCTAAGCACCTACTCCATTCTGTGACCAGATTCACTTACTGCTGATTTGTATTTACATTGAAATTGCAAAAAGTAAAGTGATAGCTGTCATCATTCGCTCCTTGACTATACACACACCAAATTTCATATGGCAAAGCATCAGCCGTAATGAGCCTTTACCTCTTCCTGTCCAATTTTATTTTTTAGGATCATTCCATCATACTCAACTCAGCTCCAAGCCTTCTGTTTATATATGCTTTTTCAAACTACCCTAGTAATGATAATATATATATATATTTTTTTTTTGGTTAGGCAGTGGGGTTAAGTGACTTGTCCAGGGTCACACAGCTAGTAAGTGTTGTGTGTCTGAGGTTGGATTTGAACTCAGGTCCTCCTGAATTCAGGGCCAGTGCTCTATCCACTGTGCTACCTAGCTGCCCCTAATGATAACATTCTTAAGAGTTACAGATAATGTTTTCCCATGTAAGAAGTAAACAGTTCAACCTTATTAAACCCTTATAATTGGTCTTTCATTTTGCCTTATGCTTCTCTTGATTCTTGTAGGTTAAATTTTCCACTTAGTTCTGTTCTTTTCCTCACAGATACCTGAAAGTCCTTTAATTCATTAAATATTAATTAACCAAATAAATAAATTGATTAATTAATTAACCAAATAAATAAATTGATTAATTAATTAAAATGAAGTGTATTAATTAAATATTCACTTTTCTCCCCTATGCAGGATTATGCTCATTTGCTCTTCAGAATATCATGCTCCTTGCCCTTCAGTCTTTTAATGTAGAAGCTGCTAAATCTTGTGTTATCCTGAGTGTAGCTCCACTTAAATTATTTATTTTTAGTTGCTTGTAGTATTTTCTCCTTGACTTGGAGCTTTAAAACTTAGCTCTAATATTCCTATGAGTTTTCATCCTGGGACCTCTCTCAGGTGGTGATAGGTGGATTTTTTTCAATGTTTGTTTTACCCTCTAGTTCCAAAACTTTAGAGCAATTTTCCCTATTAATTTCTTGATGTATGGTGTCTACACTCTTTTTGATCATAACTTTCAGGTAGTCCAGCAATTCTTATGTTGTCTTTCCTTGATTTATTTTCCAGGGCAGTTTTTCTAAAGAGATGTTTCACATTCTCTTCTATTTTTTCATTATTTTGATTTTGTTTTATTATTTCTTGGTGTCTTATGAAGTCATTAGCTTCCTCTTGCCCAGTTCTATTTTTTAAGGAATTGTTTTCTCCTCTAAGTTTTTGCATCTCTTTTTCCAATTGGTTGACTTTCTTTTAATAATTTTCTTGATTCTCTTATATTACACTTATTTTTTTCCCTAATTTTTCCTCATCCTCTCTGATTTTTAAAGTCTTTTTAAAGCTTTTCTAAGAACTCTTTTTGGGCTTGTGACCATTTTACATTATTTTGGGGGGGAAGTAGAAGTAGTTGTTTTGATTTTACTGTCTTCTGAGTTTGAATCCATATCTTCTCTGTCACCATAGTATCTATCTATGGTAGGGTTCTTTTTCTTTTGCTTACTAATTTTTTTAGTGGTTTATTTCTTGGCTGTTTACTTTATGTTAGAGTTGGGCTCTAGTCCTGAGGTGTGGGGGATAATGTCTCAAGCTTCAGGTTTTTCATGCTGTTGTTTTCTGAGCTTTATCTGGGGGCTTGACTTCAGACATTCCTCTCCACCCCTGAGCCTTCACCAGAACCCCCAGCATGGTTGTCACCACAAACACTTTTACTTCTTGTGGCCTCTCCTGAGGCTGCAAACTTTGGCTCCCTCCTCTGCCTGGGAACCAAAAGCAGGGATTCTGTGAATGACCACAGCCAGCAGGGCACCTCTCTCTCTGTGCTGTGTGTTAGTTCCTCCTCCACAATCATAACTCACCTGCGCCCCTATCCAGAGCCAGCAGAGGGCCCTGCAATCCTCCCCGATCAGCTGTCTGACCTCTACACTGTCTGTGGGGTGAAAGCTCCTGAAGCTACAGCTGCAGCTTACATAGCTGTTCCAGGGCTTGTGTATCTGCTCGAAGGTATCTGTACTCCAATCAGGCCAAACCACCTAAGGATTCACAAATACATGGGCATTCTTGAAAATTTCTAGTTCGTAAAACACACAAATTTATAAACTATTACTTTTATCAATTGAAGATAAGATTCTGCTAATTTTCCTAGTAATTATGGACTTAGTAACCATCCAACTATCAACAAACATGAATATACAAACAAGAGTTAAAAGATTTTACAGAAAAGCATAAACTTTTTACTCACAGGTTTTTTTTTAAAGCTGTAAATTAACAAGTTATGAACAGAATTGTCCTGTTTGTTTCCTTTACCAAACATTTTGATCTTTTCGTTACTCCAACACGTTTTCTTTCTTTTTTTTTTTTTTTCAGTTTGTGGCTGATAGTTTGCTTTTTACATAGTTGTAGTAAATGTATATATTGTTCTTTTAATTATCGCTTCATTCTACTTTATTTCACATCTTTATATATTTACATATCTTATTCATATTAGTTATTTCTTATGGCTCTTTAGTATTGTATTATATTCACCTATCACAGTTTGTTAATTTTCTAATTGTTAGACAAACGGGTTGCTGCCAGATTTTTCTATTACAAATTATGCTTCTAAGATTATTTTTGTATAAATAAATCTTTTTTTCCCCTCTTCCTGTCAGTGACAATGACATCCTTAGGGCATAGTCCTACTAGTGGGATCACTATGTCAAAGGTTATATATAGTTTTATAGCTCTTATTGTATAATGCCATACTTCTTTTCAAAAAAGTTTGCATACATTCACAGCTCCACTGCCTTTTTCTCCATAGACCCACCAGCATTGAATTTTATCATTTTTAGCTATCTTTGCCAATGTAATTGGTGCAATGTACTATCTCAGAGCTGTTTTAATTTGCATGTCTGATTGGTAGGGAGTTTGAACAATATCAAGGGAGGAGTTATTGATCATTTATATTTATTATTTCCAGAAATATCTCTTTATGTCTTTGAACCCACTTATCTATTGGGAAATGGATGTTACTCTTAGGAATTTGCATCAGTTCTTTATAGATGTTGGATGTTAGACATTTAATCAGAAAAGTTTATAGCCAAGACCTTTTCCCAATGTATTTTTTTCCTTTTCAAGTTGGATACAAAAAAACTTTTTATATAATCAAATCCATCTATTTTGCCTCTTTATTAATTTTTTTGTTGAATACTTATGAAATTTTTAGCTCTTCAACTTTGTAATATCCATTATCTTCTAATTTTAGTAATTCAATTGTATTATTTTATAATTAAATTGTCTTCTAATTGTTTATAATTTTTTAAAAATAGCCTATCAGCCACACATTATTGAATTGTATTTTTTAATCCATTTAACATTTCCATGGTTACATAGCTAGTAGTGTCAGAAGGAAGAGTTTTTTTGGGGGAATAATGAGGACAGGGCCTTGGGGTACACTTACAGTAGAAGTAATTGTATGACAGTCATCACAATTCCTTAGAATTTGTATTTTAAGTATTCTTTTAAAAATGTAATGTTGGGGACAGCTAGGTGATGCAGTGGATAGAGCACCAGCCCTGAAATCAGGAGGACCTGAGTCCAAATCTGGTCAGACCAAACACTTGGCACGTACTAGCTGTGTGACCTTGGGCAAATCACTTAACACTAATTGCCCCACAAATTAAAAAAAAAAAAAGACCTGTTCTCCCTCTAGAGAAAAAAAAAGAAAAAAAATAAAAACATAATGTTATTAAAATCATTGTATATATTTTTCTCTTTGTTCAATTTACTTAACTCTTTACCAACACATACAAGTCTTCTCATATTTCTCTGAGTTCCACATATTTGTTTGTAATGGAACAATAATATTCTGTTACAGTAATATACCACGGTTTTCTTAGCTATTTCCTAATTGAAGGATACCCACTTATTTTCCAGTTTTGTGTTACTACTAAAAGTGATACTATGTCATCTTTTTTTCCCCTCTGTATTTGACTTCCTTGGGGGGTATATACCTAATAGAGGGATAACTGGATCAAATTATATATACAGTTTAATGATTTTTCTTGAATAATTACAACTTCCCCCCTCCCCAGAACTGTTGGATTAATTTAATTATTTCAACAGTGTATTACGAGCATCAACTATTTCCAGCTTTTATCACTTTTATCTTGTCTTTTTATGGTAAATTTACACAGTTTTTAGAATAATTTTTGTAACTATTATCCACCTGCTTATTTGACTGATGTAAGGTGAAACCTCAGAATTGTTCTCATTTGTATTTGTCTTAGCATTAATGATTGGGAGCATTTTATTTTCATATAGTCACTGAGTATTGGTAATTCTTTCAAAAACTGTTTGTTGATATCCTTTGATCCCTTGTCTAATGGGGAATGGTTCTTGGTGTCATGCATTCATTTTCTCTTGTATAGTTTTGATATGAGTCTTTTATCAGCATTATTTGATTCAAAAGATTTTTTTCCTCACTGAACCATTTCTCTTCTTAATCTAGCAACAATGATTTCTGTTTTTGTACAAAAAACTTCCCTTTTTATGGTAATCAAAATTATATATTTTGTCTTTGGTAATCTCCTCTATCCCTTATTTGGTTAAGAATTTTCTAACTAGCTATAGTTGTAAATCCTCCCAATTTACTCTTAATTTTTTATGATGTGACTGACCTTTTTATGGGCTGCAAGATTTGGAATGCTACAATCAGTAGAGAATTAAAAATGTATATAATGCAGCAGGTAATGATGAGATCCATAGAGGCTAGAACCAGATTTCAATTTATAACCAATGAGAAACTGTGGAGAAGAACAGGAGTAAATACCATTATCAAGAAAATGTATGATAGAAAGAGATGAACTATTTGTGTGCTAAGGGGAAGGGATGATAGGTGAGGGGCCAGACTGCCGCCCTGGCACCACAGTGGTGTCAGGAGAAAGGGACAAAAGCCTCCAGCACATGAGATGGATCTGAGGTGAATGTGTACAAGAGCACGGGTAATGTCCCAAGATAGACAGGCACAGACAGGTTGTGATATGAATCATTGTAATAATGTCACAGGATAGATAGGCAGGGACAGATTGTGATCTGAGTCATTGAAGGATATCTGTGATGAAGTCAAAGTTCCATTTTGAAAACCTTTTATATTTAGGTCAAGCATCCATTTAGAATTTATTGGGGCATACTATGTAAGTGGGGTGGGGAACCTGTGGCCTCAAGGCCGCATGTGGCCCTCTAGGTCCTCAAGTGTGGCCCTTTAACTGAATCAAACTTCACAGAACAAATCCCCTTAATGGATTTATTCTGTATTTAAGTATGTATTAAAGGATATATTCTGTAAAGCTTGGACTCGGTCAAAAGACCTCACCCAAGGACCTAGAATGCCACATGTGGCCGTAAAGCCACAGGTTCCTCACCCCTGCACCTAAACAAATTTCTGCAAAATTACTTTTTGGAACTGATGGAGTCTGAATGCAGATCAAAGCATACTTTTAAAATGTTTCTTTTTTGGGGAGGGGGGGAAATCTGTGTTCTCTTTTGGAACATGCCTAACAGGGAGATATTTTTTATGACTGCACATGTGTAATCTAGATCAAATTACTTGCCTTCTCAAGGAAGGGTTATGAATTGAAATTTGGTTCTAGCCTCTATGGATCTCATCATTACCTGCTGCATTATATACATTTTTAAGGGAGGTAATTAGGAACTTAAAATTTATTAAAAATGAATGTTAAAATTGTTTTTACATGTAATTGAGAAAAAATAAAATAAAAACATTCTTAAAAAAAAAACAATTGCTTCTAGGTTTTCTCATTATTTCCCATTCTTCCTCTGATAGTTCTATGGCCTTGGGTTCATTGAACACCGGGATACTATCTTGATTGCTTCTGGGTCTTGCTTATCTACTTTTTAATTTTTTTAATACAATTTTTCTTTCTCATTTTAAAAAACCAGTACTAAATAGTGTTGGTATAACACTAAAACTACATATTAGTTAAAGTGGTATTTTCATTTTTATTATATTAGTATAACCATGAGTAATGAATTTCTCTCTAATATTATGTCCTCCTTTAATTCTATAAAACACACTGTGTAGTTGTACTTAGGAAAGAGTGTGTCTTGATAAATTTACTTGCAGATATCTTATGGATTTCATAGTTATTTTGGATTAAATTTCTCTTAGAATACTGTCTTTCTGGTTTAGGTAGAACTACAGTGAAATGCTGCCCATGTTTTGTGGATTTTATTTCTTTGTTTATTGCCCCTTCACCAAAGCTAATCATCTAGATTAGTTACGTTGCCAATTCTAAGTAAATTTTGTCATTTTAAAGTAGGTATAATTTTGTCTGATCTTTACACCTTTAGATTCTCTCTTTTGTCCTATTGTTATAGGTAAACATTTCTTTTTTGTTGTTGTTGTTGGTTGTTTTGGTTGTGTCTGACTCTTGTTACCCCATTTGGAGTTTTCTTGGCAAAGATACTGGAGTGGTTTGCATTTCCTTCTCCAGCTCATATCATAGGTGAGGAAACTGAGGCAAACAGGGTTAAGTGACTTGCCCAGGGTCACACAGCTAGTAAGTGTCTGAGGCTGGATTTGAACTCAGGTCTTTCTGACTTCAGGCCCTACATTCTATCCACAGTTGCCCTGTTAAAATTTCTAAATCAATACCAAATAATAGTGGTGAGGAAAAGTAACCTTTCTTTATACCTGTTTGTACTAGAAAAATTTCCAGGTTTTATCCATTGTGAATAATGTTAGTCCTTGGTTTAGATATTTTTAAAAATTGTATTAGATGAGGGCCCTTCCAAGCTTTTATTTTTAGGATTTTTAACATAAGTGGATTCTTTATTCTGTCAAATGCTTTTTTCGTATCTATTAATTGTGTGCCTTTTGCTATTTATACATTGTACTTAATTGTGCTAATTGTTTCCTTAATATTGAGGTACCCTTGAATCCTTGATATGAATCCAATCTCATTGAAATGAATTATTTTTTCACCTGTTGCTCTAGTTTCTTCACTAAGAATTTATTTGAAATTTTTGCATTAATATTCATGAATAGTATTGATCTATATCTTCCTTCTTCATTTTGTCCTTCCCTGATTTGTCTCACCATCAGTCTCACTAAAGAGTTGGTAGAGTGCTTCCTTTCTCTACTTCTGAGAATAATTTTTGTAGCAATGCTATTACTTTCTTTTTAAACATTTGATAGAATTCTTGTATAAATCCATTTGGAAGAAATGTTCATTTATGAAACAAGTACTCCTAATGATTATTATAGTATAATATAGTTTAAGATCAGTAATGTTATGACATGTCATTCCTAATTTTTTAATTATTCCATTTTTAATAAATGAAAAATTATTTTATTAAGCACTTACTATGTGCCAAGTACTGTGCTAAATATTGGGGAGATATGTGGAAAAGTGAGACAGTCCTTGCTCTCAAGGAGCCAACACTCTAATTGAGAAGGCTCCATATTCAAGAGAATTCAGCTGTAATGCAAATGGGAAGGCTTGGAATTCATAAGGATTGATAAGTGAGGCATATGACAAAACTCGGGGTTTTTAGGGGGCAATGGAAGGTCATGTAGCAGTGTCTGAGGATAGAATAGAAAAATAGGGCACATAGTAAGACCTAGAGAGCTTTAGGATAATAATAATCATAATAATAGCTATCACTTATATAGTGCCTTATGTAAAAGCAAAGCACTTTAAAATATTGTTTTACTGTCACAAACTTGGGAGGTAGGGGCTATTATTATCTTCATTTTAAAGATATGGAAACTGAGTCTGAGAAAGGGCAAATGACTTGCCCAGGGTCTTACAGCTAAGTAATTATCTAAGTAAGCATCTATGGCAGTATTCAAACTCAGATCTACCTGATTCCACGTCCAGTACTCTCTCTATTGTGCTACCTAGCTGCCCAAGATGAAGTGGAAGGGCACGTGGCAAGGACTGTAGAATACCCATTTTCCTGGAAGGATTATGATTGGTTGCTATCTGCTAATCCAAATGATGTGAGAAGCTATGTCTGCTCCATAGTGCAGGCTCTTGGAGTGGCCCCATCTGCTTCCAAATAGGCTTGTGGAAGCCTGGAGGAGAAAGGAGGGATAGGCCCAGTTTATAGCTAGCTTGATTTCTTTTTATGCCATTGTTTAAGATATCTATTTTTTATTTTGTTCATTGCACATTTTATGTATTTGTAGACAATCATCTACTACCTTAAAATTATCAACTTTACTAGCATGTTACTGCGTAGAGTAGTTTAAACTAAATCCTTTGTTGTGAATTCACCTTGTTTATTTTTATTTATTTATTTTTTAGGCAATGGGAGTCAAGTGACTTGCCTAGGGTCACACAGTTAGTGTCAAGTATCTGAGGCCTAATTTAAACTCAGGTCCTCCTGACTCCAGGGCCTGTGCTTTATCCACTGTGCCACCTAGCAGCCCCAACCTTGTTTATGTTTAAACTTTTATAATTTAATGTTTATTTCCCATTAGATCAGATTAACCAATAGTTTACCTTAGTTCGGTTTAGATGGCTTTTATTTTCTTGGCAGAGTAGATGTTAGGGTGTTTTGCTGAAGGAGAGGGAGATGGGGTTGAGGGGAGAAGAAAAGCTTTGGGACAGACTTTGTAGTGCGTGTGATAGTCAGTGAGAAGAGAATTTTAAAAAATTGCCATGTAACAGTGGAGGTCCAGTTGAAATTAGGTAACATAATTTTAGTGGACTGAGGCAGGAGAGTTGTATGACTTCTATCAGCTACATTTAGCAGCATGGGAATAGTAGAGCATCTTCACTTTTTAAAATCCAAATTTTAAACATTATTTTAGAATTTTCATTTATTTATTTGAATGTTTCCCTGTTTATATGAATCAATAAATATTTATTAAGGGCCAGTACCAGGCACTGTGCTAAGTGCAGAGGATACAAAAAGAGACAAAAACCAGTCTTTGCTCTCAAGGAGTTTACAAAACTAATGGGACAGATAATATGCAAACACATACACATATTATATCAAGCTATTTACAAGATAAGTAGGAAATAATAAATGGAGGAAAGGCACTAGAATTAAGAGAGGTTGAAAGAGTCTTTCTGTAAAAGATGGGGTTTTAGATGGGGCATAAAGGAGGAAGAGTGTTCTAGGCATGGGTGACAGCTGGAGAAAATGCCCAGAGCTGAGAGATGGAGTGTCTTGTTCATGGAACAGTCAGGAGGCCACTGCCAATGGCTGAGAGTACGTGGCGGAGAGTAATGTATAAGAAGATTGTAAAGTTAGGAGGGGGCTAGTTTATGAAGGGCTTTGAATGTCAAACAGAACATTTTATGCTTGATACAGGAGCCAATAGGGAGCCACTGCAGGCTGTCGTGTAGGGGGTGACATGGTCAGACTAGCAATTTAAGAAAATCACTTTGGTGGCTGGATGGAGGGTAGATTGTAGTGAGAAGGGACTTTAGTCAGGCAGACCCATCAGCAGGCAGTTGCAGTAATCAAGGCATGAGGTGATGAGGGCCTGTACTAGAGTGATAGCAGAGTCAGAGGAGCGAAGGGGGACATATTTGAGAGATTTTGCAAAGGTGAAATCAACAGGCCTTGGCAACAGATTGGAAAAGTGGGGGTGTATGTGTGAAAAATAGTGAGGAGTCAAGCATGACAATGGTATTTCCCTCTATAATAACAGGGAAGGTAAGAGTCAGCGAGCATTTAAGGGGAAAGAGGATAAGTTTTATTTTAGACATGTTTAGTTTAAGATCTCTACTGGACATCCAGTTTGAGATGTCTGAAAGGTAGTTGAAGATGTCAAATTGGAGGTCTGCGGAAAAAGTTGGAGCAGGATAGTTGGATTTGGGAATCATTAGCATAGGGAACTGATGAGATCACTAAGGAAAGTAATATAGAGGGAGAAAAGAAGAAAGCCCAAGACCTTGTGGGACACCTGTGGTTAGAGGGTGTGTGGCTGAGGCAGGGTGCTCATGGGAAGTGAGTAGATTGAGGAACTGAGTGGTTAGAGAGTTTGTGGGAGAGTCAATAGACATGTTGAATTTCCATAATATGAAGGCAAGAGTTGGAGAGGAGAAAAGCAATTATGAGCCAGGCACCAAATTCACTGAGAAGGGAAGGGGAATAACTTGGGGGGCCTGTAGACAATAGATACCAGGATTTTGATTGGATGGTAGACACAAATGGCCTGAATCTTCCTTAAAGAAAGAGATGATATTGAGTGATGGAAGTAGAAGTAGAACCTGGAAGTGACAATAGGGAGCAAGGAATATTCTAATCCCCCTGCCTAGACCGGTGAACCTACAAGAAAGAATGAAGGTACAGCCAGTACTAGAAAGGGAGGCTGGGTCATCTGGGGGTAGCCAGGTTTCAATAACAGTTGATAGATGTAAGGAGTGTGAGAGAAAAGGGTGAAGGGAAGTTTGTTGCCTGTGGAATAGGCATTTCAGAGGGCACTGAAGAATGACGGGTGGAAGGGCAATTTCCTTCTGAGGGTTTCTAGTAGTTTTGTTTCTTTTTGATATTTTTATTACTATGTTTTTGGGGGGAGCAGAATTTGAGGAGCCAGATTATCTTTCCACTTCTCTATCTTTCTAAATTTCAGGACGGAATTCCTAATATAATCAAATATAGACATATGATCTTTCTGCAAAAAGCTTGGAATTAGGTTGTCAACTAATAGTTGTCCAAGGCTCAACGAGGCCTTTCTCTTCTCCTCTTATCTCACCTTGACTTGCTTCACCTTATATTCTGTTCTATCCCATTCTGTCTCATCTCTCATCTTCTCTTCTCTTCTGTTCTCCTCTACTTTAATATCCTCATTCATCCCTATTTAATTATCAAATAGCCTTTCTTTTGAATGTTAGACCTGTGTCTCCACCTAGCTACAGGATGTCCTTAACTGCTAACCACCAACTTGCCCAATCCATCACAATCTTGTACAATTAAACTTGTGTTTTGTGATCACTTAGAAAGGAAAGTGGTAATCACTAAGTGTTATCAAGGGATCACAGAGGAAAAAGTCATGCCAAACTCTCTGCAGATCCCTTTGTGATAGTATATCTAGATTGATGTGTGGCAGCATGATATAATTGTTAGTTGGATTTGGAGTCAGAAAGACCTTTTTGAAGTCCTACCTCTGACAATTACTGACTGTATGACTTTGGGCAAGTCACTTAACCTCTCAACGCCCCAGGAAACCAAGAATATAAATTGCAAAGAAGGTGCTGATTTGCATTGTTGGGGGAAGTCCCCCACTGGCAGTACTCTGCAATGGTAAAATTATAGATCTGGTGAAAAACAGCCCAGACTGAAAGTTTAAGGAAATTCTATAGAGATAATTTCTTAATTTCAAGAAAATATTTAACAAAGCACACCATAATATCCTTTTAGAAAGGATTTAGAAATACTAGTCAGATAATTGTAGAGGTAGATTCATAGATGATTGAACAACTCTGATGTCAAAACAGAGGGAGACTTCTAGCAATTTACTGCAGGGTTCTTTTCTTGATCCTATCCAGTTCAATAACTTGGATGAAACAAAGAAGGCATTTATCAAGTGTCCATAAGACACAAAGCTGAAGATGCATTAATTGAAACTATCAAGATTTGACAATATTTTGACAAGTCAAAACAAAACTGAAATTGACAAGCTAAAATTCAATTGAAATACTTGCAGAGTCCTACATTTGTGCTAGGAAAAATTCAACTACCCAAATACAGAATGGGGATGTATGGCTTAATAGCTGCTTATTTGAAAAAGATGTAGGATTTTAGTTGGTGCTCATACCTCAATTGGTTTGTGATCTCGTCATAGTTTATGCATATCTCAACTCACTTATATCTGTCCATCTTTAAAATTCTTGCCTCTGTTCTTCCATAATTTTACCACAGAGGTTTTACCCAATGTGCTGGGCATTGGGTTCCACCATGCCTCTTGCCATTGTGAGGATACAAATAACAGGGCATAATTCAGTCACTCAGTCAATCAATTAATCAGTTGACACTAATTCAGTTGTGAAAAATGGCAGTTAACAGTTCTACTCTACTCCACTTTGACCAGACCAGCAATGCAGGGTATTCAGGTATGGGTAATGTGTATTATGAAGGACTCTGATAAATTAGAATATATGCGGAGCAGGGTGTCTGGGATGGTGAAGGGACAGGAAACTGTTAAAAATGGCTGAAGGAACAAGGCAGAATAGAAGATTTAAGGGCATATATTTGGGGGCAAACATTTGAAGGTTTGTTAGATGGGAGAGGAAATAGAATTATTTTAGAACTAAGATCAGTGAGTAGAAATTACATAGACATATTTTGGATCACTGTAGAAAAGAGACGCCCATAAATGGAATGAAATGCTTAGCTACCAATAACTGGTAATGAATCATAGAATTTTATGCCTGAAAGGGACCTCAGATTGTGTGTCTGTATTTTCCTAGGTTTCTTCATGGACAGGAAGTTGGTCTGGTTCTGTGTTGATCTAGAAACGAGACACAGGATATATTCAAGAGGGGATCTTTGTGTCCTCATCATCTTCCATATGTGAATGCACTCTCTCCTTACCTCTGCCTTATACAATCCCTAGCTTCCTTCAGATCTCAGCTCAAGTACCTTCTCCTAGCACTTAGCATAGTACCCAGCACATAGTAGATATTGACTCCTATAGGAAGCCTATTGTCATATCTGAAGTTGCTAGTGGCCTCCTCCTTGGAAATGACTTTCCATATATTTCATATTTACTTTTCTGTGTGTAACATGTATATATTGCCCATGTAAGTTTTATGTATGTCCACATGAGTTTGTTTAAATGTTGCCCACTAGGAGGCATTAATTGACAAGTCTAAGACTGGATAACATCCCTTTCCAAGGGAGATGGTGATTCTTGCCCACTGGGGAGCCAGTGACTGGGCCAGGGGGCTGGCTGCTCTGTTCTTCTCCCCAAGATAAGTACCAGACTAGAATTTTATTTATTTCTTCCTCCCTTCAAATATTATTGGTCTAAGAGAAATGATTTTTTTTTTTAGGCAATTGGGGTTAAGTGACTTGCCCAGGGTCACACAGCTAGTAAGTGTCAAGTGTTTGGTCTGAGGCGGGATTTGGACTCAGCTCTTCCTGACTTCAGGGCCGGTGCTCTATCCACTGAGCCACCTAACTGCCCTGAGAAATGATTTTATTCTTAAGTTAATTCTGCTTTCCTGGTCACTCTCCCTCAGAGTGGAAGGAGTTCCTCAAGTTCGTGTCTGAAGTATTGGTTTCTTCCCGCTAAATGCTAGTTTTACTCAAAAGACTATCACAAATAGTGAATCATTTATCCAAGTAGATAGCAAACAAAAATAACAGGTTGTTCAGATTAGAATATACTAGACACACAGAATGAACGCACTTTCTCACTGAGATCAAGATGAAATGAAAACGTTCCAGAGTTTATCCAAAGAAATTTCTTGAAGTCTCTAGAGAGAGAATCTAGAAATCAGAGACATGTTGAGGCATTGACTTCTCTACGTATCTGTTCCTACTCCAAGTCTTGTCTCTCTTTCTGGATTTCTCCCCAAGGAGGGTCTGAAACCATGTTGTCCATCTTGAAGCAGGAAACAAGAAGGTCTCTCTTCTCCCAAGTTCTTGTACCAGCTTTGTCTATCATACAAGTACAATGTCAACTAATCATCCTTTCCACCAATGAGAGGAGTCTCACTTAAGTAGCAGCTCATAAAATGCTTTAGGGTTTTGAAACTTAAGCTTTATGTGTGTGTGTTGTTTTTCTTTTATAAAAGGTAAGCTTGAGAGCAGGGACTGTTTGTGTGTTTGTACATGTCTTCATATCCTCAGAACTTACATGCCTGGCATATAGTTAATGCTTGTTGATTGAATGAATGATGACTTATTCCAAATCCTAGATCATTTTCTTTCTTTCAATTGGGGTTAAGTGACTTTCCCAGGGTCATACAGCTAGTAAGTGTCTGAGGCCACATTTGAACTCATGTCCTCCTGACTCCAGGGCTGGTGCTCTATCCACTGTGGTACTTAGCTGTCCCAAGCCCATTTTCTGCAACTGGGATCTTTCTCTCATCTGTAGTCTGGGTTGTCCAGGTGTGATCAATGTACCTGGGACAAGTAGATAGAGAGGCATAGGAGCTAGAAGATTAAATGGTACATGTATTCTACCAGGTTTACCTGAAAAGTCTGTACCAGGAAGGCTGTGAAGAAAACCTTAGTAAGAAGGATGGCACATTTTCCCAACCAAAACTAATGTTTCCTTTTGCCTACATATCCTTCCCTTTAGGGCATTAATGGAATTTGTTCTTACCACCATTTTTTTTTTTTTGTCCAGGTCTTTGATTTAATTGGCTTGGGGATAATCAAGGAGAGAAATGTGTGAGTAATGTGGATTGGCAACTATTCTGCAATTTGTAGCCTTAGGGGGTTGCCTGAGGAACTGAGCAGTTACGAGATTTGTCTAGGATGTCACAGCTGGTATGTGTCAGAGCTGAAAGTTAAAATGCAAGTCTTTCTTGACACCAAGGCCATGGGAGATATCAAGAAAGGCAGTCTGTCTGGAATATAATAATAATAGCAGTAATAATAATAGCCTTATAGCCCTTTAAGGTTTCCACAATGCTTTATATATATATATATACCATATTATTTAAGTCATACAACAACCTTGTTGTTTTAGCTTTTTTTAAAAATCCATTTTATCCATTTTTTTAAACTTCATTTTACAGATGGAGAATCCAAAGCTCAAATTTTGGATTTGCCACTGGTCACAAAGTTGGTAAGTGGAAAAGGTATGATTTGAAATCAGATTTTCCTAACTCCAGGTGTATCACTGTCTTTATGCCCAGCAAAATGGTGGGTTTTTATTTATTTATTTGTTTTTGAAAGAGCTCCTTCAGCAGTGGGGTACAGAAGACTTGAGGACAGAGGTCCTAAGTTCCAAGCAAGCCCTTTATCCTTAAAACACATATACTCACAAACCAACAGCAACTATCCCCAAAATCATTTCTGTGCATATGGTTGCTGTTAGGGAGGTAATAGCAATATTAAACTCCAAACTAACCCAGAACAGACAAACAAAAAGGGATGGTTTTCAAATACAATTTGCTGTGATGAAGTGCCCTATGATTGCTGGGTGGAGAAGAGGCGCAGTGCTTAGAACACTGTGGGAGAACCTCTTCAATCAATATTTGGAAGGCGGGACTTGGAATTCTCCAAGGCCCATTCTAGCCATGGTGTTCTGAGTTATGTTTAGCCACAAAAAGCATTTTTGGTCATTAGCTCTGCATTGTTCCGAACCCCAGGCTACCACTGTTATTCGTGAGAAGCTGGAGGTGGGAGACAAACCCAGAGCATTGTTTGACTACACGATGTACCCAGGAAGGCTCTGCTGTCATGCCCTCCTGACCCTATGGAGAATGATTTCACAATCTGGCCCATGAGGAAGAGCTGACCTGTGAGCTTTACTCCTTTTAGGATACTGTAAGTGATCCAACTTTATTTGGAAGTGGTGCACTCAGGTTAGAGGATTAGGCAAATTGCTTATTTGGGAAAAAAAAAAAAAGAACAAACCCCAAACTCCCAAGACAGCCCTTTTCCACAACAGGGGGAAAATCATTAACCAGGGTACTTAAGTGCCTTCCTTGAGCCTGAACCATGGATTGAGAGAGATGCAGAGTAGTGCGGAGAACATTCCTTGCCACAAGTAGCTTACCATCTAGCTAGAGATGATGGTTTACCATCTAGAAAATAATACCACAATTACAGTAATACTACAACTCATGACTCATATTGTGTACCTTCTTTACAAAACCTCAACTAACAAGGTAAGGTAGCATACTGAATATACACGTTGATGGCCAACTACCCTCTCCCCCAAATGCTTGGCTTCCCATTTCATCTATCTTCTCAACTTTCACACCTAACAGCTTCACTCTACCTTAGCCATCTATTGGAATAGTCATATATAGGATGTCTCATCTATAATTGTGCTATTTTCATGATACTGGACTCTGAAATTCTCCTTCTGATTGTAATCTATTTCTTCCATTTCTATGTCTGCTTTACCTGAACCTATTCTTTTTTCTTTCTTTTTAAAGTCTTATTTAGGTGTTTTATTTTAGAATTAAAAACATTTACAGATTGCTCCCATTCCATGAGAGGTCTCTTGTAACAAAGTAAAACAATTAAGTAAAATTAACAATACAGTGACCTCATCTGAAAAGTACATGGAATATTCTATATCTGTAGCACTACCTCCCACTTCTCCATTAAAAAAATGAATAGAAACCTATTTTTTTTTCTTCTTCCTACCTCCCCACCCATTGGGAAAAAAGAAAAGAAAAACAAATTCTATATAACAAATATGAAGGGTCCAGCAAAACAAATTCCGTCAATGGATATGTGTGTGTGTGTGTGTGTGTGTGTGTGTGTGTGTGTGTGTGTGTGTTTATATTCTATACCTAAAATCTAACACTTCTTTGTCATGGATAGCACATTTCATCATTAGTCCTCTGGAATCATGTATGGCCATTGCACAGTTAGGTTTGATTAATGCAAGTTCAAATAATGTGAAATTCAGTTTAATGCTAATTACAAGAATGATGCCAGGTTGTATTTAATGCAAACTCAAATTCAATTAATGTAACATGTGCGAGCTAATCAAAGGTTTTGGCATACCACAATGTTGTCAGTCTGCATTTGTCTCCTGTGGATGCGATGTGCTATGTACCCTATTGCTAACAGTCATTTTAATTTTTTAAAAGAGTCCCTAATAAAATGGACAAAAGAAATAATACTTCAGATGGAAATACTGACAATGCAAAAAGTAAGAGGCTTGTTATTACGTTAGAACAAAAAGTTGATGTAATTTAATGGCATGAATGTGGTCCCAGTAACTAGGATGAGATATCAGAATGACTATTGAAAAAAAAAAGAAAAAGGCAAAATTGCATGAGTTTTTAGTGGCTTGCAAACAACTGTAAGGAATAGAAGTGTCACATTGATAAAAATGGAGCATCTTTTAGTTGTAGGGATTAAATGTTGCATTCAAAACCTAATTGTTCTTAGAATAACAGTCATTCACACAAAAACTTCAGATATATTTAAGGAAGTGAAAGAAAGTAGAAATAAAGTGAAAGGTAAAGAAACTTTTCCTGCAAGCATTGGTTGGTTTAATTGCTGTAAAAATTAAGTTAAATTACATAACGTTAAAATTACTGTAGTGAATGCCAGTACAAATGAGGATGCTGTAGCTAAATACCCTGATATTTTGAAGGAAATAAAAGATTTTTAATGTGGATGAAAAAGGCTTATTCTGACAAAAGATACTTTCCAGAGCTCACATTTCTAAGAAAGAAAAAAATTCAATCTCTATATCAAGGGTCTAAAGATGACCTGACACTTTTATTTGGAGATAGTGCTGAGGGGGATTTAAAATTAAAACCAATGCTTGTTTATCAGTCTCAACATCCTTTATTGCTGTTAGTTCTCAGGTGTTCAAATAACAAAGCATAGATGACTAAAGTTATTTTTGAAGATTGTTTTCAAGTTATTTTAGTTTAGCTTTTGAAAGATGTTGCAAGGACAACAATATTTCACTTAGAGCCTTATTGATTTTAGATAATGACCCAGGTCACACAACTACATTTGGTTCATTGTATGAGAAATGGGAGCATGTAATTTTGCTGAAATGTGGATAAAGAGCTGGGCACCTACCAACATATTTATAAAGATTTAAAGAAAGAGAAGCCAGTTTGGTGTATGCTACTGAAATATTTTAAACAACAATAACAATGTTTTTGTCATGTCATGAATGTAGGCTTATCTTTTGGTATGGTATCTAGTAACTTTAAAAAAATTTTTTAATTCATTTATTAATTTATTAATTTTTAGTTTTTAACATTCACTTCCATAAGAAATTGAGTTCCAAATTTTCTCCCGATCTCATCCCTCCCCCACCCCAAGATGGTGTGCATTCTGAATACCCCTTCCCCTAATCTGCCCTCCATTCTATCTCTCAGCCTTCTTTTATCCCCTTCCTCTTTTATTTTCCTATAGGGCAGAAGAGATTTCTATACCCCATTGCCTGTATATCTTATTTCCCAGTTGCATGTGAAAACAATTTTTAACATTTGTTTTTAAAACTTTGGGTTCCAAATTTTCTCCCTTCCTCCCTCCCCACCCACCCTCATTGAGAAGGTAAGCAACACGATACAGGTTATATATGTGCAGTCATGCAAAACACTTCCATAGTAGTCATGTTGTGAAAAACTATATTTCCGTTCATCCTATCCCATCCCCTGTTTATTCTATTCTCTCTTTTGACCATGTCCCTCCTCAGAAGTATTTGCTTCTGATTACCCTCTCCCCTAATCTGCCCTCCTCTTTATCATCTCCCTGCTCTCTTATCCTCTTCCCCCCTATTTTCCTGTAGGGTAAGATAGATTTCCATGGTATTTCCTCCTTAAGCCAAATCCAATGAGAATAAGATTCACTCATTCCCTCTCACCTTCCCTCACTTCCCCTCCACTATAAAAGCCTTTTCTTGTCTGTTTTATGTAAGATAATTTACCCCATTCTACCTCTCCCTTTCTCCTTCTCCCAATAAAATCCTTTCTCACCCCTTATCTTCAACTCACCCTGTGCCCTCTATCTATCCATATTTTTTTCCCTTCAACTACCCTAATACTGACAAAGGCCTCATGAGTTACAAATATCTTTCCATGTAGGAATGTAAACAGGTTCCTTAATCTTAATAGGTCCCTTATGATTTCTCTTTCCTGTTTACCTCTTCATGCTTTTCTTGAATCTTGTATTTGAAAGTCAAATTTTCTATTCAGCTCTGGTCTTTTCATCAAGAATGCTTGAAAGTCCTCTATTTCACTGAATATCCATTTTTTCCCCTGAACGATTATGCTTAGTTTTGCTGGGTAGGTGATTTTTGGTTGTAATCCTATCTTCTTTGCCCTCTGGAATATTATATTCCAAGCCCTGCAGTCCCTTAATGTAGAAGCTGCTACATCTTGTGTTATCTTGATTGTGTTTCCACGATACGTGAATTGTTTCTTTCTGGCTGCTAGCAATATTTTCTCCTTGACCTGGGAACTCTGGAATTTGGCTACAATATTCCTAGGAGTTTTCATTTGGGAATCTCTTTCAGGAGATGATCAGTGGATTCTTTCAATTTCTATTTTGCCCTCTGGTTCTAAAGTATCAAGACAGTTTTCCTTGATAATTTCTTGAAAGATGATGTCTAGGCTCTTTTTTTGATCATGGCTTTCAGATAGTCCAATAATTTTTAAGTTCTCTCTCCTGGATCTATTTTCCAGGTCAGTTGTTTTTCCAATGAGATAGTTCACATTGTCTTCTATTTTTTCATTCTTTTGGCTTTGTTTTACAATGTCTTGTTTTCTCATAAACTCACTAGCTTTCATTTGCTCCATTCTAATTTTTAAGGAATTATTTTTTTCAGTGAGCTTTTGGACTTCCTTTTCCATTTGGCCAATTTTGCTTTTTAAGGCATTGTTCTCCTCATTGGCTTTTTGGACCTCTTTTGCCATTTGAGTTAGTCTATTTTTTAAGGTGTTATTTTCTTCAGTATTTTTTTGGGTCTCCTTTAGCAAGCTATTGACTTGTTTTTCATGATTTTCTTGTATCACTCTCATTTCTTTTCCCAGTTTTTCCCCTACTTCTCTTACTTGCCTCTCAAAATCCTTTTTGAGCTCTTCCATGGCCTGGGACAGATTCATATTTTTCTTGGATGCTTTGGGTGTTGGAACTTTGACTTTGTTGTCTTCCTCTAGTTGTATGTTTTGATCTTCTTTGTCATCAAAGAAAGATTCTATGGCCTGACTTTTTTTGTGCATTTTGCTCATGTTTCCAGTCAATTGCTTGAGTTTTAAACTCTTTGTTAAGGTAGGGGTCTGCTTCCAGTGTGGAGAATGTACTGTCCCAACCTTCGGGGGTTTTGTGCAGCTGTTTTCAGAGATACTTCTAGGGACCTGTAAGTTTTCAGTTCTTCCAAGGTGGTATGATCAAGGGCGAAGTGTTTACTCCTTTCCTGGCCTGGGCTCTGGTCTATGAGTGACCACAAGCACTCTTTTCTGCCTTAGAACTGTGAGGAGGATTCCCTCTCCACCACCACAAGCTCCACCACACCAGTGCTCCTTCTCACCCCAGGATCACCACCCGGAACTGTGACCCAGATCCAAGCATAGGCAAAGCAAGAAAATCCTGCCTCAGCACCAGCAAAGAGATCCCCGCAATCCTCCTCTGATCAGCCACTCGATTCCCCCTCAGTCTGTGGGCTGGAAGCTACAGAAGCAGCCACTGCCCCAGGGTTGCACAGGGAGTGGGCTGGGACCAAGCTTCTCTCTCACTGAGGTCACAGACTTTTCCTACTGACCTTCTAAGTTGTCTTTGGTGTTTGTGGGTTGAGAAGCCTGGAAACTGCCAGAGCTGCCCATGATTCAGTCCTCTGAGGCCTGCTCCAGGTTTGCTGAGACCTGATCTTTGCCTGTGCACCCATGCTGAGCTGCATTCCTCTCCCAGTGTGGTGCAGTAGACCTTTCCAATCAACCATCCGGGTTGTCTTGGGCTGGAAATTTGTGGGGGTTGGGGGAGAGCTGAAGCAAGTCACTCTGCCATCTTGGCTCTGCCCCACCAGTAACTTTTAATTTTTAAAATTTTGCCTTCTATAACTACTCAATTACTTGGTAACAAACTTGAGTCAGAAAAACATTTTCTTATTCTTTTCTATTATATTACATTAACAAACAGATAAAAAGTTATTTAAAAAATTGTTGCATACTTTTGTTGGGCTGGAAGCAATTACTATATTTTACATATAATTTTTGATAGTGTGAATTGGATAGTGGAACATGATCACTTAACAGATCCATTATTTGCACTAATCAGGACCTGGTTCTTACAACCTTTAAAGTTGTTTGTTTTTTACAATATTGCTATTGCATCATCAGGACTTTGTTCTGTGAACTTTGGATTCAGTCAAAGGGCTGAACTTGGGGACTTAGAGGGCCACATGTGGCCTAGAGGCTGCAGGTTCCCCACCCCTGACATAAATTGTTCTTCTGGTTTTATTCATTTCATCATTCATTAGTTTTTTCAAAACGTCTTCACAGTTTTCATTTTATAATATTGGTGTTATAGTATAAATTATTCTCATTCTCCTTATTTTGTATCAGTTTGAATGAGATATAATCTCTGTGAAGACTTCTCAGGGTGGTGATGAAAAGACTGTCTCAAAACTAGAGATAGGCTCTGAGAGAACGAATAGGCCATAAGTTTAAATTACCTAAACCTATAGGAACTCGGCCCTAAACCCCCTCCTGATTGCCACACCACTGTCATGTCAGCATTAGGTTTACTAAAGAAGGACATGTATGTTTGGATTGGCTATACCCTGTTTCCTTGTTCTTTGTCCCAGCCAATAGAAACAGGAAAAATTTTCACTCCTAGAATGTAAGCCCGCCTCCCAGCCAATGGGAGTAAGGGATAGTGGTGAGTGGAGGTTTGTTTGCATTAGGGTATATAACCTCATTTTGTTCTCTGTGCCTCGCCTCTCTCCTGCTGGTAGTGTACTGGAGGAGCAGACGCTCCTTCTCGGGAGATCGTAACAATTGCAATGAAAAATAACCTTTGCTTCCACCTTGAGAAGTCTCTGAATTTAATTGTGTTAGAGTCGCTGTCCCACACAAGTTCATAGAAGTTTTTTCCATGACTTTTAAAAATCATCTAGTTCATCATCTTTACATCTATACATTTTAAAATCATCTACTACATCAGCTTTACAGGAATTCCAAGCTTTCTACCCATTCTTTCCATCCATCACCACTCTTCTGGCCTCACTTTTGATTTGAATAGTAGGTTCTTAATAAATACCTGTGTGGGGTGTTTGTGACCCCCCCAAAATAATCAAATCAGAGACTTTTTTTTTAAGAGAGGCAAAAAAGAGTTTTGTTGCTTTCTCATGAGAAAGGACACACTCAGCATTGCTCAAGATGGCTCCTGTCAGGGTGAGTCAGGGAGTGTAGCTCAAAGCCAGTTTATGTAGACCCTAAGGCAGAACCCCCACCCACCCACTAGCTCACTCTTCTTCCCTTTGGCTGGGCTTCAGAGCTCACAGTCTACTTGGGGAAACATTAAAGGCACGAAACAAGGAACTGTTGGTTCAGCAGGAAAGTAAGATAAAAGGAGGGGAAAGCCAGAAAGCCTGGACAAACAAGCTACTTTTGGGGACATTGCCTGATGTACTCCCTTATCTTGTTTACGTATTTGTGTAATCAATAACCTAATCTCCCCCTGTCCTGTTTTCTTATCAATTCTGTGGGAACCAAACTGTTAGCTTTTCTCACATACCCATTTATTAAATAATTAAGAGAAGAACTAGATGAGGACAATATCATGGAGACCTAGGAAATAGAGTTTGAAGAAGGACAGGTCATAAACAATAGCAGAAAGGCCATGAAAGACTGAGAACAATCCACTGAATTTGGCTAAGAGATAGGTTACCATCATCCTTGAAAGAGGAATAAAGAGTATGACCCTTTATAGTCTACCTTCCTTCCTTGCTTCCTTCCTTCCTTCCTTCCTTCCTTCCTTCCTTCCTTCCTTCTTTCCTTCTTTTCTTCCTTCTGAGTCATAGCCGCTAGTTCCTTCGGCACCTGCATGCAGTTCTTTTAAGTTTGGTGGTTTTCACTCAGGGCAAATGTTTAACAATTAGTTCTCTGAAAAAAAAAATTTGCAGGACACACTTTTAAGTTTGACCTGTATTTACATTTTCTCCATGATTTTCTTAAGCAGACAATCAACCCAACAATAAATCAAGCCCTGCTTTGTAGTGTTTGCTGATTTTCAAGGTGTAAATTTAACAATTGGCTCTCCCAGGCTTTAGTAGCGCCCTTGAAGTTGCTCACCAAGGGCCAGGTGGTAGCAGAGGGTTGGAGACAGGAGAATGCCACACAGAGAAGCAAGGGGAAAAGGACTGCTGAACACATGGCACTAAGAATACAATGAGGCTTTTCCTGAAGAGCAGGGAGCTGGGTACTGAGGAAGAAAGCAGCTGCTTGTCCTCTAACGAATGAAGCTATAGCTCCAAGGGACTGTGTCAGGTGAAAGACCCCCTGGGATGGGGCAGAGATGTAGTTTGCCTAGATCTCAACAGTTCTTTAGTCGTTTTTCAGTAGCGTTCGACTCTTTGTGACCCCTTTTGTGGTTTTCTTGGCAAAGATACTGGGGCAGTTTATTGTTCAGTCGTTTCAGTCATGTCTGACTCTTCATGACCCCATCTGGGTTTTTCTTGGCAAAGATATTAAAGCAATTTGTCATTTCCTTCTCCAGCTCATTTTACAGATGAAGAAACTGAGGCAAACAGAGTTAAGTGACTTGCTCAGAGTCACAAAGCTAGCTAATAAGTGTCTGAGGACAGATTTGAACTCAGGTCCTCCTGACTCCAGGCTCAGCACTCTATCTATTGTGCCTTCTAGCTGCCCTAGATCTTAAAGCATGTGAGAAAAAGTATCATGTTATTCTGGAAAATGCAGTTAAATGTGGGCTAGATGAGGGCATAGTCAGGGGGATTCAGGGCTGTTAGAATGAAGCTACCCACAAGACAGTTTCCACTAGGGAAGGGAACTCCATTGTGGACTGTAGGGATCTACATTTGGCCTTTACCATTTAAAATTTTTATTAATGGCTTGGATAAAGGCAGAGTTGGCATGCTGATCAAATTTGAAGAAGGCACCAAACTGGGAGGGATAGATAATTTTTTTTAGCAGATACTAGGCTGAATTTAATAAGATGAAATTCAAAAGGGATAAATGTAAAGTCTTATACTTGATTTTTTGGGGCAGCTAGGTGGCAGTGGGTAGAGCACTATCCCTGGAGTCAGGAAGACATTCACCTTCCTGAGTTTAAATCTGGCCTCAGACCCTTACTAGCTGTGTGATTCCAGGCAAGTCGCTTAACCCTGCTTGCCTCGGTTTCCTCATCTGTAAAATGAGCTAGAGAAGGAAATGGCAAACCACTTCAGTAATTCTGCCAAGAAAATCTCAAATGAGGTCATAGAGAGTCAGACACGACTGAAAAATGACCTAACAACAACAAAAATTGAGGTATACACACATATATGTACATACATATATGCACTTACTACACAGAGTTGTTGTAAGGAACAACTAAGATAACAAATGTGTAGTGCTTTCTTTACAAGTCTTGAAGAACTCTATAAATGCCAGTTATTTTTTTTCCTTTTTTTTTTTTTTAGTGAGGCAATCAGGGTTAAGTGACTTGGCCAAGGTCACACAGCTAGTATGTGTCAAGTGTTTGGTCTGAGGCTGGATTTGAACTCAGGTCCTCCTGACTTTAGGGCTGGTGCTCTGTCCACTGTACCACCTAGCTACCTCTAATGACAGTTATTATTCCAAGGAGATCCTGTTTCTTCTGATTTCTATTCTTAAAATTTTAGTGGATGTTATCTTTAAGTTTTGCCAGACAAATTGTCTCCCATAATCTATCTGCTACTAGCCTGAAAATATTGTTATGCAAAAAATACTAACAAAATGTCAAGGATATCAAGGGAATCAATGAAAAAAAATGTCAAGGAAGGTGATCTAGCTGTACCAGATCTCAAACTACATTATAAAGCGGTAATTATCAAAACAATGTGGCACTACCTAAGAAATAGAGCAGTGGGTCCGTGGAATAGATTAGGTACACATTATATTATAGTAAATGACCATTGTAATCTACTATATGATGCACTCAAAGATCCACACTTTTGGAACAAAAAACTAATCATTTGACGAAAACTGCTAGGAAAACTGGAAAATTGTAGAAACTAGGTATAGACCAACTTCTCACACTGTATACCAAGATAACATCAAAATGAGTACATGATTTACACATAAATGGTGATACCATAAACAAATGAGGAGAACATGGAATAGTTACTTGTCAGATCTATGGATAAAGGAAGAATTTAGGACCAAAGAAAATATAGGGGCATTACAAAATATAAAATAGATAATTCTGATTATATAAAATTTAAAAGTTTTTGCACAAACAAAACCAATGTAATCAAAATTTAAAGGAATGCAGAAAACTGGGAAAATTTTTTTCAACAAGTGTTTCAATTTTTGTAGTAAGTAACTCTGATAAAGGCATCAATTCTCAAATATATAGAGAACTGAGTCAAATTTATAAAAATACAAGTCATTTCTCAATTGATAGTCAAAGGATATGAACAAAGTTTTTGGACTTTGTTCTCTATAGTCTCTATAAGATCTGTATAGTCATATGAAAAAATGCTCTAAATCACTATTGATTAATAAATGCAAATTAAAACAACTCTGAGGTACCACCTCATACCTATCAGATTGGTTAAATATGACAAAAGTGGAAAATGATGGATGTTGGAGAGGATGTAGGAAAACTGGGACACTAATGCACTGTTGGTGGAGCTGTGAACTGATCTAACCATTCTGGTGAGCAATTTGGAACTATGCCCAAAGGACTATATAACTACGTATTTCCTTTGATCCAGCAATACCACTACTAGGTCTATATCCCAAAGACATTTTTGAAAAAGGGTAAAGGTCCTGTTTGTACAAAAATACTTATAGCAACTCTTTTTGTGGTGGCAAAGAATTGGAAATTGAAGGGATGCCCATCAATTGGGTAATGGCTGAACAAGCTGTGGTGTATGATTGTGATGGAATACTATTGCACCATAAGAAATGACAAGCAGGATGATTTTTAAAAAATCTGGAAAGACTTAACCTGAACTGATGCAAAGTAAAGTGAGCAGAACCAGGAGAATGTTGTCACTGTAACAGTAATACTGTTCGATGAAGAATGGTGAATGATTTAGCTTTTCTCAGCAATGCAAATGATCCAAGACAATCCCAAAGGGCTAATGATGAAGCATACTATCTGTCTCCAGAGAAACAGCTGATATTGATTGAATACAGACTGAAGCTTGCTATTTTTCACTTTCTTTTTTTCATTCTTTTTTCTTATTTGAATCTTCTTATACAAAATGACTAATATGGAAATGTTTTACATGATTGCATATGTATAACCTATATCTGATTGCTTACTGTGTCAGGAAGTGGAGAGGGCAGGGAGGGAGAGGATAGAATTTGAAGCTCAAATCTTTAAAAAAATGTTAAAAATTGTTTTAACATGTAATTGGGGAAATATATTAAAATGTTTATTGATGAATTTTCTTGATATGTAGTTATGAGCAAGTTTTGACTGTATACTGTTTGCATAAATATTTGTTATATAGTGGTATGTGAGAGCAAATTATTAATACTGTTTTTATAATTTTTGAGTTTGTACTCATTGCATTTATATTATTTTGTTCATGTGCTATGTTCTAATTACATACAGTTTTGCTTGCTGTAATAATGCACACAGTTTTTGTTCAAATTAATATTACTGTTTTTGTTGAATTTGCCAAACATGGAATTTTAAAAAGATGGCTGCTGAAAGGCTGACATCTGCTGTCATACTGTAACTTAAAAATCAGAGAGTTCTCTTAATATTAGAAATAGACCCCAATTATAAGACTAAAGACATTTTAAGAATTTTCACAGGAATTTAAAAGTTTCAGGATATTGCAGAGTTAAGCACACTATCATAAAATTAGACAAGGTAAATCAGAAAGTGTTATCTGAATTACCTGAAATTTTTAATTATGCAGCCATTCTTGAGGAACTGACGATAGGAAATAGTACCTGGGAGCTCCTCTGAGGAGGAGCTATTGCTTAGAAAACTGGGAGCCTTGCTGAACAAGGAAGGTATTCTTTTTAGAGAAAAAATTATTTTATTTTTTTCAATTATCAAGCATTTATTTTTTCTCCTTCCCACATTCCTCCACTCATTGAAAAGAAAAACTCTCGGTATAAGAACCCCATTGTAAGACAAACATCATCAAGCAAAAGAAATTCCTACGTTAGCCACTTCAAAAACTGAGTGTCTGAAAGATTCTTCATATTGGTCCATCATGTCTCAGGGGTGATGTGGACATCACTTTTCTTTCTTAGTTCTCCAGAATCATGTCTGATCATTCATTTGATCAGAGTTCTTTAGTTTTTCAGAATTGCCTGGGTTCTGCAATACTGATGTTATTGTATAAATTGTTCTTCTGGTTCTGCTCTCTTCATTTGGCACCCCCTGCTCCAAGAGAGCAGTAGTGAGAGACTGGTATCAGCCTGGTGTCAGATATGCTACAGCAGTAGAAGGCACCAGAAAAAGAAAATAGGATTAGCTCAAGGTAAGATTATACTAGTCTATCTTTTGAAATGCATTTCCTCTTGCTTTGTTTGGACTATGTGAATCACTCATAAGCTTGTCACATAAAATAGGGGCTAAAATTATTTTTATTTCATATTATATTCCTTAATCAATAGCCTGGGTCCCCTTTGAGATCATCCTGGAGACTCTTAGCAAAACTGTAAAACTGGCTGGAGCTGTTGCAAAAGGGTTTTTTCAATCCCAGCATGCCCCTGGTTGTATGCAAATCAACTTGGGAGGTCAGGTGGCACTGCTGACCTTTATTCTACATTTGTGCCAGCAACAGCATTGTTAGCCTCCCCTACAAGCACATACAGCTATTAAAATATTATAAAGTCTGGAATAGTATTCTAAATATTTTTAGACTGTCCTATTGTGGCTTATTTTAACGTTTTTACATTATTATCCTTGGGGGGATGGGGTATGGAGACAAGGAAGTGTGAGAAGGTCCTTGGAAGTACACCTTCCATTTCTGAAGGCTTCTTGGGGGTTGCTTCATTCTTTGTCTCTATCCCCCAGTGCCTAGCACAGTACCTGGCACATAGTAGGAACATTAATTAAATTAAAACATTAAATAAAATGCTTCTTAGCATTTAATAAATTCTTTATTAAAGCATTAATAAATGCTTTTTCATTAATGGATTGATTTTATGTCTGTGTTATAGGGAGCTGAGAAATTCCAGAAGATAGCTAACTAACCCATGGAGACACATCATTAGGAAGGAAGTATGAGGATGGGAGGATGGGGTATTTCCTTTTTGCCAATATTCCTAATAGGGGTACAGCTTCTAGTCCTCAAGCTTAGAGGAAAGAAGAAGCTCTGAAAGGTGAGTCTTGAATACTTTTTACTACTCCAAGAACAAGCCTAGCCTGAAGTACCAGTGAGAGAATTTGGAATCATGCAAAAACATTTCATGAACAAACATCAGAATATCATAGGATCTAGAAATCTAAGGTATCTTAAAGATCCTGTAGTTCATTCTCATTTTGCAGATGAGGAAACTGAGACCCAAAGTGTTTAAATGAATTGTCCAAAGTCATATAGAAAGCAAAGGCTACAGCCAGGACCTAAACCCTGGTCCCTGACTCCAAGTTTTCCACTATTTCAGGCATTTTCCCCCAAAGATAGACAATATGAAGTGTATTTAACTAAAATGTGTTTTTCTTCCCCATTTGCGTTGTTTTGACTACATGAAACCAAACCTCTTATGCATTTTATTGAAGGTTTCTGCCCTTTCTTCCCAGCACAATGTTCTGTTAATAGTTCTAGACATAATGAGTACTTAGCTCCCAATCTCACTCCAAATTCTCAGAACATTCATTAATCTTCCTTAATGTGAGTCTTTGATGCTTTTGCAAAAAGTACCATACCTCTCAGTTGCCCAAGTACATTTTTTTCTGCTTGTCTTTTCTTACTTAGAAAAAGGAGGCAAGATACAGGGTGTGTTGAAGGAAGAAGGTTTATCTGACTCAACTTTTCACCCCAAGTTTTGGGCCGCATGTGACAGCTGTGTGCGTGGGCTCCCACTACATTGCACTGACTCCTTGGCCTGATCACTGGCTGGGTCATCACATGCCTGCTTCTGACTCAGCAGCATCAGTAGGGCCTTGGCCTTGAACAATTTCCCTTTCCCCAGAAGCCTACCTGGAGCTCAAAATCTTGGCTTAGTGGAATGCCATTTGTGAAAGCCTTTAACAATTCTAGGGGATGGATATGATCATCTCCTATCATCTCCTTTAGCCTGTACCCTTGCAAGTCCGTTGTTATACTATAGATGGTCCCATTACCTCAGTGAGCCTAAAGTGTAGGCATTCTAAACTAATCTGCTGGTGCATTAGCTAATAGATTCAATTGCGGTTTATTGGCCACAAAAACTTTATAGTTTGTAGGAGTGCCTGGCAGGGTGATTGATCTGCCTAAGTGTCTGAATTCAGGTGGGGACTGAAAAGGGCTCTGAGCAATAAAAGACCAAGTTGGGGCTGTATTTTTTTTTTTAAAGAATCAGAATCCAAGGAACTGATGCAGGAATTGATTGCAGGAGCAGAGATTCAGCCTAGAGGATCTTTACTTATTTAGGAGGAAAGACACAGGGCAGATTGGAGGGACTGAATGCCTGACTGTACCTGCCTCTCCAAACTTTTGTGCTCCTTGCTTAGCCTCAGCAATATGTTGGCCTGATTACAGGCCAAGACCCCCAAACACCTTCTGGTTCAACTGTACCAGCAGTGCCATTGACTTAAATGACTCACTCTTCCAATTCTGATGCATGCTGGGCATGGGCTGTGAAACAGCAACCCAGTGACAACCCTGGTCTGCCACAGATGCTCAAGAAGACTACCCATAATTCTGTTTTACTAGCTGCCTGTTGGACATCTCTACCGGGATAGTATTGCACAGGTATGTCAAAATTCATGTGTCCAAAACAGAGCTCATTTTTCCTACTCCCTCTCCCTGCCCCCTCTTTCAAATGTCATTATTTCTGACTAGAGTCCTTTATTCCGCCAGTGACTCAGGTTCTCAAACTTAGAGCCCTCCTGGACTCTTCACTAATCCCTGCCTCCATCTGTTGAGGCTGCAAATCTTGTCAATTCTACCTTCATGGCCTCTCTCGTATCCGCCTTGCATCTAGGTCACCAGGTGATATAGTGGATAGACCT
The DNA here is from genome assembly GCF_900497805.2 of Vombatus ursinus. Classification (NCBI taxonomy): domain Eukaryota; kingdom Metazoa; phylum Chordata; class Mammalia; order Diprotodontia; family Vombatidae; genus Vombatus; species Vombatus ursinus. The sequence goes on from NW_020948840.1 coordinate 13,852,283, forward strand.
CTGGGCCTGATGTCAGGAAGACCTTAGACACATACTAGCTTTGTGACCCTGGTCAAGTTATTTAGCCTCTGTTCACCTCATTTTGCTCATCTATAAAATGTGGATCGCAATAGCCACCCATCTCACAGAGTTGCTGTAAGGATCATATGAAATAATATTTGTAAAGCACTTAGCAGGTGCTTAATAAATACTTGTTGTCAAACAAGAGAGAACTATCTCTATAGTTCTATATATAACTATAAAGAAGAGATTATGAAATGCAAAATAGATAATTTTAATTACATTAAATTGAAAAGTTTTTGCACAAATAAAGCCAATGCGTCCAAAATTAGGAGTGGGGCAGAAAACTGGGAAAGAATTTTTACAATTAGTATCTCTGATAAAGGCCTCATTTCTAAAATACATAGAGAACTGAGTCAAATTTATAAGAATACAAATCATTATTCAATTGATAAATGGTCAAAAGATATGAACAGGCAGTTCTCAGATGAAGAAATTAAAGCCAAATTTAGTCATATGAAAAAATGCTCTAAATCACTATTAATTAGAGAAATGCAAATTAAAACAACTCTGAGGTACCACATCCCACCTATCAGATTGTTCAACATGACAAAACAGGTAAATGATAAATGTTGGAGAAGATGTGGGAAAATTAGAACACTAATACATTGTTGGTGGAGTTGTGAAATGATCCAACTATTTTGGAGAGCCATTTGGAACCATGCCCAAAGGGCTATAAAATTATGTATACCCTTTGACTCAGCAATACCACTTCTAGGTCTGTATCCCAAAGAGATCATAAAAAAACAGGAAAAGGACCCAATGTACAAAAGTATTTAAAGCAGCTCTTTTTGTGGTGGCAAAGAATTGGAAATTGAGGGAGTGCCTATGAATTGGGGAATGGCTGAACAAGTTGTGGTATGTGCATATAATGGAATACTATTGTGCTATAAGAAATGATGAGCAGGCAGACTTCAGAGAAACCTGGGAAGACTTGTATGGACTGATGCTGAGTCAAGTGAGCAGAACCAGGAGAACATTGTACACAGTAACAGCCACTTTGTGTGATGACTGACTTTGATAGACTTGACTCTTCACAACAGTGTAAGAATCTAAGACAACTCCAAAAGACTCACAATGGAAAATGATATCCACATCCAGAGAAAGAACTTTGGAGTCTAAATGCAGATGAAGCATACGATTTGCTATCCTTTCCCTTTGTTGTTTTGTTTTATTGCTTCATTCTTGTGGTTCCTCCCATTAGTTCTAATTGTTCTTTATGTCATGACTAATGTTCTTTACATCATGACTAAATATGCTTAACATGAATGTATATGTAGAGCTTATATCAGATTGTGTAAAGTCTTGGTGGGGGGAAGAAGTGAGATGGGGAGAAAATTTAAAACTCAAAATCTTATGGAAGTGAATATTGAAAACTAAAAATAAATATATTAATTATAAAAAAAATGCTTGTTGACTTCCCAATCATCTTTTTTCATGCCCTTGCTTGGGCTTTTGCAATAGCCTCCTAATTGGTTTCTCTGCTTCCAGGCTCCCTCATCTCAAAGCTATCCTCTACAAGCTTCCAAATTGATTTTCCTAAACTATACCTTTAGCCATGTCACTCTCTTGCTCAAGAAGCTTTAGTGGTTTCCTATTGCCTCTAAGATAAAATACAGAAACCTTCTTTTTGATATTTAAAGTCCATTAAATTCCAGTGATAACCCTTTCCCCTATATTTTTTTTCAATCACTGACGTATTCTGAATACGAAGTTGTCTAACTAAATAATCCTACTTGCTGTTCCCCAAACAATACGAAGTCTATCTCTTATTTCCATGCCTTCACATAGTCTCTCTCACTTATGCTTTGAATTCACTTCTTCCTCGTCTGTCTTTTGATTGTACTGCTGCCTAACTTATATGTCACTCTCTTTTCCACAAGAATAGCACAAGACACTTAAGCACTTTACTAAAATCTAAATAAACTACACCATTCCCTTGTGATGAAAGGCTTGTTGTATTGCAGCAAGGAACCCATTGGGATTAAATCACATAAATTTTTATATAACTCAATTATTATACTTGTGTAATTATTTTGCTTAGGATTTCTAACAGTAGTAGTGGTAGCAGCAGCAGTAAACATTTATATAATTTTCACTTTTGGGTTTGGGAAGTCCTTTATGTATAGTATAATCCTTAAAAAACAACCTTGTGAGGTAGGCATTAGCATTATTCTCATTTTGCAGATGAGGAAACTGAGGCTAAGAGAGGGTAAGTGACTTGCCAAGGGCAAGCTAGTAAGTAGCACACAACTAGTAAGTATCACTTCAAGGCCATTTCTAAATCAGCAGCACGCCAGCCATTCGCCTTGTCCTCCTCATCCCTGTCTCAATGGAACTTTGACTCTGTCCTTGGCACCCTGGGCTCTGATAGGTATCATCTTATCTTGCCCAGAGGAAGGCCACCACATCACTTCCCAGTTATTTCCAAACCATGTAGCCTGTGCTTCAGCCATTCTCCTTCTCTTCCTCTACCCTCTTCTCACTAGAACCTTCAACCTGGGATTAGATAAGTGAGCTTTCAACTTGTTTTACCTAGAACTAGCTTATGTGCATGCCACCTTCTACTTTCTTGTTTATGTACTATCATCTCCAATTAGAAGGTATGCTCTTTGAGGGCAGACACTGTCTAATTTGATGGTATTTGTATCTTCAGTGCTTAGAATAGCTGTTGGCACATGGTAAGTGCTTAATAAATATTTTATCATTCATTAATTTGAACAGTCATTCATTCATTCATTCCAGTGCTTGAGATGGGTCTTAAATTCAGGTATTCCTGAAACTGGGGGAGACATATGGTGGGAATAACTCAGAGTTGGAGTTTGGCTAGGTGTGAAACATTATTCAAAAGGAAAAAGGTCAAGGTATTTAAGGGTAGAGAAGAATGTATTGTTGAATTGGTCAACCACAGAATCAAGACTGTGAAGGGCTGTTCTCCTCCTCTTTCTCTCAAGGACAATGGTAACCTAACTCTTGGCCAAATTCTGTGGTCTGTTCTTATTTTAAGCTTGGTTATTGGATGAACTACCATCTTGGTTGGTAAGGTTGGTGGGGACCTAAGAGGTCATCTAGTCCTCAGAAGTCGTTTGAACAAAAACCATAAATGATCATCTAATCTTTTCTTGGAGATTTAAGGTGTGGGAGAACCTACTGCCTTCTGAGAAATACTACCTCCTGCCATTTTTGTAAGCTTCGGCTTGATGTAATAAATTAATTTATATCAAGCAAAAACTTATTTTTTTGCTACTCTTTCCTTAGTAACTGTGTGACATTGGGCAAGTCACTTAAACTCTCTGGCACTCAGTTCCACCTCTGGAAAATGAAGGATTTGGACTAGATGGCCTCTAAATTCCCTTTTAGCTTAAAACTATGATCTCGTGAGCCATTGTTACTACTTCTGCTTTCTGGGACAATTGGAAGTTACTCTTCCTTGAGATAAAGGAATGTTTCTGATTTTTTGGTGTATCCCAAGTACTTGGGGCAGCTAGGTGGCACAGTGGATAGCTGGGCCTGCAGTCAAGAAGACTCATCTTCCTGAGTTCAAATCTGGCCTCAGATACCTTACTAGCTGTGTGACCCTGGGCAAGTCACTTAATCCTGTTTGCCTCAATTTCCTCATCTGTAAAATGAGCTGGAGGAAGAAAATGCAAACCACTCTGGTATCTTTGCCAAGAAAACTCCAAATGGGGTCATAAAGAGAGGTCACATTCATGACTCAACAACAACAACAACAATCCCCAGTACTTATCACAGTGCTTGACAAGTGGTAAGTGCTTAATCTTTTTCTGTTCAGTTCTTTGAGCCTCCTTTTTTTTTTTTAATCTAATATAGCTAATATCCCTTGTTGTCTTAAGCTTTACACAGGACCCTTACTTCATTCTTGGTTATTGCTCTCTTGATTCTATTCTTACAAGGCAAGGGTGCACTTTTGTATTCAATCCTGATTCAACCTGATTCAATTCAAACCTGATCTTGCTTTAAAAAAAAAAAGGATCTAAATTGGTTGAAGAGGTATTGAGCTCTTGAAACCCCTTTGACTGCCCATGAAATTGTTTTTCTTGGTATCTTCCGCAAAGATTCTTTCTTCTCTGGGCTTACATGATGTTCTCTCTTGATTCTCATCCTTGCTGTTTAATGAATGTGTCTTTTTTTAAGTGCCTGTTTTATAATTTAAAAGTACGTCCAGAAAAGCAGTAACAGACAGAGAGAACAGGGAATGACAGAAGGCCTGGAGTGCCTAGGGAAAATGAATAGGTTTAGGAATGAGGCAGAGGGAAAGATGGAAGAAATAGATTATAATCAGAGAGAAGAATTTCAGATCCCTGTTTCATGGAGGTCGTACAATCAATAATATTTCACATGTTTATAGCACTTTAAGGTTTGCATAGCTCTTTATAAGCGTGATCCCATTTTATCCTTGTAACAACCCTGTGAGGTAGCTATTGTGACTGACCCTATTTTACAGATGAGGAAACTGAGGCTAATAGAGGTTAAGTGACTTACCCAGGAGTACATAGTTAAGTAAGTATCTGAGGCTAGATTTGAACTCAAATCTTCCTGACTCCAAGTCCAAAATTCTATCCACTGGACCGCCTAGCTGACTCAATAGATGGTAGTAGTCAAATCAATAAGCACTGACAGTTATGGATTAAAGAGAAGATCATGGTATAATAACATTGATAATAATAATAGCTAGCATTTATGTAGCTCTTTAAAGTTTGCAAAGCACTTTACAGTTGCTATCATTTAAAAAATGAGATAATCCCTGTAAAGCACTTAGCACAATGCCTGGCACATAGTAGGCTTTTAATAAAAAAGTCTTTATTTGATGGTCACCTCAACCCTGTGAGGAAGGTTCTATTATTATTCTCATTTTGCAGATGAGGAAACCGAAGTTCAGAGAAATTAAGTGACTTGCCCAGGATCTTACAACTAGTGAGTATTTGAAGCAGGATTCAAACTCAGGTTTTTCTGACCTCAGGTCTAGCATTAGATCCAACGCACCACCTTGTTGTTCTTCCCTAGGGGTGGAGGAGGCAGAGACAAAAGCTGAGGAAGTGAACAAATTGAGGACCTGGTGTGTTTGGAAGGAACATCAATGTGTGTATTGAAGTCCATAAGTGTGAGGGGAAGGATTGGGAAGGGAAGGAAAAGTTCTACTAAGTTATTAATTTTTACTAAATCCTTTGGGAAAGGTGGGAAAATGTCCTCAAAGACAGCAGATGACACATGATGTGATGACATACATGGATGGGGTGAACCTCTGAGGAGGAGAGGTTGAGAGTAATGGTGGCAGACAGACAGGCTGGAAACTAAACTCAGTAGCAAGACTATGTTTACTCTTTCAGAGAGAGGAATGAGACTCTAGCCTGCTTCATCCAGATGAGTTAGGTTAGGCCAGCTTGGTGATGTTTAATGATTGGGTGATTATGGAAGAGTCATTGCCATGAGGCAGCTAGGTGGCACAATGGATAGAGCACTGGGCCGGGAGACAGGAAGACTGAATTCAAACCTGGCCTCAGACACTTAATAGCTGTGTGACCCTGGACAAATCACTTAACCCTATTTGCCTCAGTTTCTTCATCTGTAAAATGAGCTGGAGAAGGAAATGGCAAACTGCTCCAGTATCTTTGCCGAGAAAATCAAGTGGGGTCGTGAAGAGTTAAACACCCTTGAAATGACTAAACAACAACAACATTCCAAGTTCCCAAAGGCACAAGGATATCTCTTGATCCTGAAGGAGCTCGCATTCCTCAGTCCAGTGACTGAGGATTTATCTTTTTCTGGAATGTTGCTGAGTGGGGAAGAAAATGCTAAGATCTAGGTATTCTAAACTTCTTATCTAGTTTTAACATCATTGATTAACAGTAAACTGGAAAACTGCTTTTTGGAAAAGAATTTCCCAATGTCCAAGGTTTTAGAATTTTTCTTCAACTAGCTAACCAGCAAGGTAACTTTGGTAGAGGTGAAGATGAACAAACAACTTCAGATTTTATCAATATTCAGGCCTCTCATCAACCTGGTCCCTGCCAGAGGAACACAATTTCCTGGAAAAGTTAATTTGGGTTTCCTCAGTGTCTGTATACCACTTGCTCATTTGAGAGGCAACATAGCATAGTGGTTAGAGAGCTAGCTTTAGTGGCAGGGATATCTGAGTTCAAATCCTGTCTGTGTAGATTAGTCATGTGACTCTGAGCAAGTTATTTAATCTCTGAGGATTCCGGACAACTTTCCAAGCCTCTAAGTTTTAGAGTAGGTACCTGTTCACATCGGTAGAGCTTCCTATGACAATGAAATCATAGGTCTGGTCTCCAAACAATTAGGCATTTGACAAGATTATGGGGCATTTGATAAGATTATGGGATCTTTGTTAGAAGGGTCCACAGACTCCCCTGTTTCTGGGGGCTGGGACTGTGTCCAGATGACTAGATGAGGTGGTCTTGAGAAGATGGACTATTACCAGGAGCAGCTGCTCCATTCAGGTCTATAAGAGCAAGGAGTGAAACAGCTTGCTTTTTAAACACTCTTTTTGCATACTTTGTCTCCCTTGGACTTCTAAACAGAAGTGGGGAGGGTGCGGGAGAGGAGAGGAACATAAAATGACTGCTTGTTGAAACACATGGGGAGAGACCTCTACTTGCTCAAGTAATCATGAGAGGAGTTCCTAGAGTTTCTAGACCTGGTTGCTTAATTCTGCCTTTCTTTTTCTTTATCTGAACGTGAGTCAGAGGTTTGTGGTCCTGAAAACAGATGTTTCTAGCCTTGGGAGCTTATCTCATGGGCAATTATGAGTTCAAAAGTAAAGTATCAGTTTCCCTACTCCCAGAGAGAGATTTACTTAGCACATTTATTGAAGGCTAAGTGGGTTGCCAATGGAAGGATTATGAAGCTGAAAGACTGAAGCAATTCCATGAAATGCGAGGAGATCTGGGCCTTGCCAACTCTCCATGCTATTGCTGTGAGTTGTTCAGATGGTGCAGGTCCCAGGTGACTTGTTCAGTAGGCTCATAAAGGATGTCTACCTTCCAGGAGAGTATAATTAATGCAATGAGCTATTTATGTTTCCTATATTTATTCACGAGTATTTGTGAGTCCTTTGTATCTTGAGTGTTTCCTTTGGTAGATGAAATAAAGGCTATCCCATACTAAATATTCAATAATTCAACAAGTCAATTGAACAATTGTACATTGACTGCCTGTGTGGGAATGAGGGAGCTTGTTAACCCACTTTGGGAGAAAACTTACTATGGATATGGTACTTTACTATAGAGATTTTCCCCAGAGAAATCCAGGTAAGTCAAGAGAGAAACTGATTCCTCAGAGGTGAGGGCCCAAGGGTTGAACACAGTCCACGTAAACCCTAGAGTTCTTGTGGGCCCTTGGACCATAGTCAATGTTATGATGATAATAACAATACCAATAATAATTCGTATACAAACAGTCTTTGGGTGAGTTGGATGCTTGACCTTTTGCTAGAGCAAATTGGAAGCCAATCTACTGATGATTTAGTTTTAATTGAACGACATGCTTTGTGGTGGTAAAAACCTCTTTAATGGAGTAGCCAACTCCATTATGTGGAGAGCCTTAGAAATGTTTTCAATATGTCAGAGGTGCAGTATAAAGATGATGGTCTTGATAACTTTTATATAATACTTACTATGTGCCAGGCACTATGCTAAGCACTTTATAATTTTTGTCTCGTTCAAACCTCACAACAACTCTGGGAGGTATCTGCTATTATTATCCCCATTTGAGAGATGAGGAAACTGAGGCAAACAGAGATTAAGTGACTTGCCCAGGGTCATATAGCTAGTCTGAGGCTGAATTTGAACTTGGGTCTTCCTGACTCCGGGTCCTATCTGCATCACCTACCTGTGCAATCTTTGGAGATGAGAGCGTAGAGTTGGAGAGTCCCTCTCTTGACACAGAACTGACCATTTTATCTCATTTTATCAGTCTTGAAAGACTGAGTATTATTGGCCTTTGGCCTATGACTTGCCAGGGGGTTACTCAGCATGGGCCCTTATACTTTGGACCCTGCATTTTCTACACACCACTAAGCTCATTTTTCACCCAGGGAACATAGGCGGGAATAGGTCCACCTAGTGGACCTTTGGATTATTGAACTTGGAGCCTCAAGACAGCTTTAGAGATTATTTTACACTAAGCTTGGGCAAATCAGTTCACTTGGGGGTACTCTTCTGACCAAATTTCCTCTTTCTGTCCACTTGGTGGTTCTCTTTTGCCCACCCGACATGGCACCCAATGTTCTTCTGTTTTCTTTTCCTTTCTCCTGTCAAGATATGCTCAGAGAAAATGTTCTGCATGGTATAGAATGGGGGTTTAATTTTTTTGTGTGTCTCATAGATCCCTTTGGCAATCTGGTAAGTCCTATGGACCCCTTCTCTGAATAATGTTTTTAAATACACAACATAAAATATATAGTATTACAAAGGAACCAATTACAATGAAACCTATTTAAAAAAATTTTTTAAAAAGACAAAACAAAACCAAGTTTACTGCCCCTCTGAAAAGGAGGTTGGTGTTGCTCTCTACGGTAACAGGAAAGGACTTTTTTTTTATGGGATAAATATTTTATAGCTATTATTTCTACTAAGCCATCTTAAAAAATGACTTTGGCCCAATTATGAATACAGATGGAATATTGAAAGGAAGTACACCAATGAAGGCTCACTTTTAGGTGTGTGAACCCGTGGAGTGTATTTAAGCCCTGGGTAGTAATCACCCCCTAGGGACCCAACACACAACCTGAAAGTCCAAGTTCTTGGTAGAGGAAGAGGGAGAGAAGGCATTTAGAAGCCATGAAGATTTCATTGAAAATACTCTTTGGTATAATCAAACAGCATGGCCAGCCCATAAGAGTTGTGTTCTCTGAAGTAGAGTTTGAATGCTTGGCAGTTTAGCTTGAGAAAGGACCTCAATGTCTGGTATCTTACCCTGCCAGGTGATCTTCAGAATCTTCCTAAGACAATTCAAATGGAAGCCATTCAGTTTCCTGGCATGGAGCTGGTATACTGTCCAGGTTTCATGGACATATAACAATGAGGTCAGCAAAATGACTCTGAAGACCAGGAAAGGACTTTTTGTTCCCAGATGATTGTGTACTCAATGAAGCTGTTGATGCCAAGATGCAACAGAGTATAGATCGATTCTCTGGCCCTTGTGCTGATTTTGGCTTGATAATTAACACCAAGAAAACCAGTCATCACCGCACCATCCATACATAGAACAATTGGTTACAGCAAATGGAAAAGTTTACATTTTTTTTTTACTTTTTCTCAATTACATGTAAAGATAATTTTTAACATTATTTAAAAATTTTTGAGTTCCAAATTTTCTCCCTCCCTTCTTCATCTCCCCCCTCACTGAGATGATAAGCAATTTGATATGTTATGCATGTGTAATCATGCAAAACATATTTTCATATTAGTTGTATTGTGAAAAAAGACACAGACCAAAAGAAAAAAATCATGAAAAAAATAAAGTAAAAAATAGTATGCTTTGATTTGCATTCAGATTCCATCAGTTCTTTCTCTAGAGGTGGACAGCATTTTTCATCATGAGTCCTTTGGAATTGTCTTGGATCATCGTGTTGCTGAGAATAGCTAAGTCCTTCACAGTTGATAATTGTACGATATTGCTGTTACTGTGTACAATGTTCTTCTGGTTCTGCTCACTTCACTCTGCATCAGTTCATGTAAGTCTTTTCAGGGTTTTTCTGAAACCCATCTGCTCATTATTTCTTATGGAACAATAGTATTCTATGACAATTATATACCGCAACGTGTTTGGCCATTCCCCCATTGATGGGCATCCCCTCAGTGTCCAATTCTTTGCCACCACAAAAAAGCTGCTATAAATATTTTTGTACAAATAAATTCCTTTCCCCCTTTTTCCCCTTTTGGGATACAGACCTAGTAGTGGTATTGCTGAATTGAAGGGTATGCACAGTTATATAGTGCTTTGGGCATAGTTCCAAATTGTTCTCCAAAACGGTTGGATCAGTTCACAACTCCACTAACAGTTCATTAGTATCCCAGTTTTCCCACATCCCCTCCAACATTTATCATTTTCTATTTATGTCATATCTGATAGATGTGAGATGGTACCTCAGAGGTGTTTTAATATGTACTTCTCTAATCAATAGGGATTTAGAACATTTTTTTCATATCACTATAGATAGCTTTGATTTCTTTCCTGTTCATATCCTTTGACCATTTATTAATGGGGAAATGACTTGTATTCTTATAAATTTAGCTCAGTTCTGTATATATTTGAGAAATGAGGCCTTTATCAGAGTTATTTACTATAAAAATTGTTTCCCAGCTTTCTTCTTTCTAATCCTCATTACATTGGTTTTGTTTGTGAAAACTCTTTTTAATTTAATATAATCAAAATTATCCATTTTACATCTTGTAATACTTTATCTTTTGTTCGGTCATAAATTCTTCCCTTCTCCACAGATCTGAGAGGTAAATTATTTCTTACTCTCAAATGAAGACATTTTGAATGCTGTAGATAAATTCACTTACCTTGGAAGCATACTTTCCAGGGAGGTAGACATAGATGATGAGGTTAACCCATACATTGAAAAAGTTAGCTAAGTGTTTGGGAGGCTCTGAAGGAAAGTGTGGGAGAGAAGAGGTATTAGACTGCTTACCAGACTGAAGTTCTACAAAGCCATTGTGCTCACCTCATTGTTGTCACATGCCTGTGAAACCTGGACAGTCTACCAGCATCATGCCAAGAAATTGAATTGCTTCCATTTTAAATGTCTTAGGAAGATTCTGAATATAACCTGGCAACATTAGGTACTAGGCAGTGAAGTCCTCTTTTGAGCTGAACTGCCAAGCATGCAACCTCTCTACTCCAGAGAGCACAACTCTAATGAGCCAGCCAGTTGTTTAAATGCCAAATATACGTTTGCCTAAAAGACTATTATATGGAGGACTTGAACAAGGCAAATGATCATGTGGAAGTCAGAAGAAGCAATACAAGAACACTCTAAAGGTCTCTCTGAAGAACTTTGGAAGAGATGGTAAGACGTGGGAGACCTTGCACAGGACTGCCCAGTATAGTGTGCTTGCATCAAAGAAGGCACTGTACTCTATGAGCAAAGCAGAATTACAGTGACGCAAAAGAAACGTGAGATGGGCAAATTTGGAGACAACTCCATTCCAAATGTTAATATAGACTATTTGTCCCTGACCTATGGTAGAGCCTTCAGAGCTCATATTGGTTTGATCAACCACAGATGGATACACTGTACATTGATCCCAACATGATGATGTCATTTTGGTCTTCTTTGAGCATGAAGGACAACAACCAACCAACAGGGAAAGTAGGAGGGGGATAGAATTTACGGGGAAAAAGAATGAGTTTGGTTTTGGACATATTGAACTTAAGATGTACACTGGACATTCAGTTCAAGATGTTTGAAAGGCAGTTGGAGATGTGAGATTGGAGGTGAGCAGAGGGGCTAAGGCAGAATAGATCACCAAATGAAGTAGTACACAGGGAGAAAGGGGCCCTGAACTCTGTGGGACACCTATGGTTAGAGGGTGTGACCTGGATAAGGATGTAGCAAAGGAGACAGAGAAGAAGCAGTCAGACAGGTAGGAGGAGAACCAGGAGACAATAGTGTCCTGAAAACCTAGAGTGAAGAGGGGTTCAAGGAAAAGAGAGTGACCAGCAATGTCAAAGGCTGCAGAGAGGTTAAGAAGAATGAGGACTGAGAAAAGGTAATTGGATTTAGCAACTAAGATCATCGGTAACTTTGGAGAGAGCAGTTTTGGTGGAATGATGAGGCTGAAACTGGTTCTAAGGAATTAAGAAGAGGGTGAGAGGAGAGAAAGCATAAGCACCAATTGCAGAAGGTCTTCTTGAGGGTTTAGCCACAAAGGGCAGATGAGCTATAGGATGATAGTTAGCAGGGATGAAAGGATCAAGTGAGGAAGGGGGAGACGATGGCATGTTTGTAGATAGTAGGAAAGGAGCCAGTAGACAGGAGAGATTGAAGATAAATAATAGAGTGGGGATGACAGAGCATATAATCTATTGGAGGAGACAGGATGGAATGGGATTGCTTGAAGAAGTAAAACTATTTCATCATGTGAGATAGGGTGAAGGAGGAGATAGTGGCAGAATGCATGTGAGTGACATAATAATAGCTACCATTAAAAATTTTTTAATTTTTAATTTTTTATTAATTTTTTATTTTTTAAATTAAATTTTATTTTTTTCAATTTAACAGAAATCTATTTTCTCTCCCTCCTACTCCATCCCTCATTGCAAAAAAAAAAAAAGTAGACAAATTAAGCCCTTGTAGCAAATATACAGAATCAAGCAAAATACATTTTCTCATTGACTGTGTTCCAAAAAATATACATCTCACTGTTTTCTGTGTCCACCAGGGTGGATCAGGAATGGGAGCCTCTTTCATGAGTCCTCTGGAATTATTGGTCATTGTGATATGGTTTAGAGGTTCAGGGGTCCTGGGACCCCAAAATCATAACACATGGGTCCTGCCTGAAAGAATTCGACCCATGCCTTCTTTCAGCCAAAGACAAGGTTTATTAGAATATCTGCCATATTAGGCAGACTCTTAAGGAGTCTGAGCATCTGTGGGCATTGGCTAGATTGTGAAAATCTGAGCGGTGGCTAGATTATAAGAACCCCAGCAGTGGCTAGATTATAAGAATCTGAGCAGTGGCTAGATTTTAGGAATCTGAACCGTGGCTAGATTATAAGAATCCCAGTGAATAGTTACCATTTTAATGTTCCAGGTACTGTGTTAAGTGCTTTATAAATATTATCTCAATTGATCCTCTAAACAACCCTGGGAGGCAGGTGCTATTATTATATCCATTTTAGAGATGAAGAAATTGAGAGAGACAGAGGTTAAGTGACTTGCCCACAGTCACACAGCTTGTAAGTATCTGAGACTGGATTTGAACTCAGGTCTTCTTGATTCTAGGCCTGGAACCCTATCCACTGTACGCCTCAGGGTGGAAGAGAGAGCTCATGGTGAATGGCCTCATTTTTTTCTGTAAAACATGAGGTGAAGTTCTCAGCTGAAAGGTTGGGTGAGGTGGAACAATGGGAAGTTTGAGGAGGGATGAAAAGGTATGGAAGAGCCACTGTAGAGAGTGGGATAGTGAACTGATGAGGGATGTAGTAGGATTGCCCAGCAGCAGTGAGGGCCCAGTTGAAGCTGAGTAATATAAATTTGTAGTGTACCCAGTCAGAATGGTTGTGTGATTTTTTTCCACCTTCAACCCAGACAGAAGGCAGTAAGCAGATAGTGGGAGTGATCCAAGGCAGAGTGTAATTGGCAGTATGGTTAGGTGGTCAGGGATCCAAGAGAAGGCCACAGTATAGAGTTGAATTCATTCACCAAAAGGTCAGTATGGGGAAAAGAGAGAGTATCTAGTACAAGAGAAACAGCTTGGGAGAGAAATGAGGGGTCGAGGGATAGATTGAGGAGATAGAGGTCGTGGTGTGGATGAGGAATAGGGTTTGGAAAAGGAAGACAGATGGAGAGGTAGAAAGCAGCAATAGATTGTGATCAGATATGGAATTTCAGAATTCTTGAACATAGAAATGGCATATTTGTGTATATGATTTGATACAGACTGATTTGTCTGCATCCCAAAATATTGGTATGTTATCTCATTTTTGTCATTTTTCTTTAATGAAATTTTCTATTATTTATATGATTTGTTCTTTGACAAACCAATTCTTTAGGATTAAGTTATTTAGTCTCTTTAATTTTTAATCCTTTCTTCAAGTGCCTTTTATTAAATAAAATTTTATTTCAGAGTGGTTAACAAAGGATGTATTTAATATATGTACTTTTCATCATTTGGTTGTGAGGTTTTATTCCTCTCAGTACTTTCTCAGGCCATTACCCCTGTTCTGACTTCACTTTCTTCCCTCTCCAATCTCAACCCGATAATTAGTAATTTCAATTCTACACTGTCCTTTATTTTTGAATCTCTTGTCCTCTTTTCCTATGCCACTCTTCTTTTGCAAAATTCCAGGCTTAGATTACTCCCAATATCCTCCTTTTTCTCTCTTACTCACAAGCTATTGAACAAAGGTGAGATTCTCACAACTATGCTAACTGGGTATATTACAGATTCATGTTATCCAACCTAAACTGGGTCCTCATTCCATCAAGGCAATCCCTTTATACTTCCCTAATTGATTTCCTTTTTCAAGTCCCACTTGAAACTTTCTCTTCACTCCTCAAGTCTCCCACACTCTTCCCCAACCTCTTTCTCAGCAAAGGAACTTACCTTTTGCTTTCATGAAAAAAATCAGGCTATTTGATGTCACTTTCTCTCTTTTCTCTTTTTCTTCATCTCAAAACCCTTTGACCTAATCATCCACTTTCTCCTCCTTTCCAGCAGTCCTGGACAAAAGTATGGCCTTTTCCCTTGCCAACCACCTCCTCCTTCATCCCGATGTGCTCTTGGTTATATCCTTTCTCATCTTTGTCATCATATTTCATCCTCAATCATTTCTCTGTCTCTAGAATATTCAATCTCTCTGTCGAGAGATTTATATTTCTTTATATTTCTACCACATATAATTTTATATATACTTGTTGTCTACCCCATTAGAATATAAACTCATTGGGAATAGGGATTGTTTCTTTTCTTTTCTTTCTTTTTTTTTTTTTTTGTTCACATATGCCCAGCACTTACTACACTGCCTGGAATATACTATGCCTTTCATAAATACTGAGTAATTGGTACTCTTAGGACCTTCATGTACTATGTCTTACATGTAATTTAGACATTTTGGCATTGAAGTACCCTGTCAAGTGAGACTTTGGATTATGTATGTCTATTACAGCTATTGTTAATTCACATTTGTTTTCAACAGAACTGGGATGCTGAGATAATCACCCTTGTTACTTTAATGTGTCAATGTTGATTTTGATGCTTGTGCTGTATGATTAAAGATTTAAATTGTAACCCACCTGACTGTGGGACAATAACCAAGGATGCTGGGATAATCACTTGTTGTTTTAACGTGTCAATGTTGATTTTGGTGTTACTGCTGTATGATTAAAGATTTAAATTATAACCCACCTGACTTTTGCATGGGATTGTAAAGTTTCTAGTCTTGGAGGGAAATGTAACCCTGGTTTCCTGGGCACTTGGCTGAATGGTGCAACCATGGGGACAAGAGACTCAAGGAGATGCTATGCCAGAATTTTAAATGCATAGCATAAAATATATAGTATTACAAAGGAACCAATTATAATAAAACCCATTTATAAAAATATATTAAAAACAAAACAAAACAAAACCTGGTTTACTGTCCCTCTGAAAAGGAGATTGGTGTTGCCCTCTATAGTAACAGGAAAGGACTTTTTGATCCCAGATCTACAGACCTAGTAGTGGTATTGCTGGGTGAAGGTATGCATAGTTTATTAGTCATTTGGAAATAGTTCCAAATTATTTTCCATAATGATTGGGCCAGTTCACAACTCTAACAACAGTACCTATTTTCCCACATCCTCTCTAACAGTTGTCATTTTCCTTTTCTGTCCTCATAGACAATCTGATAAATATGAGGTGGTACCTTAGAGTTGTTTTAATTTGCATTTCTCTAATAATTAGTGATTTAGAACATTTTTTCGTATTGTTATTGATAACTTTGATTTCTTCTTCTGAAAACTGCCTGTTTATTTCCTTTGACCATTTATCAATTGAGAGATGGCTCCTATTTTTATAAATTTGTCTCATTTTCCTATATATTTGAGAAATGAGACCTTTATCAGAGAAACTTGTAAATCCTCCCCTCCCCACATTTTCTGCTTTTCTCCTAATTTTGGCTAATAATTGAGTTTATTTGCACAAAAAACTTTTCATTTAATATAATCAAAATTACCCATTTTACCTCCTGTCATCTTTCTATCTCTTGTTTGGTTATGAACTCTTCCCTTATCCGTAGATCTGACAGGTAAAATTTTCCATGCTCCCCTAATTTGCCTATGATATCACCCTATGTTTAAATCTTGTACTCATTTTGAGCTTATCTTTCTATATGTTGTCATCTATGCCTAATTTCTGCCAGACTACTTTCCAGTTTTCCCAGCAGTTTTTGTCAAATGATGAATTTTTTTTTCCTTTTTATAAGGCAACTGGGGTTAAGTGACTTGTCCAGGGTCACACAGTTAATAAGTGTGAAGTGTCTGAGGTTGGATTTGAACTCAGATCCTCCTGATTCCAAGACTAGAACTCTATCCACTTCACCACCTAGCTGCCCCTAAATGGTGAATTCTTGCCCCATTATCTGGGAACTTTGGGTTTATCAAACACTAGGTTACTTTGCTCATTTACTTCTATATATTTTATACCTAATCTATTCAGTTGATTAACCACTCCATTTTTCATCCTGTACCAGATAGTTTTGATGATTGTTATTGTTAATGTTATTCATCCTTTGTTCTTGAAGAGGACCAATGACATCAGGAGGGTGATGACTTGACTTGCAAGTGAATGAGACTTAAGCGAGGCAGGGCTGTGCAATGTCATCAGTTTCACTCTCTCCTCCAGAGTCATCTGAGTCCAGTGGCAAGACATAGGTCAGAATGACTGGAGATGGCCTCTGATGCAGTGGGAGACCTTGGCCTTTTTAATCTAAGGTCTTTCCCAGGTCTCAGTTTGTCTGAGGCAACACCCATCCAGTGATTTAAGGCTAGGTAAGAATTAAGACAAAAGATGGCCTAGTTTGCCTACTCAAAAGAATCAATCTGGGAGGGGAAGACCCTCAGGGTTTCTGGCCAGAATAGAAACAGTTGCTATTTACACTCATTCTGAGCTATCAAAGCACAAACAATGGGCAAGCTAGTCTTGGGCCAGGACCTATTATTGGTCAATCAGTGAGAGCCAGAGTGATTTGGGTTTAAAGGCATAGTCAAGGAGCTCCATTTGAATCCTAATAGGCTTTATCAAAGCCTGGTTTTTCAGAGCTGTAATTCAAGAAATCATAGATGAAAACTACAGGAGACAAAAGAGTTAATTGTCCCAGTTTTTTGAAAAAAAAAAAAAGATTAAATAAATAGGAAAGAAAAAAACTCTAGCCCCCAAACTGCTCAAGATATCTTGTGAGGTTTAAGGGATCAAAATTTATATTCCTTTGGACAGAACACCCACATGTAAGAGTATGATTCCCCATGTGGATAGAGGCAGAGGAAGGAAGGAAGGAAGGAAGGAAGGAAGGAAGGAAAGAAGGAAATAGCAGCATCATCCAACTGAAGCTGGCCAGAAGAGTCCCCAGTGTGGCAGCTACTACTACTTACAGATTGTTGTTTATCCTCAGGAGGGTGATATCACCACTTTTTAACATAATTTGAGATCTGGTACTATTAGGCCATCTTCCTTCACTTTTTTTTTTTTCATTTATTCCCTTGATATTCTTGGCCTTTTGTTCCTCCAGATGAATTTTCTTATTATTTTTTCTAGCTTTAGAAAATAATTCTTTGGTAGTTTGATTGGTATGGGGTAAGTAAGTTAATTTAGGCAGCATTGTCATTTTTATTATATTGGCTTGCCCTATCCATAAGCAATTAATATTTCTCCAATTGTTAAAATCTGATTTTATTTCTGTGAAGAGTGTTTTGTAATTGTATGTGTATAGTTCTTGTGCATATCTTGGCGGGTAGACTCCCAACTCTTTTATACTGTCTGCAGTTATTTTTAATGGAATTTCTCTTATCTTTTCCTACTGGGCTTGTTTGGTAAAATATAGAAATGCTGATATCTATTTGGGATTGTTTTCTATTTGCTAACATTGTTTTGACTGGTTTTTAGTTGACTGTCTAGGGTTGCCTAAGTATATTATCACATCATTTACAAAAGTGATAGTTTTGTTTCCTTATTGCCTAAGATAATTTTTTCAATTTCTTTTTCTCATCTTACTGCTATAGCTAGCACTATGCACCTTGTTTTCAAAATGCATTATTCAATAAAGTTTCTTTTTAAAAAAACATTTTTATTATTCAATAAATTATTCAATACTGTTCTGTGTTTTCCTCTGAATTTCCTTCTGTTCTGTGAATGTAAAAATTTTCCTCTTCTTTTTTTCCACCTCCTTTTTTGGGATCATTATCACTAATCCCCTTCTTCTACTCTTCTAGTCTCCTCCAATTTAAAAAAAATGCCATCTATTACAAATAAGCCTAGTCAAAGAGAATAAATCAACAAAATGACTACATTAAAAAATGTAGGCTTTATTCTGCCTCTCTAGACCATCCCTCCCTTTTTGGAGGTAGTTAACATGTTCTCTGAAGACATGTTTGGTCATTGTACTGTTCAGAGTTCTTTAGTCTTTCAAAGTTGTTTTTCTTTATACTATCATAGTCATTTATAAATTGTTCTCTTAGTTCTTCTTACTTGACTCTTTATCAGTTCATATATGTCTTTCCAGGACCCATCCTTTTCAAAAAATTTTAAGGTATAAAAATATTCCTTTATATTCATATTATTTGTTTGGCTATTTCCCAGTTGACCTCACCCCCTTAATTTCTAGTTCTTTGCTACAACAAAAAGAGCTGCTACAAATATTTTGTACATGTGGGTCATTTCCATTTATGTTTAATATTTTGGGGGATATACCCAGCAGGAGTATTGCTGAGTTAAAGGCTATGCACAGTTTAGTGACTTTCAGGGCAGAGTGCTAAATTGTTTTACAGAATGGCTTGATTAATTCATTATTCCATCAAAAATAAATTAGTGTGTCTATTTTTCCACACCACCCCCAACATTTATTATTTCCTTTTTAAATCATCTTTGCCAATGTGATAAGTGAGAGGTAGAATCCCAGAGTTCTTTTAATTTGCATGTCTGTTATTGTTAGTGATTTGGATTATTATTAGTGATTTCATGGAATTGACAATTTGGACTTTTTTACCTTGATAACTGACTGTTCATTTTCTTTGATCGTTTATCTATTGAGAAATAGTCCTTGTTTTTATAAATTCAAATTAGTTCCCTATATACTCTAGATATATGACCTTCGTTAGAGAAACTTGTTGCAAATATTTTTTCTTTTGTTTTTCCTTCTAATTTCAACTACCTTATATTTATCTGTTTCAAATCTGGATAAAGTATCAGACCTAGAGTCATGAAGACTCACCTTCCTGTTCAAATCTGGCCTCAGATACTTACTAGCCATGTGACTCTTGGCAAATCATTTAATTTTTTGCCTCAGTTTCCTTACCTGTAAAATGAGCTGGAAAAGGAAATGGCAAACCACTTTAATTTCTTTGCCAAGGAAACCCCTGATGGGATCATGAAGAGTCAGACATGACTGAAATGACAGAACAACAACAACAACAATCAAAATTGTTCATTTTATATTCTGTTATCCTCTCTATTCTTTGTTTGGTCAAGAACTCTCATTCTATCCACAGCTGTAAAAGTTATGTCCTTTCCTATTCCTCTAAAATGTTTTTGAGGTGACTTTTTATATCTAAGATTAAAATTTTCTATTTTGGTGTTTAGTTGGAGTTCTTTGATTTATTGTTTTAAAATTTTTATTAGTTGCACAACAAATTCACTAATCTGTTCTTTTTCTATTTTGCTGATGAAAGTGTGTAGAGATGTAAATTTTCCCCTTCTAACTTCTTTGTCTGTATCCCAAAATTTTAGTATGCTGTCACATTGTTGTTATTTTCTTTGATTAACTTATCTATTGTTTCCATGATTTGTTCTTTGAAGCTTCAATTTTTTTAGAATTAAATTATTTAGCTTTCATTTTAATTTAACCTCTTTCTTCAAAGGCACTTTATGAATTATAATTTTTATTTTGCTGTATTCGGTAAGGAATATATTTAATATTTCTGATTTTGTGTATTTATTTGTTAGATTTTAATGCCCAAATGTTTGGTTAATTTTTAAAGGTGCCCTGCAATATTGAGAAATATGTATACTCCTTTCTATTATTATTCAGTAAATTCCAGATATCAATCATATCTTACTTTTCTGAAATTTTATTCCTGTCATTTAATTCTTCTTCGTATATCTTTTTTTGTTAGATTTGTCCAGGTCAGAAGGAGGCATGTTGACGTAGCTGGCTATTTTAGTTTAGCTTTCTATGGTTCACTGTAATGATTAATTTTCTATTTAAGTTCTTAGATACTATGCCATTTGGTGTATTTGTATGTTACATTTTGATATTATTTCATTTTTGATAGCACCTTTAATAATAATTCAGTGTTCTTATTTATCTCTTTTAACCATATTTATTTTAATGGTTGCCTTGCCTAATATCATGATTGCTACCTTTGCTTTTTTAAAATTCTCTAGCTCCTCACCTCAAATCTTTGTGAATGTTATGTTTTAAGTATATTTCTTGTAAGCCACATATTGTCGGATTCTGCTTTCTAACTTTCTAATCTGGTCTGCTAACCTCTTCCATTTTATAGTGATTTCATCCCATTCACATTCTTGATTATGATTATTAATTGTGAATTTCCTCCTACTATATCTCTTTTCCTCATGGAAAGAGGAAAGGAGGGAATTAAGAATAAGGGCAAAGGTAATAGTCACCAGAAGAAAGAACAACTTCAGAGGTAAGATCATGAAGTTGGGGAGCAGAGAAGGTGATGGAAAGGAAAGAAAGATGGGGTAACAACCATGGTCAGGGTAAAAGAAAGAGGAAGTTAGGAAGGGCAGTGATCTGGAAAGAAAATGGCTTTAACTATAGATCATTAATGCTTAGTGCACTACTCCTACACCATATTTTTCCTATATAAAGTGGTACAAGGATCAAAGAGAGGGAAAAGTACAAGAAAATATGATGCATTCACACATGTGTATGTTTGTATTTGTATTTGTTGTGTATGTGTGTGTTTCTCTTTTGTTTGGTGTAGATAATAGTGAGGTTCATATGACACCTGCTCCTCATACCCATTCTTTCTTGTTTGTATGCGCTTCTTACATGTTCTGATTATAAGAAATAGTAATCTCTACCTCCTTCTTCCTACTTTCCTCTCTAGTCTATTCCTTTTCCCATTGCCCATCTTCCTTCTCTTAAGTTCACTCAACAGATTAAAACTACCCTTAGGCATTCTGCTTGTTTAATTATCTCTGTCACCCCTAATTTATTATGGTTCTAAAGAAACACTTCTTTCTTCTTCCTCTATTAGAATATAAGGTCATTATAATTGTATATAATATCAGCACCAGAAAACAGAGGTTCTCCACCAGCCAGCACTTCATCATCCATACATGAACCATTGGTTGCAGTGAATGGAGAAATTTTGAATACTATGGATAAGTTCACTCACCTTGGCAGTATAAATTCCAGGGATGGCCACATAGACAATAAGGTTGGTGCACACATTAACAGAGTTAGCTCAGTGTTTGGGAGGCTTTGAAAGAATGTGTGGGAGAGAAGAGGTATTAGGCCACTGATCAAACTAAAGGACTATATAGAGCCATTGTGTTAGCCTTATTGTTGTAAGCCTCTGAAACCTGGACAGTCTACCAACATCATGTCAGGAAATTGAATTGCTTCCATTTGAATTGTCTTAGAAAGATTCTGAAGATAAGCTGGCAAAATAAAGTACTATACGTTGAGATCTTCTCTCAAATTGAAGTTCCAGGCATTCAAACTCTATTGCAGAGAGCATATCTCTGGCAGGGACATTAAATTTTTCATATGCCAAACAAACGTTTACCTAAAGGACTATTCTATGGAGAACTCACAGAAGGCAAGTGCTCACACAGGTATCAGAAGAAACAATATACTCTTAAGGTCTCTCTGAAGAACTTTAGTTTTGATTGTGAGACATGGGAGATACTGGACGTCAGTCGCATGAGTGGAAGAAGGGAAAGCAGCCCAGACAAGAGAGATAGTCAGAGAAAATGCTTGAAGCTGAGACATAGGGTGTCTTGTTAATGGAACAAGCACTAGGCCAGTGTCACTGGATCTTAGAGTACATGTTGGGAATTAAAGTGTAAGAACACTGGAAAAGTAGAAGGGAGCTAGGCTATGAAGGGCTTTGAATGCTAAACAGAGCCTTTGGCATTTGATCCTGGAGGCAATAGGAAGCCAGTGGAGTTTATTGATTAAAAGAGTGACATAATTGGACCTGTACTTTAGGGAAATAACTTTGGTAGCTGAATGGAGAGTGGATTGGAGTGGGGACAAACTTCAGACAGGTGTGTATGTGTAAATATGTGTATATAAGCATATCTGTTCATTGTTTATCTATCTTGCATACCAAAAACCTTATTAGAGAAATTTGATGCATTGATTCTATGCCCCCACTCACCATTTGACCATTTTTCTAGGTTTATTAATTTTGTTTGTGTAGAAAGTTTCATTTTGATGTAATCAAAGTTATATGTTTTATCATTTAGAATTGCCTCTATGCTTAAGATATATATTATACATACTCTACTGTTAAGGATACATTTCCTACCCATGGTCTGCTTCTCACCTGATTTTTAAAAATATTTTGATTTTTAATAGTAAATTCATATAACCATTTAAAACATATTGTGGAATCTAACACAGAGTTTTGATCAAAGTCTGATTTCTGTCATTTTATTTTCCAGTTTTTCTAGCAGTTTTAATAAAGTACAGAGTTTGTCCTAAGTAATTTATTCTCCAATTTATTGAACACTGGGTTATTAATTCCATTGTTTCTGATTCTCCCTTGTCATCTCCATTTTTTTTTTAGGCAATTGGGGTTAAAGTGACCTGCCTAGGGTTACACAGCTAGTAAGTGTCAAGTGTTTGGTCTGAGGCCAGATTTGAACTCAGGTCCTCCTGACTTCTGGGCTGGTGCTCTATCCACTGCACCACCTAGCTGCCCCTGTCATCTCCATATTTTAACCAACACCAAATGGTTTTGTTGACTGCTGCTTTACATATGGCTTGAGGTCTGGGAGTGTTATTTCCCTTTTATCCCTACTTCTTTTCATTACTTCCCTTGATATTCTAGATCTTTTACCTTCCCAAATTAATTTTATTATTATTTTATAAAGTCCTATAAAATGTTTCTTTGATGTTAGGAATGGCAAACCATTACAGTTGTAAATTAATTTTGGTAGTATAGTTATTTTTGTTATATTTGCATGGACTAGTCATGGACACTGAATAATCCTCCAGCTATTTATTTTGTTCTTTATTTCTTTAAGGAATATTTCATGATTGAATCAAGTAAAGTATTACATTGTATTGGTAGATTGATTCCTAAATATTTTAAGCATTTTGTAGTTATTTGTAATGGGATTTCCCTTCCTATTATTGCCTGTTGTATTTTTAAAAAAATATTATATAGAAATTCAATTTAAGGGTTTATTTTGTAGCCTGTGACTTTATTGAAATTGTTAATTGTTTTAATTAGTATCTTTTCTGACTACCTTGGAGTAAATGATAATTTACTTAGGAAATTAAATTATCATTTCATCGGCAAATAGGGATAGTTTTTAATCTCCTCTTTACTGATCTTTATGTTATTAATTTCTTTCTCTTGTCTTATTATTGTTGCTAGCATTTCCAGAAATATGTTGAAAAATAGTGGGGAGAGTGAAGACCCTTGCTTTACTCCTATCGTTAGTGGTTAAGTTTTTAGTTAACTTCTTTGCATATGATGCTTGCATTTAGTTTTAGATAGAATTTTTTTATATTTTAAAAAGACACCTCTGTCCCTATACTTTGTAGGTTTTAAGTATAAATGAATCTTGTACTTTGAAAAAGGCCTTTTCTGCATCTATTGATATAATCATGTGATTTTGGATTTTTTAATTTAATATGATTGTGTTGATTGTTTTCCTAATGTTGAACCCTCCTTGCATACCTGGCATAAATCCAATTTATTGATGATGAAGATTTCTTGGCTGAAGTGCTGTAGTTTGTTTGACGGTGTTTTTACTTGAAGATTTTGAATCAATATTTGTTAATGATATTGGTCTGTAGTTCTTCTGCACATTATTTTTTCCTCCTGGGTTTAAGTATTAGGATTATATTTGACTCATATAAGGAATCTGAGTACCTTCTTTCTCAGTTTTTGAGAATAATTTGTATAGTATAGGTATTAATTATTCTTTAAACATTTAATAGAATTCCCTGCTGAATCCATTAGGACCAGGAGTTTTTTTCTTTGCTTGTTCCTTTTACAGCTAACTCTTTTTCCTTTCCTGAGATTGGATTATTTAATATTTCTGTTTGGTCTTCTGTCAGTCTATGTTTTTAAAATTTTTGAAGGCACTCCTCTTTTTTTGTGTGTTTCTAGCTTCATTAGCATATAATAGCATGTAGTAGATTCTTGTCATTCTTTTTATTTTTTCTGGTTTTATTATGATTTCACCTTGTTTGCTATTTTGTTTATTTGATTGTCTGCCCTTTTATTTTAATCAGATTGGCTAAAGGTTTATACATTTTATTTTTTTCAAAGAATCAGGTTTTAGTTTTATTGGTTGTTTCTATAAGTTTTTTTGGTTTCCAGTTTGTTTATTTCTCCTCTAATTTTTAATATCTTCTCTTTGTACTTATTTTATATCTGGTCATTTATTGGCTTTCTAATGTTTAAATATGCTTGTTCATTACTCCTCTCTTTTCCTATTTTGTTAATATATATTTGTAGGGATAGGATTTCTTGCCCTGAGGACTGCTTTAACTGCATCCCTGAAATTTTGGTATATTATTTTATTTATTTATTAATTTATTTAGTTTTTTGGTGAGACAGTTGGGGTTAAGTGACTTTCCTAGGGTCACATAGCTAGTAAGTTGGTATCTTATTTTATCGTTATCATTTTCTTTCATATAATTGATAACTGTTTCTATGATTTTTTCTTTGGCCTACTCATTATTTAGGATTTCATTGTTTAGACTCCATTTGGCTCTGTGTCTTTTGTTTGTGCTCCCTGAACTAATTACTATTTTTATTGTGTTGTGGTCTGTAAAGAATGTTTACTATTTCTGCTTTTTTATATTTGTTTGCAATATCTCTGGGTCTTAGCACATAGACAGTTTTTGTAAAAGTTTCATGTGGTACCAAGATGTACATGTAGTCTTTCTTTATTTAAAATTATGTTTATATTTTTCAATGAGCAAAAATCTACTTTCTCTCTTTCCCACACCTACCCTACTCTCTGAGAAGAAAAAAGAAAGAAAAAACACTTCTGTAATAAACGTACATAATCAAGGGAGACAAATACCCCTATTGGCCATGTCATATACATATATATGTCATATACATATATGCATATACACATATGTGTGTGTCTTATTTTGTACTTTTGAGTCCTTTCATCTCTCTATCAGGAGGTGGGTGGCATAATTTATCCTCTGCAGTCATGGTTGGTCATCATACCAATCAGAGTTCCTAATTCTTTCAAAGCGGTTTATTTTTAACATATTGTTGTCATCATAATTGTTTTCCTGGTTCTATTCACTTCACTTTTTATCAATTTATACAAATCTTCTCAGGTAAACCATCCCCTTCATCATTTCTTACAGTACAATAATATTTCATCATATTTATATACTATAACTCATTCATCCATTCTCCAATATATGGGCAATCCTCATATTCTCACTTTGCCACCTCAAAGAGAGTTATAAATATTTTTGAACATCCTTAGAGTTTGTTTTCCTTAAGAGCTCTCTTAATCTACCCTCCCTCTAATTCTCCCTTTTCCACTTTTCCTCCTATTGAATGAAATGTGTATCTGTACTTGTGTGTGTTAAACATTTCTACAAATTTCTGAAATATTACTGCTAATGAAGATAATAACAGAGCTAACATTTACATAGTTATATAAAATGTACAGAACGCTTTACATATATTATCTCATTTGATACTCAAAACAATGCTGTGTAATAAAGGTTGCCATTATCCCCATTTAACATCTGAGGAGACTGAGATTGAGAGAGGTGAGGTACCTTACCCTTTTCACATGGTTAGTCAGTGCTCTATCTACTATGCCATGCTGTTCATCCAGTGGTGAGATAAAGAATACACATGGTCAAGTGATGTACGTAGGAGTGGACATGTCATCATAAACATGTAATTCATGTTGCTAAGAGGTCTCAGCTGGAATGCTTCTCTCTCTGTTCTGCTAGATCTCCCACCACAAAGATGTTGCCATTGGCTGTTGGACTGTTCTCTTAATTGAACTTTCATCTTTTGATCATTTAGAGTTGGGTTATTCTCTACAGGTCTTGGATGCTATCTCTTAGTCACCTGCCACTATGTAGAATTTTTTTCTCCTGTAGAAGGGTTTTATTAGATCTTTTAGCTCATAGTCCCAGAGACTATTCCAAGCTCTTTTGTGATTCAGACCATTTTTACCCAACTAATCCCACAGATTTTAATCTGTCTTTTGAACTTCTTTGATTCTGTCTGAGGTGATACTCTCTGAAATCAGTCTGCTTTTCAAATTGGGTTGGGAAAATTTCTTTCAACATGTTTCTGCTACCATTACACCAATTGTGGGTCCACGAAAATCAGCCCAGGAGCAGGACCTAGAGAAATTTCAGTGTAGATTATGACTATTGGCTATTTTCCTATCAGTAACAAAGTTGTGCTCCTTTCTACACTGCTTCTCTTCCCTCCCCTGTATTGCCCCCAAGGAAGAAATGTCAATCTTGGGATATCGTATCTATTACATTGGTGCAGAATGTAGATACTTATGAACAATAGTTCATCTCTTAATCATGGCCCTGTTGAAACTACTTCAGGTTCAAGGCATTCTTCAGTTCAGTATCTGTACAAAACCATAGTATATAAAACTTCACTGATATTTCTTAACTAGACCAACCAGAAGATATTAGTTTATTTATTTTTTTGTCATGTAGCTGTACACAATTTTCTAATAATTTTCTTTCATCTTCATTTGTTGTGAATTCTTTTTCATTTGTGATATTGGTAATTTGGTTTTCCTTTTTTTTTTTTTTTTGCTAGGTAATGGGGTTAAGTGACTTGTCCAGGGTCACACAGCTAATAAGTGTTATGTGTCTGAGGCCGGATTTGAACTCAGGTCCTCCTGACTCCAGGGCCGGTGCTCTATCCACTGTGCCACCTAGCTGCCCCCAGAAGATATTAGTTTAAAGCAGACATTTGATTAAATAGCGTAGCAAAACAGATGACAATTAACATTTCACCAATGTATACAGGGTATTCAGTCACATTTCCACTATAAACTGCTTCCCAATGACCATATTGTGATTCTAATCCCTATCTTCTTCCTGTTGCCTCTTTTCCAGGAAAGAAAGACACAGTTGGGTTATCAGTAAAATTATTAGCTCCCAAATAGCCTGCCTGTCTATCTCCCCAACACAAGAAGAGAAACAGATCAATTTTGCTTATGGTAGGTATTATGAAACATGCCCATGTCTTCCCCATCCTTAAACCACTCACTTGATCTGATCATCCCAAGTAGGCATCATCTTACATCACTGCTTTTTTTGGTGGATAAACTTCTTGAGAAAGCTGTCCACAATCTGTGACTTCACTTTTCCTCTCACTTTCTCAAAACCTCTATAGTCTGGCTTCTGACTTTATCATTTGACTCAAATTACTCTCTCCAAAGTCACCAGTGATCTCTTAATTACCAAATCGAACAGCCTTTTCCTTAGTTATCACTCTTCTTGCCTTTCCTGCAATTGTTGACACTGTCAATCATTATCTTCTGGGTATTGCTCCTAATGACACTGCTCTCACCTGGTCCTCTTCCTTACTGTGTTCTCAGTCTCTTTTGCTGGATCTTCTTCCAAGCCCTACTCAATAACTGTAAGTATCCTCCAAAATTCTTTTGTGGGTCCTTTTCTCTTTTCCCTCTACACTGTCTCACTTTCTGATCTCATCAGCTCCCATGTATTCAATTATTATCTCCATGCAGATGATTCTCAGATCTATTTATCCAGTCCTAACCTCTCACCTGACTTCTAGTCTACAGCTAGGTGGTGCAGTGGATCTCAAAATCTTATAAAAGTGAATGTTGAAAACTAAAAATAAATAAGTGAATGATTCTTTAAAAAATCCAAAAAAATTTTTTTTTAAATAAATAAATGAATGAATGAATGAATGAATGATTCCAGCTGGGCCTGGAGTCAGGAAGACTCATCTTCCTGAGTTTTAAACCTGGCCTCAGACACTAACTAGCTGAGTAACCCTGGGCAAGTCACTTAACCTTGTTTGCCTCAGTTTCTTCATCTGTAAAATGAGCCAAGGAAGGAAATGGCAAACCATTTCAGTATCCTTGCCAAGAAAACCCCGTGTCATGAAGAGCCAGACATGACTGAAAAATGACAGAACAACAACAAACCTCTTGCCTGACTTCTGGTTTACAACTGTGTTTTAGACATCTCAAACTATATGTCTTATAGACATCTCAAATACAACATATCCAAAACCAATACTCATTATCTTTCTTCCTACACCTTCCCCTCTTTTTAACTTTCCTATTACTGTAGAGGGTGGCATGGTCTTCCCAGTCACCCAGGTTTACAGCCTCAGTGTCATACTAGACTCCTTATTGGCACTCACCCTATGTAATATCCAATCTATTGCTAAGTCTTATTTTTTACTGTCACAACTTCATTTGTAAATGTTCCCTTCTGTTTTCTCACACAAGTACCATCCTGATGCAGACTTTAATTACTTCACACCAAGACTATTTCAAAAAACTTCTGGTTGGTCCTTCTGCCTCAAGTTTCTCCCTCTTCTAACCCATCCGCCACTCAACCATCACAGAGATCTTCTAAAAGTACAGGTCTAACCATGTTATCCCTTTACTCAATAAGCTTCAATGGCTTCTTTTAACATCTAGGTTAAAATATAAAATCTTCTGTTTGACTTTTAAAGCCTTTCATAATCTAGGCCCTCCCTAATTTTCCAAACTTCTTACACTTTATCCTCTTCCACATACTGACTTTATGATGTGGTGACACTGGCCTCTTTGCTGTTGCTCACACAAGACATTCTATCTTCCAAATCCATGACTTTTCTTTCTTTTAAAATTTTTTCTCGTATTTAAAAAATCATTCATTTATTTATTTTTAGTTTTCAACATTTGCTTTTTATAAGATTTTGAGTTCCAAAATTTTTCTCCTTCCTTTCCCTCCCCCTCCCAAGATGGCATGCAATCTGATACAGGCTATGTATGTACAATCATATTAAACATATTTCCACATTAGTCATGTTGTGAAAGAAGAATCAGAACAAAAGGGAAAAACCATGAGAAAGAAAAAAACAATAACAAAAAAGAGAAAGTAGTATGCTTTGATCTGCATTCAGACTGCATAGTTCTTTCTCTAGATGTGGATAGCATTTTCCACCATGAGTATTTTGGAATTGTCTTAGCTCCTTGCATTGCTGAGAAGAGCTAAGTCTATCAAAGCTGGTCGATGTTGCTGTTACTGTGTACAATGTTCTCCTGTTTCTGCTCACTTCACTCACTATCAGCTCATGTAAGTCTTTCCAGGTTTTTCTGAAATCTGCCTACTCGTCATTTCTTATAGAACAATAGTATTCCATCACATTCATATACCATAACTTGTTCAGCCATTCTCTAATTGATGGCATCCCCGCGATTTTCAATTCTTGGCCACCACAAAAAGAGCTTCTATAAATATTTTTGGACATGTGGGTCCTTTTCCCTTTTCTATGATCTCTTTGGGATACAGACCTCGTAGTGGTATTGCTGGATCAAAGGGTGTAAATCCATGCCTTTTCACTGGCTCCTTCCAGCCCTGGAATGTGCTCCCTTTTTACCTTTACCTCTTGGCTTTCCCAGTCTTCTTGATGACTCAGCTCCAATTGCACCTTCTTTAACACGTCTATCTGTCATCCCACTCCCCCACCCCCAATTTTCTTTCTGCTGAGATATCTTTGATTTGTACTATATATATTTTATATGTATATACATGTTTGTATGCTGTCTCTCCTATTCAAATCTGAGCTCCTTGAGCACAAGGACTGTGTTTTTTCCTTTCTCTATATCTTTAAGTACACAGTGATTGGCTCATAGTAAGCAGTTAATAAATGCTTATTGACTGATTCTTGAAATACAGTACCAGCAGCATGACTTCTGTGGATAGGGACTCAAGTGAGGAGAGAAGTCTTGCTAACACACTTTTCCCAGGGACACACTGCATGAGTATGATCTAGACTGAGGGACAGATGAGTAGTAAGTCTCATGGAGGCAGAATTGAGCCTCAAATCTTGCTGTTCCAGTGTGGCTGCTGCTTCTGCTGCCCTTACTGGTCCCAGGGGGGATGAACCCTGAGATCCTTAAACTTCTGAAGGACTTCAAGGTCATGTCATTTAAGGACTGATTGGAAACCCAGATTCGCCCCACTCCAAACAACCCCAATAAAACTTAAAAATGAGCCAGTTAAAAAAAGGAATAAGAGTAATCACCTGTGAATAGTAATGAGATAAGGAATAAAGAAGGGTCACCTCTTGGCAAATGACCTCAAGATGTCGAGCAAAGGATAAATCAGTATTCATTGGTATACTACAGAGGAGATGATTGTTTGGGTATGGGTTGGACTTGATGATATCTGGGGCCTTTTCCACTGCTAAGCTTCTATGATTTTGTAGTAAGTGATCAAGAAACCAATATACATAAATATAATGAAAATATTATATGATGGATGCATTCAAGAAGTGAAAAATAAAATATTATTTGACTTTTGAAGAGGCTTTTGGGGTATTAGAGAATGCTTCCTGGAGGACATGGCATTTGACTGGACTTTAAAGAATGGATTGGGGCATTTTGCAGTGGAATGGACTTTGCATCTGTTGTTAATAGGAATGCTTTAAATTTTTCCCGTTCTAGTCTGATTCTTGATTAAAAAGAGAGTTTTCAAAAGGAAATGTCCTTTTATCCTTATGCTTTTTAATGCTTTTTAAAAAACACAAGTGAATGCTATGTTCTACCAATGGCCTTTTCAACATCTATTGATACAATTATGTAGATTTGTTATTTTTCCTATGAGTATTGATTACTTTCCAAATATTAAATCATTCTTTTATATATTTTGCTTAGTCAGGATGAATTATTTTTTGATATATTGAAATATTCTATTTGTCTGTTCAAAATCTTTAAGTGGTTCTCTATTACTTCTAAGATAAAATGCAAACTTATTAGCTTTAACCTCTACAATACGAGTTCAATCTGTCTTTCCAGC
Organism: Vombatus ursinus; assembly: GCF_900497805.2. Lineage (NCBI taxonomy): Eukaryota > Metazoa > Chordata > Mammalia > Diprotodontia > Vombatidae > Vombatus > Vombatus ursinus. Next base: position 13,883,537 of record NW_020948840.1, read on the forward strand.
ATTATTTAATACTATTCTACTTCATACTCTATATTTCAGCCATACTGGACAAATCAACATTCCGTGTCCTATCTCCATGTGTTTGTACAAGCTATTCTGCACACTTTGAGTGACCTTCCTGTTTTCTCTCTGCCATTAAGAATCTTTATCATTCTTTAAGACTTGGTGCTGGTACCACCTCCATGCTGAAATTTTCCTGATTATCTCAGTTAGTGATCTCTCCGTCCTGAAATTGTCTTGTATTTACTGATCTTTGTACCTGTTATATCCTGATATATGTATATATGTATATATAACTACATACAAACATACATACATATATCTACATGTACGTATACATGTACATGTATTTGGAAGTAGTATTGCACAGTGGAAAGCATATTACATTGTAAGGCAGAGGATCTGAGTCCTAATCTAAGCTCTGCTACTTGTAATTTGTGTCACCTTAGGCATGCCACTGTAAGATGAAGGAATTAGAATAGATCACCTTTAAGGTTGCCACCTGCTCCAAATCTATGATCTTTCCAGTAAAATGTAAATTCCTCCAAAGCAGGCACTGGTTCTTTTTTGTACTCTGCTAGATGCTGGGGATATGGTGTCTTTGGCTAAGTTTCTGAGTAATGGGATTTCAAGATTTAAAACTAGAAGGGAGAGATCATTTAAGTGATAATCTAACCCTACTCCTCATTTTTCAGAAAAGGAAAATGAGCCTTAAAGAGATTAAAGTAATTTGTCTAATGTAATAAAAGAGTAATTCAATTCAGCAAACTTTGACTATGTTTATTAAGCATCTTTGACTATGTTAAGACATAATTCTTGATCATATACATTTGCATCAATTTCCTGTTTAACTTAGGTATCAGACCTTAATCAGAGATATATGATGTAAAGATTTTTTTTCTCATCAACAACTTGTTTTTTATTCTAGTTACATTGATTTTGCTTGTGCAAAAACCTTTTAGTTTTATATTATTCAAAATTGACTATTTTGTCTTTTGTGATTCCTTTTCTCTTTTAGTTTATCTTAATGATTTGTCTTTTATGATCCTTTCTTTCCCTTTGGCTCATCTTAATAACTTTTCTGGTGGGTTTTATTTGTTTCCATTTCTTTATTGAATTAAGTATTAAATTATTGCCTGACTATTGAATGATTAGTAACAAAGATGACCAGTTCTTATTTTGAACAATTTGTTTGATCCTTAAGAAGTTATGGGCTTTCTAGGTAGTCACACTCTAATACTGAGATGAGTCTGTGATCTCATTAATGTGTCTAAATCCTTTAATATTGCAGATTATAACCCATCCATTCCTATTCATTCAGTGTAACTCTTATTTGTGTATTCCCATAATTTCACCATAGGGAGACTGCCCAACATGTTGGATGAAATTACACATACACACACACACACACACACATATATGTAATAGTCTATGTTTCTATACATCTACTTCTCAACAATATTATTGTCAGGTTTGGGGATCAAAGCTAAAGGAACACAACCTTCTCTGAGAGTCTTGCCTAGAGTTGCTAATACAACTGTGGTAACTGGGGACTGGCCAATGGAGACTGGACCTTGGAGAATGTATGGGATGTTCTGCCTGCTGGCAATTTGAGTGGAAGATTGATGAGCCTGCTTCCAGAAACATGGAATGGTATTAATGGAAGGACTCTGCCTTCAATATAGAGTATGCACAGTATCCTTTGACTATTTCCTGTGTGATGGATATGCTTGATAATCTGATGCTCAGGACCTTTTCAACTCCCTCAGTTGCCTCTCCCTTCTGATTGGAGGGCTGGAGGGTGGACCAATGATTTCCTCCAAAGCCTTCCTCACAACTTTTCAGGTTCTGGAACTCCATTTTCCATCAGTCACATTATGTGCTTTTTTTTTTTTCCTGGGCTAGGCAATGGGGTTAAGTGACTTGCCCAGGGTCACAGAGGTAGTAAGTGTTATGTGTTTGAGTCCAGATTTGAACTCAGGTCCTCGTGAATCCAGGGCTGGTGCTCTATCCACTTCGCCACCTAACTGCCCCTAGTTTTGATTCCAAGAGACATCATACCTCACCTCCCACCCCTCCCACCCCTGCCTCTTCTCTCCCAGTTTTCTTTTGTGTATTGAGTTTCTCCATCAGATTGTAAGCACCTTGAGGGGAGGGACTGTCTTTCTTTTTCTTGTTTTTTTTTTTTATGCCCAGTATTAAACATAGTGCCTAGCACATTATAGCCACTTAATAAACATTTATTGAATTAAATTGAATTTATGGAAAACTTTTTAATTGCTTGTTGAGCCAGAATTTAGCATGCATACAAAAGATACAAACAGATGAAAGTTCCCTTTGTCCCATACAGCTCTCTAGTGAGAAGAAAGAAATGTTATAAGCTTCTCCACATGGCTGCTGCTTCTTCAGTTTCTGTCATGTGGCTTCTTTCCTCATCTTAAGTGAATGAATATCAGAGACAGACTAGACCAGATTATGACCTTGTAAACCTGAAAAGGTTCAAAGAGCTGCTTCAACTAGTTGCTCTTCAGGGCTGGATCCTCACTGACTGGTCTTAGCTTCTGTAGCTAATAGCTCTGGTTACTGAAGGGGACCCTCTTCTAACCTTTCAGGTTTCATGAGGTCATAATCTGGTCCACTCCATCGCTAATACTCACTCTGATCTTTCCTAAGATCAGGAGAGAAGAAACATAACAGAGACAGGAGAAGTAGCAGTGCCATGTATTTGTGGCCACATGGAGAACAGGTAGGCCCCCATCCAGTGGCTTAAAGTATTTCTTCCTTCTCACTAGAAAGCTACTAAGGAGAGAATGAATTTTGATCTGTTTGTGCCTTGTATATATATTACTTTCTGGCTTAGCAGATATTTAATTAAAAGTCTACCACTACAAAGTAAGCCAACTGGATAACTGTATATGCCTAAATCATGGCAGGACTCCTCTATTATGCACCGTCACATATTTCTAGAAGCAAGGTCACTGAGCATTCCCTTCAATTGCTGGCTGGAAGAGCATGCTATGTATATTCCAAAGATTGGGACCTGCTGGTTATTCCCCATTATATTTTTTTATGGTTTGCTACTTCTCTCCCTTTCTTCCTGTAGCCTCTCATCATGCTTCTCTCTCCCCTCCTCTTCAAAGCCCATACTTAAAAGTTTCATCAGAATATTGGCAATTCCCTTGAACTAATCAAGAACAAGGGAGGAGAGCCCAACTGGAAACATACCTGTCCTAGGGGTTAGAAACCAGTATTGATGGACCAGAATTCTGAAGTGCTATCTGTTGGTTATTCTTTAAGGGCCACATATCTACTTACTCAGGCAGAACTCTACTGTTGGGTACAGTCCCTATCATAATAAAGCTTAACTTATGCTAAAAACCTAGTAGGCTTGATCCAAAATAAAATCATCAAATGTTAGTTAGGAGGGACTTTTAGACATCATTTTACAGATAAGGAATCTTTTCCCGTCTTCCATAGAATGCAGGCTCCTTGAAGATAAAGAATGTTTTGTTTTTGTTTTGTTTTTATTTTTGTATTTCCAGGACCTAGCACAGTACCTGACACATTACAGGTCCTTAATAAATTCTCATAGATTAGTTGATTGATTAAAAAGGATTTGTCCAAGATGGCACAATGAACACCTATGCCCTTAGCTCTCTCTCAAAAGAGAGAGAGTAAGAATAGTAATCACTTATATTTATTTAGCATGTATGTATGTAGTATGTATGTATATTTATGTTACATATTTATGTAGTATGTATGTATGTACTATGTATGTGTATTTATGTTACATATTTATGTAAGGTTTATTAAGGACTTTGTTCATTACCAATAGTCCTAGAAAGGGGGTTGCCATAGACATTATTATCCCTATATTGAAGACACAGAAAATAGATTCAGAAAATGGGGCTCACCCTTAGGCACATAGCTAGTGAGTCCAGAGCTTCCAAGATCCTGTGTTCTTTTCATTCAACCATGCTGTTCAGATAGAAGAGACGGCAAGCTTTCCCCTGTTGTGTTGCAGTTGGGAAAAGATATTAGTTTCCTAGAATTTCAGGCAGTTACATAGAATTCCGGCCCTTACTACTTCTGCATAGTAACTTGCCTTGACTCTTCTACTTAAGAACTTTTAATGTCTACTCAAGGTTTTTACCTTGACATCATGGGGAGATCCCTGAGACATCGAGTTTCTATCACAGATGATTTCTTAGACATTTAGGATAGTAATAACAGTAACCTACATTTCCATGATGCTTTCTGGTTTATAACTTGCTTTCTTCACAACAGTACTGTGATGTGTATGTGGTCATGCCAGTGTTGTTATTTCCATTTCATAGTTGAGAAAACAGGGTCCCAGACGGGACATGATTTGTCCATGGTCACCTAGCTAATAAATACTGGAGATTGAATACAAACCCACATCCTTGAACTCTAAGTTTTGCAGTGTCTTCTTTATTGTATGCTCTCCTTGAGGATGTAAAAATGATCCCAGCAGTATTTGGTTTTGGGTGGTGGGGTGGGGTGGATTATGTACTACTTGATTTTTCAGCCAGTTACCTCTTCTCAGACTACACCCTTTATTTGCTGGAAAGGGATTGGCTGGGAAGCAATAGCCTGTGGACTTGTTTTTGGGGTTTTTGAACTCTTTCCTATTCTTCTGTTGGCCTGAGGAAATTCATGTACCAGCCTCTTGTCAGCTTCTTTCTCCCTTTGAAGGTTTTTAATGGGGGCATAAGGGAAGAGGATGCTATATTGGAGCATGATTTCTACCTTCAGGCAAGCCCCTGAAGGCTAACTCATTCTTGTCTTGAATGCCCAGTTACCCACTCTTCTCTGTCAGGAATAGCCCCGTTTCCAGCAGCTCAACCTTTCCATTGCCAAAGTCAATAGGACTGTCTCAGGCAGCAGAGGCATCTGTTGACTTCTTTATTATGTCTCCTCTCTTGTACCTTTCAAATCAGCTCACTATTTTTCCCTTTGTCTTGGACCTTTTCCTATCCTTAAGAAAGCTTGATAAAAATAAGATATCTTGGCTCTGTTTTCCATAACAGGTCACGCATATTTTCTCTCACCAAATTTTGGGGTTTGGAGTGGCTCAGAAGGAGGTGATATATATACAAATAAGTAATGAATATATTTATATTTGTGAATATATATGTACATTTATATATACATTTATAGTTGTGAATATATGTGTGTGTGTGTGTGTGTGTGTATGTATGCGCGTGCATGTGTGTATACCAGAGGACTGGCTAATGAAGGCCCATTGCTTATGAGCATGTATAGGATGCTCACTTAATACAATCTCACACATAAAATCATGTATTCATATTCTGTGACTGATTCTGGTCCATTTATTGTGTAGTGAGTGGCCTAATCTTCCCACTCATATTGATATTAAACATGAACACATGGCCCTGCTGTGGCTTTTGTCCTTATTGTGTCTGTTCATTCTTGCCCTAAGTGAAGAGTATTAGAGATGGAACCCATTGAAGCTGTGACCCTGGGAGCTTTGGAAGGGTCTGGAGAGCACCAGGAGAATTGGAAGGTGAAAAAAATCAATTGTTCTTTGTCCTTTATTTTCTAGGTCTTTCCACAGTGTAGTTACAAAAGTTTTTTTGAAGTTCGATTTTTTTTTTCGCCATGAATTATTCAACTTGGTCATTGATTTTAAATGTTTATCTTTTGTTTTCAAAAAGAAAGGTTGGATTTCCTGGGCAACTGATTCTGGAAAACAGTACAAAAGAACATAAGGAGATACAATTAAATGGTAACAGTGAAGAATTAATGAAAACTGAAATTTCTATTAAAAATCACGAGAGGAATGAAAAACTGACTACAGCTTAAAATTCCCTCTCAAGGAAGGGAAATCTCAACATTATTGGGGTCTCAAGAACATGTTCAAGAAAATTCTATGACCATTACATTTCAGGAAATTATACAAGAAAACTTCCTAGAACTGTCAGCTTTTATTCAGTCTTTTATGGTTTTCATAAAGAAACCATGAGACTATCCTTGATGTTTTTGATGAGAGATGCTTTTCTTCCCTTTGGTAATTTGGAAGGTTTTTACTTTAAGGCTGTTGTTTTGAGGTTTGCCATTAATGTACTTGGGTGAGTTGAATTTCGAGTTTCCACCTTGTTTGTCTGTGTGTGTGTGTGTGTGTGTGTGTGTGTGTTAATTCTGTTTCCAGAATATTACTTGGTTTTGTTAGTTCTTAGAGATGTCCTTTCCTTGATCTCTTTTCTGCAAACATCAATTCCATCTGTTTCGCAATCTTTCTAACCATATTGATTTTTGAACATTTTTCATTCATCTATGTTGTTTGCTTTCTGCCAACTGTTTTGATAATTGTTTTAGTCACATTATAGATTTAAAACTAGAAGGGACTTTTGAAGCCATCATGCTTACTTCCTAAGTTTATAGGTAGGGAAACAGAGGCACAGAAAGGTGAAATAACTTGCTCACACTAATAGTAAGCATCCAGGGCATCATTTGAACACAGATCTTCCTGACTGCAATTCTAGTGCCCTAGCCTCTACATGATGCTGCATATCAATTCACTGATATGTTTAAATTCCTTTTGGGTATAGATATAGGGCCTGGATTGTGATTTTATTAGAATGGGGAACTCTGGGTGCAAAATCCATTTCTACCTACTTTCTCGGCAACATAGAGTTTTAAAGATTGCCCAGAGCATAGTTGAGTTAATTACCCAGAGTCACACACAGTCACACATATGCTGAAGAAAGGTCTTCTTGGGTCTAAGACCAGCTCTCTACCTATTTACTATACCATATTGTTTCCCAGTCTATTGGATTTTATCATTATATCCTCTTGAGATTTCTTTAGTTGCATTCATTTCTTTCTGGTATTTTTTCCTAATAGAAGATAAGCTTTTTGAAGGCAAGGGCTCTTCCATTTTTGCCTTTGTATCTCTAGGGCCTAGCACAGTGCCTGGCACATAGTAGATGCTTAATAATACTTGTTGGTTGATTGATTTTATTTCTTTAATTCCTTGAGTGCATCTGACATTCTTTTATTTTACCTCAGGATTTCTTCTGCTCTTCTGGGATTTACAAGGCTGTGACCGAAGAGTATATGTTCTGACGGGTCATCTACCAAGATGAGAAATATTTGAGTATGGACTTGGTATCAAGCTGAATGTCCACTGTCTGAAGGCAAAACTAACAAAATTTGGAAAGACTCATCATTGTGCTGGTCTCAGGACCATCCGTTCTTCAATGCTCAAAGACTATCTACTAAGTAAGAGAGGTGTTGTGATCTGTGTCAATTGAGGTTATACTCACAACAATGACATTACAGATTTCTAAAGTTTGCATGTCGTCTCCCCAATTAAGTTGTAAGCTCCTTGAGGGCAGGTGAAGAATGAACCTCCTTTATGACCTCCCAGTCCACCACCATCCTAGAAGTGTCATGAGGGAGATTAGCTGATTAGAAATTCATAGGATAGATTGTAGACTGGTGACATGGAGACAAGTTAGGATGCTATTGCAGTAGTCCAGTGAGAGGTGACTAAGCCTTGAACTATGATAGTGCCAGTGGGACCAGGAAGAGATGGATATGAGATGAATGTAGTGGTAAAATTGAAGCAGTCGGACATATACAGACAAACACATGAAGAAATTCAAAGAGAAGTATGACGTAGAGACAGTAGGCTAGGTGGATACCTAGAGAGAGACCTGTGTATCCACAAGGCCTACACAGAGAACTGGGTGCGCCAAGGAACTGGCCCCATACAGAAATAAAGAAGAAGGGACAGAGGTTCAATGAGAGAGAGGAAATGAATTTGGAGCTTCTAGGAGACAGAGATGCCTAGTCTTAATGGAACCTAGAGAGAAGTCAGTAGGCCACATCCTCTTCATGGTACCAAAGAGGACAAATGGAATAAAGGCCATCAGGGAACCATGTGTATTAGAACTAATTCTTCTCTGAGTAGTATGAACCATGCAGATGCAGAGGGAAGGAAAATCCCACTAGATAGGAATGTCACTTGATGCCCCCTGGAATGAAGAACAGAACTTTCTTGACTTGGCAAGGAGCTTGGTAAAAAAGTCGTTTTGCATTTTGGGTATTGTCCATTTTTTGACCGTCTAAATAAGACTTATCCTCTGGCCTATAACTCGTTAGCCTGGATGTTTGCCAAGTAAATGAGAGGTTTTAAAAGAGCAGAAGCTGGGTTGTGTTATTTCTGCGGCAAAGGTGAACCATTCAGATTATTATTGTCAGAGAGGCCCCCAAGCCAAAGTTGGTCAGTTGCATAAGTATCAAAGTTGTGTAAGGGCCATATGACATGTGAGTTATGTAGGTAAAGTGCTTTATAAACCTAAATATCAGGTCTTCTTATCAATAACAATTATTACCAATAATCTACTCCTATGTGAATGCTGCTGAATGCTACTAATAGAAGTCAGTGAACAACTCTGACTGGGTACATTACAAATTTATGCTGATTTCAAAAGGATCCTCCCTAGTGTGTGGTAATCCATTCGCTCTTCCCTGATGGATTACCTATCCTACCCTGCTCAAGAAGTTTTGATGGATCGCTATGTAGGATAAATCTTCTGTTTGACATTTAATACCCTTCACAGCCTGGATCCTGTTTGTCTTTCCAAGCTGGTTGCTCACTACTTCCCCTCACTCACTTTACATATCTGCTCAATGAATCTACTTGCTATTCTTTATTTTATATGACATTCCATATCTCACATCTATGATCTTGCACAGGCAGTCTGCCATGCCTGGATGGGTCTACCTCCTCACCTTTGCCTCCTGGAACCCTTCAAGGTTTAGATGAAGTACAATATTCTCCAAGAGATCTTTCCTGATTTCCTCAGTTCTTTGTACCCCCCTGATCCCCAAATTACTTCTTATTTATTTCATATATATTCATCATTTCTTTTTCTGGGTAACCCCCTAGGAGAAGGTAAACTCCCTGAAGGCAGGAATTATTTCATTTTCATTATGTTTTCTTTCCAGCATCATATTATTTGGCACATAGGTCTTTTTTTTTTTTTTTAACAAGTCTTTGACAAAACTTTTTTTTAAACGAGTCTTTGATGAATTGAATTCGATCGGATTGGAAGTTACTGTAAAATTCTCATTCCTCTCCCTGAAAACAACCTAGGGAATGAAATATTATTATCCCTGTTAGAATTATGAAAATTTTGAGCCTTTGAAAAATTAGGTGATGGTGAGCATGGTACAATGGAAAAAACAATGACTTTTCAGTCAGAAGACCTGTGATCCAATCCTACCTGTGAAGCTTGCTACTTGCAGGGCCTTGGGCATGATATAAAATCTCAATGGGACTCAGTTTCTCATCTGTTGTTGTTATTGTTTGTCCTTCATTCTTGAAGAGGACCATGACATCAGGGAGGTGATGCCATGACATGCAGGTGAATTGGATCTAAGGGAGAGAGGGCTATGCAAAATCAATAGCCTCACTTTTTCTTTCAGAGCCATCTGGGTCCAGTGGCCAGATATAGATCAGGATAACTGGAGATGGCCCAGGATGCAGTGGGGGATCTTGGCCTTTTTAAGCTGAGGTCTTTAACCGAGCTCAGTAAAATGAGGGGGTTGAATGGCCTCTGAAGCCCTTTAAAGCTCCCAATCTATAATTCTATGATCTTATTCTGAGCAGTCACAGAGCCAGTGAAATGTTAGAGCCAGGACTAAACACAAGGTCTTCAAACTCTATGTCAGTTCCTCTTTCTATCACACCATGTATGTCATTGTATTCATCCAAATGGAGTCAGGCTGTAGCAAGGCAGCCAGGAGCAAAACCATTCTACCTGTCCTAGCCTACATACTTACCTGAGAACATTGGATACCCAAGACAGGGCACTCTTTCCCTTGATCAGATCAAATTGATTTCATCAGCATCCATTACCTCAACTATCACCTCTAAGCAAATGCTTTTCAGACCTATCTATCTATCTATCTATCTATCTATCTATCTATCTATCTATCTGTCTATCTATCTATCTGTCTATCTACTGTCTCCTGGAAATGTTCACTAGGGACATCTCTGTGTGCTCTGGGGACTTGCAAGTTTACCACCAGGGACCCATTTCAACAAACAATTTAGAAAATTAATTTATTATGAATGTTATCTGTGCAAGACTATGTAGTAGGTACTGGAAATGAAAAGATGAAAAATGATATAAACCCTGACCTCAGGAAATTAACCATCTACAGGTGGGACTGTGACTTTTTATGCCTGTTATATGACTGAACACTAGGTCAGACTCAAGGGTTACATCCTCCTGTCTCAGGAATCATTCTTCCCCATAGACCAGGATGTTGCATGCATGTCTGATTTCCAGATGGTGAGCTCTGATACTCTGTCCAAGGATACCTCCTCTCTGGTTCTGTACTTCTTAGGACATGTCCTAGGTACAACCTGTTCTGGACTCAGAGCAATTTTTAGTGGTGATATTTCACATTTCTATAGCACTTGGTACTTTTCAAAGCACTTATACTTGCATACTTACTGATGTTCTCATGTAATTCTCCCCCAATAACCCTGAGGATTAGATGAGGGGCAGATACAATTATTCTCATTTTATGGTAAAGGGAACAAATGTAGGAATTTGCTCAGTATCATTTTCAAGACTTTTCTACAGCTGAGGTCTCAGGAATCTTTTTCAGAGCCCTTTTCACTGTACCACATCTCCTAATGCCTGTTCTCTCTCTCTCTCTCTCTCTCTCTCTCTCTCACACACACACACACACACACACACACACACACACACGCAAAGAAGGTCGTTTGTGAGCCTGTTGTATAGTACTTCTTTAAACAACCTATTTAAAGATGGAGCTAAGTCTTATAAGATTTGAGGGCTTTATTTGCCATTCCTTCTTAGTTTGCCTTGATGGATTATTATTCACATTCTCTAGTAAGTGGGAGCATTCCCAAGGCTCATAGGCCTCCTTTGCTTCTCTCTCTTCATTCTCCCTTAGTGATCTCATTTCATTCCTTGGGTTCAACTATCACTTCTATGAAGATGACTTCTAGATCTATCTATCTATCTATCTATCTATCTATCTATCTATCTATCCATCCATCCATCCACCTATCCTCCTTCCATCTTCTCTACCTATCTATCTATCTGTCTGTCTGTCATCTATCTTTCCTGAAGCCCCTACCTGTATTGCCAAATGCCTGCTGGGCATGTCTTATCTAGGTATCACATAGGCTTGTATAACTCAACGTGTTTATAACAGAACTTACATTCCCCTCTTTTTCATCTCATCCCTCTTCCAATTCCCTATTTCTGAGAATTACATTGCCATTCATCCAGTCACCAAGGTTTGATACCTTAGAGTCATCCTTTACTCTCCCTTCTTCCTAAACCTTAATATCTAATCAGTTGAAAAGTCTTATTCATTCTGTCTCCACAATATCTTTTCTATCTGCCTCTTTTTCTCTACTCACACAACCTCTACCCTAGTTCAGGTTCCTATTACCTTTCACTTGAACTTTTTCCAATATCCTTCTAATGGATCAATCTGTTTTTCACCAAAGGGATATTCCTAAGACAGATCTGACTGTATAATTCTTCCTACTCAAAAACCTTCCATAGTTTCCTATCACCTCTATGATAAAAGACAAAATCCTCAGCTGGGTATTTAGATCTGGCTCTCACTTTTTCCCAGGATTCTCTCTCACACTTGCTGGGTCAGTCCTACTGGCCTGCTAGATTTTCCCTTGATGTTTCATCTCTGGCTTCTTTGCACAGAGAGAATTCCAGACAGGACCTCCCATGTTTGGAATTAACTTGATCTTCGTCACTGACTCATAGAACCTTTTGCTCCGTATAGAGGATTTGCTCAGACACCACCTCCTACATGAGACCTTTGCTGGTCTGTAGAGTTGATGACACTTTTGTGGAATTACTCTTTCTATATTTTGCATTTGGTCACTTAAATACTTCCTTTTTCAGACTGGCTGGAAGTGCAGTGGACACTTATAGGTCCCACCCTATTGCTGATCAGCACAAAATTTTTGAACTGCTCTGCTTTTGACCTGGGCTATTTGGTCCCTCCTTAGGTGGACTTGTGGCCTCCTGCCCCCAGGGGGCTCACCATATTGATGCAGGACTTAGAGAGGTTCTTCTATCTGTTTTAGCCCCACTGTAGCTCTCACCAGCTGCTGTCTCCCTAGGAACAGAGATTTTTCCACTACGCCTGGCAATTATTTGTACTTTGTAGTTGATTCCCCTGCTCCTCCTACAGCAGAATGTAAGCTCCCCAAAGGCAAGACAGTCTTGTTTTAGTCACTATCTTCAGCACCTATCACAGTGCTTTGTATACAGCAGAAGTTTAAAAGATGTTGGTTGCATTGAATGAAATGTTACCAAACCTTGTGACATGGCAGGCAAGAAGAATCTATTACCATTTTAGGTTGAGTTATTAGAAATGTAGCATCCAGTCCCAAGGAGGTGATATGATAGTCCCATTATATTCTGCCTAGGTCAGGGGGATGGGATCTCTATTTTCATAAACAGCTGACACTTAGAGTTAGAAGTAGGAGTGTGCTGGTACATGATTAACAACCAACTCTCTGAAAAAAAGAACCCATGACACACTTACATTATAATCTGCATGATTAACATTTTATTCATCACTCTTAAATCTAGATAATAAACAAAATAATAAATCAAGCCCTGATTTGTAGCCTATTTCCAAGGCATAAATGCTCTCAATGAAAATTTAACAATTGACTCTTGCAAAACAGTTTGATCTGACTCCATGCTCTTGGGAAACGACCACCAAGGCCATCTAGTCTTATCCTTACCTGAATAGTAGTCCCTTCTATAATATCTCTAATAAACAGCCATCCAGTATCTGCTAGAAAACTCCCATTTGGAGAGAATCCACTGTCTCCAAGGCAGCCCATTTCACTTTGGGACAGCACTAGTTTTTAGGAATTCTTTCCTTATAGTGATCTGAAATCTGCCCAATGGAAACTTTTGCCAGGTTCTTCCAGTTCTGCCCTTTAGAGCCAAGAAGGACAAGTCTGCCACATGACAGCCCTTCAAATACTTGAAGACATCTATTGTATTCCCCCTAAGTCTTCTTTTGTGTAGGTTAAGCCCGATCAGTTCCTTCATCCAATCTTTATATGGCATGGTGTCTAGTCCTATCACCGTTCTGATTGTTCTCCTCTTAACACATTATCAATCAATCAATAAACATTTATTAAGCACCTATTATTTGCTAGACACACCTTCCTAAAATGTGGTGCCTAGAACTGACACAGTAGTCTAACTGTGATATGATCAGGGGAAACAGTCACTTCTTTCTTTCTACTGTGCTTCTATTAACTAGATTAAGATTTTCTGAATTTTTTGACCACCATTTGACACTGTTGACTCATATTTTGCTTTTGATCCATTAAATCTTTCAGGCTACCAGTTCATACAATTTAGAGCCAGAAGGGAGCTGAGAGAGCTTGCCCAACCACCTTATTTTATCAGTGCACAAATGCAGGCCTAGAGAGGTGAAAGGACTGACCCAAGCTCACACAGGTAGATAGGAAACTAGGATTGTAGCCTGAGTCACCTGACTCCAAATTCAGGGATTTTTCATGTAAACTCTCATTGCCTAGCCAAACCTTCCCTATCCTGTACTTATGCATTTCCTCTTTTTTTTTTAAACTAACCTAGAACTTTTAATTTATTATTTTCTTCTTGTTAAATTTAGACTATCATTCTGGCCCAATGAAATCTTTTTGGTTCTGTTATTTAATGTGTGTTAATTAATCAGACAACAAACACTTATTAAGGCACAGCTAGATGGCGCAGTGGGTAGAGTACTGCCCTGGGTTCAGGAGGACCTGAGTTCAAATCTGGCCTCAGACACATAACACTCACTAGCTGTGTGACCCTGGGCAAGTCACTTAACACCATTGCCTATCCAAAAAAAAAAAAAATTATAAAAAACAAAGCAAAACAAAAAAACAAACATTTATTAAATGCCAATCATGTAGCAGGCACTGTACTAACTGGGAAGGGGTAAAATAAACATTTATTGAGCATCTACTGTGTCTAGACACTGTGCTAAGTGCTTTACAAATATTATCTCATTTGATCCTCACAACAGCCCAGGGAGGAAAGAACTGTAACTAAGTGCTAGGACTACAAAGAACAAAAATGAAACCTTTCTTGTTATTGAGGAGTTTACATTTTAATGTGGGACACAACATGTGTCTCTGTATACAATATATACAAAATTATTTCAATGTCATTTTGGGAAGAAGAGCACTAGCAGCTCTCTGTGTGTGTTTGTGTGCAAGAGAGAGAGAGAGAGAGACAGCGAGAGACAGAGACAGAGAGAAAGAGAGAGAGAGACAGAGAGACAGAGACAGAGAGAGAGACAGAGAGACAGACACAGAGAGAGACAGAGAGAAAGAGAGACAGACAGAGAGACAGACAGAGAGAGACAGAGAGAAAGAGAGAGACAGAGACAGCGAGAGAGACAGAGAGACAGAGACAGAGAGAGACACAGAGAGAGAGACACAGAGAGAGACAGAGACAGACAGAGACAGAGACAGAGAGAGAGAAAGAGAGGGAGAGACAGAGACAGACAGAGAGAGACAGAGAGAGACAGAGACAGAGAGAGATAGAGACAGAGAGAGACAGAGAGACAGACAGAGAGACAGAGAGAGAGACAGAGACAGAGAGAGACAGAGAGAGAGAGACAAAGACAGAGAGACAGAGAGACAGACAGAGAGACAGAGAGAGAGAGACAGACAGAGACAGAGAGAAAGAGAGAGGGAGGGATTTCCCAGGGGCAGCTAGGTGGTGCAGGGGATAGAGCACCAGCCCTGGAGTCAGGAGGAACTGAGTTCAAATCCAACCTCAGACATATAACAGTCAATAGCTGTGTGACTCTGGGCAAGTCACTTAACCTCAATTGCCCTCACCAAAAAAAAGAAAGAAAGAAAGAAAGAAAGATTTCCCATAGAAAATGGCACTTGAGTTTTGAAAGAAACCAAGGCCCCCTCCCAACAAGCCTGCCATCCTAGTGTTCAGGGAGGACTCGCACTTCTGGTGTGAGGGGTGCGGAGCCCTTTTCAGGGGTGCTCATCACTTTTGGTGTCCACCTGGCCCTCAACTCTCATCTGTGGCTCCAAGAAGCTGTAGTATGTGCAGTGGCCATATTCTGGTACAACTGTCTAGGAAGACAGGCTAAACCAGGTTGAGGGTAATCAATAGGCCTCAAACCCGTAAGTGAGTTAGAGGGATGTCTATCCCAAGCATGTGAAGACTTCCCCTGATAGAATGGGTGGACGAGAACACTTTGTTCCAGTGGCCATGAAGGTGACCGAAGCAGGTGCTGTGGAGTACTTAGAGCTTGGTCAGACATTCAAGGTGCCAAGGGCATCCACTGCATCCCAGGCCATTGCCAGTCCTGACTTTCATGCCAGACTGAGGGTCCCAATAGATACTGAGGAAGCTAGTAGCTCAGTAACTGTCTCAGAAAATTTTGCTTGCCGAGTTGAACAGTTTCAAGTCTCTAGCCCAGGTAAGGCTACTTGAAGGCATACCTTCTTAGAAGTAGCTGAGCACCCCTCTCACTCTGACCTCCTATTGGTCAGAGCAGTGGGACTTTTGCTGCTGGTGGGGAGAGAAAGAGAAAGTATGTAAGCAGGAGTGATGAGAGGTGGCAGAAAGAGAGAGGTACTTCAGATGAAATCAAGGAGACAATAAGAAAGGATGAGACAGATATACCTCTTGGCTTTTGGAAACTTTAATAGGCAAGTCCAACTCCAAAGATATGGGAGAAGTAAGATGGCAGATGAGGGGAGAGGAGGCAAGTGAGACTGCCTCAGAAAGACACTCAGAGAGAGAGAGAGTTTCTGGGTTGGCTTGACCTTTGCTTCCACCCTTCTTCCACGAGTGATGACCTACCTGTGGTGAGAAGCAGTCGGAGGAGCCAAGGTTTGGGTGTAGGGTTCTTGAGTCTTTAACATAAGAACTGAGGCTACTGGATGGAATCAGTGTACATCATCAGCAGAAAACTGTGTTGTATTGTCTACACGCCTTTCCTTTCTTGGAGATGAAGCAACCATAAGGGAGGGAGGTGGGCAGAGTTGAGCAAAATGGACCTGTGTCAGAAGATTGGAAGGATTAAGAATAACAGAAGAAAAGGAAAAAGATCAGTGAACACTTGAAGCTAAGAAATATGAGGGTTTTTTTTTTTTTAAAGAAGGCAAATTACCCTCTGAGGAGAGAAGTCTTATCTTCCAGGGAATGATGAATCAATCCCTAGGGGCTAACTAATCAGAGATTATCCAATAAAGGTCAAAAGAGGCAAGTAGAATGCTTTGTGACTCTTTAGTGGGTGAGGTACTGATCACTCTCTTCCTGACAATAATAGCAATAGAGAAGTCAGTGATCTTTCTGGGGCATATATCCAAGATTTTAAAAAGATTCTCTTAAGACTTTTCAAATCTGATGACTATTGCCCATTTTGGGTGTCAAAAGGACCTTAAGAACAGTTGCTAAAAATTGTGATATTTGAGACAAGTCACTCAAGACCTTAGGGAGACAATGTTTTTGTCACATCTGCAAATTGGAGGCAAGGGCTTGAGAATTGAAAGGCAGCTTTGGGAAGTGAACAATTCACTACAAAAATGGAGTCTGAGAATTGGGTTTGGATTTATGGGCCATAGTTTAGAATATTAGAATAATGGACTACTGGTTAGAAATAGATTGTACTTAAAAGAATTGGAAAAAATATATTTTCCTAGAGTCTTACAAATCTAATCAAAGGGGCTTTAGGCTGAAAAGGAAGGAGGAGGGAGGAAACAATCTCCACCAAGTTAGAGAACACAGAGAATATTCACAATGTAGGGTGACTAGCAATGGAAGTGCTCATAAATTCACAGGCTAAATTCAGGAAAACAAAACAAAACAAAACAATGTTATATGGTGTCATTTGTCTATATAAAAATGTATGAAGTATGGGTAGCATGTGAGATGCAATAGTTATCCTAATCTTAGGATGCAAATTTGACATAGGTATTACCAGCTGATACATGTTTAACAACTTACATTCCAAACAAAAAAAATGTACTCATGACACACTTTTAAATTTAATAAAAATTATTAACATTTCCTCCATTACTTTCTTAAGTTTAGACAAACACCAAAACAACAAATCAAACCATAATTTATAGCATTTGTTGATTTCTGAAGTATAAATGTTCATACTGAAAATTTAACAATTGGTTCTTGCAAACCAATTCAAGCTGGCTCCAGGATTTCTGGGTATCTATCACTAAGATTTGGCAGAATAGGACCCATGATTGGAATATGGCTTTGGAAATTAACCTTATGCAAAAGAAATGATAGGCAAAAGCCTGGGGAAGGGAAAGGGACTGTCAAGAAGGAGAGAAGTAGGAGATAGAATCATCTATTTAAAAGATAGACAAATGTGAAGAATATGAAGACAGCATGGTAGAGACCATTTGGGTGAAGATCAACAGAAGAAGAAATAAACATGGTATCATCAGAGTATATTACAAATCAACTCTGCAGAACAGAAAATAGATGTTTGGGAAATTGATCATAGATCTGCCACGATGGCATGGTATTGTAGTGATGAGGAACCTTCAATTATCTAAACATATCCTTGAGCTCTCACTCTTTCTGTCTTAAAAAAAGAACAGTTAATTTTTTGGCCTGCCTTAATGATCATTTCATTCTTCAAAAGACAAAAGAGTGGAGAAACCAATGAAGATAACTTCTATGTTTTGGTCTGATTATAACCAACCCCAAAAGACAACAAAAACTTTTTAAAGCTAGATATGAGAGGATAAAAAAAAAATAAGATTGCTATTTAGGGTGGATGGAATGCTAATAATAGGCAATGGAGGAAAAGCAGAATTCTTCAAACTCTTTTTTTTTTGTTTTTATTTTCTCTGTCAAAGAGAATGAGCTTTGTACTAGAAAGTACAGAACAAAACTAGTGATTAGGAGGTTGATATCCAAGTTAAGTAGGTAGATAGAAAGAGTGTGTCCAGCTGTCCTAGTTGACTTCAAATCACCAGACCCAGATGAACTGCACCTCAAGTTACTGAAGAAAATTGGTAGATGTAATGGCCAAGTCACTTTGAGTGATTTTTGAAAGATAATGAAGAACAGCAGAGGTGCTACAGGACTGGATAGAGTCTTAATATCTTGCCAAATGAGGGTCAGGAGAACGAAGGGAAGGAAGGAAACAGGCATTTATTAAGTTGTTACTATGGATACAAACACAAGCAAAAAGAAAGTCAGTCTTTACCCTCAAGAAGCTTACATTCTAATACTGGAAGACAACATGTAAAATGGAACTGAAGAGCGGGTGGGGTTAATGAAGGTACCCTGAGTGGGAACATGATTTTGAAGTCTAGAAAGTCAAGAGCAGGGCTGTGAGGGATGTGAAGGTAGACAGACTTGAGCCTCTTCACAAAATGTAGGCTCCAGAAGGAACTCAAGGAATAATTTGGCTGGTGTTTAGTATATTTGGAAGGGAAGAGTACAAGAAGGAATCAGATTCCCTAGGTTGTGGAGGACTTTACAATTCTAGCTTAAGCAGGTTAAGACTTATTTGATAGGCAAAAAGGAGTCATTGATAACGGAGATGGGAATGGGGGAATATGGGTATGGGAAACACTGGGGTGATGATGACAGAACTTGCTAACAAGATATTGGAGGTGAGGAAAAGAAAATAAAGGAAGTCAGAGATAAGAGTGGAATTTAGGGGAAAGATAAAATTCTGTTCTGGACCTGTTTAGCTTGAGGCACGAAATATAATACACAATCAATGCACTGGAGTAGACTGGAAGTAATAGAAATTGAGTTGCCTTGAGGCAGGTGAGAACTATACTTTAAATCAATGATCCCTTTGAACTACTTGGTCTTTTCAAAATGAGAAAACTCTGCTCACTTTTTAGATAGAGTAAATAAATATCCCTTAAAAACCACCACTAGTTTATTTTAGCCTGTTTTGCTTTTAATAGTCTGTTTAATTATTCATCCATTAGAGCTGTTTTAGAATCTTGGCCATTTTAGGGTGCTTTGTGAATCTGCCTACAGTAGAAAAGGACTGTCTTCTACCTTAAAAAGGACTCATACATAAATGGGTCATATGTACAAAGACTTAAGCTCAGTGAATTCTTCACACACACATTGTGTGTGTGTGTGTGTGTGTGTGTGTGTGTGTGTGTGTGTGTGTAGGTGGGTAGGTTTGAGGAAGATACTTCGGTCATTCAGTCAAAAAGAATGAGCACTTATTATGTGCCAGGCACTGGTACTAAGGATGCAAAACCTAAAGAAGAGAGGTCATTAGAATTGGTAATTAAGAGGTCATTGGAAAGGGCAATTTCAGTTGGATGATGAGTTGGAAGTCAGATTGAAGAGCATTGATAAAAGAGGGAGAGGAGAGGAAGTGGAGACACAGTATAGACAGCTTTTTTGAGGATTTATGCTAAAAAGAGAAGGATATCTATGAGATGATAGCAGCAAGAATGGTACGATCAAATGAGGTTTTATTTTTAAGGATGGGGGAGACATAGATCTGTTTGTGGGCAGGAAGGAAAGAGTCAGTAGATGGACATTGAAGATAAGAGAGATGATAGGGATGATCATGGAGGTGATTTGTTAGAAGAGAGTAGGGATGGAATTCAGGATGCATGTAGAAGAGCTGACCTTGGCAAAGAGAAGGGCTACTTCTTTAGGTGTGACAAGAGAGAAAAAGGGGATTGTAGAGGAAGATGACTGAGTGATATGAGATGATGATGAGAACAGTGGGAGCTCTCAGAGAATATCCTCAATGTTTTTCTGTGAAGGATGAAGTAAGCTCCTCAGGGAAGATGATTGAAGGAGGACGTGATGTGGGAGGGTGGGTTTGGAACAGCCACTGTGGAGAATGGGTTAGTAAATCAATTAACTAGGAGAAGAGCAATTGCCTTGCTGTAATGAGGACCCAGTTGAGATTTGATAACATTTACCTGTAGTGGACTCAATCAGTATAGTTTCCTTCAGCTCTGCTCAGTAGCATGTGAACAAGAGTGAAAGAAATAGATGGTAAGAGTGAATCAGGTCTAGGCTTTGGGGAGGCATGATTAGCAAAAGGAAAAGAGGGTGAGGGATTTGACAGTAGAAAATAATGTTGAGCTGAATTGGTTCTCCCATGGGTCACACAATGGAAGAGAGGAGAGCATAGCCAGGGCAAGGGTGATGGTCTAGGAAAGAACTTAAAGGTGGAAGTAATAGAGATCATGGGGAGGACAAAGAACCTGTTTAGGGGTTAAAAGGCATAGGGAAAAATGGAATGATAATAGATTATAATCTAATAAAGAAATTTTAGAGTTCATGAATGTGGAAGTATAATACTTGTTTGTGATAGCAAGATCAGGGATATGACCAACTTTGCGTATAGCTGAGGTGGAGTGGAAAAATAGGTCACAGGAATTGAGTCCATTGAGGAACTGAGAAGTTAGGGGATTTAAGAGAGCATCATCTGTTGAGGTCCCTAATACGAGGACAGGAGTTGGGGTGGAGAGAGAAGCTTTGAGCTAGGTACTGAACTCATTGAGGAAGAAAGGCAAATATCTCAAAGATTGATAGAGAATGACCACCAAGAGCTGAATTGGATAATAAATTTGGAAGTGATGAACATCAGCGGAGGAGTTAATACTCAGTGATAGTGGTAGAGGGAGAGTTTGGAAGTGCCAGTGGGGAGCAAGGAGTATTCCAATCCCCTATATTGGCCAAAGAATTGAGAGATGAGTGAAAGTTCAGTCTGTACTGGAATACAAGATAATACAATAAATGCTTATTAAGTTTCTCCTACTCACCAGGCACTGTGAGGATACAATTAAGAAAGGATACAAATAAGAAAAAGAAAGATAGTCCATGCCTTCATGGAGCTTATAGTTTAATGGAGGAAGACAACAACCACAAAAAAGAAAGCTGGAAGGGGTAAGGGCAGAGGGTCCATGGCTTTGGGGAATGTTCATGGTAGAGCTGACTCCAAGGAGTGTAGCTGGTAGGAAATTAAGAGTTGGCTGAGTGTTTGAGCACCAACCCCTGCCTTTTTTTCTGAGGCAATTGGGGTTAAGTGACTTCTCTAGGGTCACACAGCTAGTAAGTATCTGAGGCCAGATTTGAACTCATTTCTTCCTGACTTCAGGGCTGGTGTTATTTTCTCTGTGCCATGCCCTTGAGCCCTCTTTAAATGGAGGCATTGGGAGGAGTTTTTTGCTTTATCCTCCAGCCCTCTGATCAGAGGAGCAGAGAGAGGTGATTGAGGATGCTGATTAGGTGTGAGTACCAAACCTGAGGGAATATACATGAAAATGAAACTCCTGATGATGGGGGTGGGGTGGGGTGATGGAGGCATGATGATGGTGGAGTGGAATTCAAAGAGAGCTGGTAGAAAAGTGTGATGAGTGAAGCAGTGTCATCACAAGGAGGCTAGATATTAATGAGTGTTTGGAGGTGGAAGGAATGTGAGAGGAAGAGGGTTAAAGTGAAAGAAAGTTTGTTATTTATGGAGCAAAAGTTCCAGAGGGCACAATGGCCATATCTGAAGTGGGGAATTGAAGAGGGGTATTGGGTTGATATGGATTAGAGCAAGAGAGTGGACATTTGGGGACAGATAATGGGATATGTCCTTTGGCTACTCTCCATTTTCCATGAGTGGATCTTCTTGATTTGACTCCATGGAACATGATGCCTTGCCAGAATAAGCTGGTCACCTGAAATCTCATCACCATGTCGACTTACTCAGCTTTTGATACATATCACCTTCTCAACTCCCTGAATTATTTCTTCTCTCTGATTTGATGACTGGAGGATGGAGCAAAAACCTCCCCCCAAAGCTTTCCTTTATTGAGGGCTCAGAATTCTTCAGGTAACTCTCTATTTTCTATCAATGGCTCTACTTGGTTTTGACTCCAAGCAACATTGTATCCTTATGCTGGGTCCTCCTCTGGTGGTATCTCCTTTTTTAGTTTCATATTGTGTCTTGTCTTCCCCATTGGGTTGTAAGCTCGCTGAAGGCAGGAACTGTTTTTCTTTTTCTTATTTGTATCTCCAGTGCTTAGCACAGTGAGGTGGCACAGTGGATAAAATGCTGGGCCTGGAGTCAAGAAGACTCATCTTTGTAAGTTCAAATCCTGCTTCAGACACTTACTAGCTGTGTGATCCTGGGCAAGTCACTTAACCCTGTTTGCCTCAGCTCCTCATCTATAAAATGAGCTGGAGAAGAAAATGGCAAACCACTCCAGTATCTTTGCCAAGAAAACCCCAAATAAGATTGCAGAGAGTTTGACAACTGAAAAAATGACTTAACAAAAACAGCAACAACAAACAAATGTTCACTGAATCGAATTGGCAAGCAGGGATGGATGAGAATTCCCTCTACAACATCATTTATAAGTGGTCATCCAACCTTTTCCTGAGGACTTCCTGAGCCCTCTTTAAATGGAGGCTTTGGGAAGAGTTTTTGGGAGGATGTATTTTCTCCTGAAGCAGCTCATTTGATTTTTGGATAGCCCTAATTTTAAGAAGTTTTTCAGTACATTAAATCTAAATTACACCTGCAACTTCCACCTGCTACTAGCTCTTCTGCCCTCTGGGGCCAAGCTGAACAAGTCTAATCCTTCTTCCATTTGATAGCCCTTTAGTTACTTGATGTTAGCATTCATGTCTCCTCTCATCTTCTTTCTTCCTAGGCTAAACACCTCCATTTCCTTCAACTGGTTTTTATACAACGTGAGTAGGACTTTAATTGTCCTGTTTATCTTCTTCTGGATGCTCTCCAGCTAATCAATACCATACTTTAAAAATGGTGCCCAGAACTGAATAGAACACTACAGATGTGTTCTGATCATGACTGAACGTGGTGGAACTATGACTTTCCTAATAATGGATGTTATGTCTCTCAAAGCATCCTGAGATCTCATTAGATTTTTTTGTCAACCACATCACAATGTTGACTCATATTGAGTCTGCTAAAACAGCTAGATTGTTTTCAGACAAAACTGCTATCTAGACATGCCTCCCATCATGATCATCATCATCATCATGATCATCATGATCATCATGATCATCATCATCATCTTCTTCTTCTTCTTCCTTCTCCTTTTTCTTCTTCCTTCTCCCCCTCCCCCTCATTGTTAGTTTTTATATAGCATTTTAAGGTTTGCAAAAACAGTTTATGAATATTATCTCAGTTTATCCTCACAACAACCCTGGAGGCAGATTCTGTTATTATCCTCATTTTACAGATGAGAACACTGAGGCAGGAAGAGGTTCAGTGACTTGCCCCGGTCACGTAGCTAGTAAGTGTCTGAGGCCAGATTTGAAATCAGGTCTTCTTGACTCCATGTCCAGCAGTCTATCTACTGTACCACATCTGACTTTAGTAGATATCTTGGATTCAAGAATAAGAAACTACATTTATCACTATTAAATTTCATCTCATTAGATTCAGTCTAATATTCTGTCAAGGCAAAGGTATTTATGGACCCTAACTTTGCCAATCAATGTGTTAGTTACTCTGAACTCCAATAGCATCCCTTCTAGATTTGTGTCACATGCAAATTAAAAAAAATTTATACCTTGATCCAAGTCATTTATAATCAATTGTTTTCAATGAAAGGAAACTGTAACTAAGGTTTCTTTAAAGGTCCTATAAGAATAGTACATATTGCATTGCGAACCAAAGAATTAATTTTATCTTACAGTGGGAACACTCTCTATTTTCTCAACTTCTTTAGTCAATTGGCCAATTCTGATTGATGGTGTGAGAGCAGGAACTGATGATCTAAGATTGGTTCTTCTGTAACTGTGGCACGGGCAATAAAACTAGTGGCTTGCAATCAAAATCATTGGGTCATGAAGTACTATGAATACAAGTGCTACCTCAGGCATACTTGAGCAACAGATTTATTAGGTAGGCCTGGCCCAGCTTAGTGCTCATCATCTACCTAGACTTGGATGGTTAGCTCCCGGCTCAGTTGTGTGGTGGCCTAAATAGGGAGAAGGGAATATACTATGTTCACAAATAATTAAATTCAGCATATGTACAAAATAGTGGTTTGGAATAGGAGCTGAAAACTGGGCAGATTAAGAAAGGTATCTTCAAAGACATGGTGCTTGAACTGGGTCTTGGAGGGAATCAGGAGTTAGAGGAGGCAGAGGTGAAGCAGAACATTTCAGTGAGGGGGAACAGTGTGTGCAAAGACATCAGAACAGGAGGAAAAATGTAATTTATGTAGAAGAGCAATCAATAATAATAATAACTAGAATTTATAAGATGCTTTTAATGCTTGTGAAACACTTTGCTTATTATCTCATTTTGTCCTTTCAACAACCCTGTGAGGTAGGTGCTCTTATTATCCCTATTTTTTTTAATGGATAAGTAAGTACCTGAGGTCAAATTTGAATTCAGGTCTTCCTGACTCTAGGTCCAGCACTTTATTGTGCCAAATAATTGCCTCATCTCTGTATGTATGTATGCATGCATGTATGTATGTATGCATGTATGCATGTTTGTCTATCTATCTATCTATCTACCTACCTACCTACCTAGCTATGTTTGACTTCATGGTTCAGGTTAAAGCAAATACCTGGGTTCAAAAATTTCTAGAAAATTGATACTCAGACAAATGATACAATCACTCAGGTTTATGTGCTGTAGCCAGCAGGCAAACAAACTATATATGCATACTATATGACAATAAAAACAGACAAATTCATTCCCATGATGCAAGAAACTCACCCAGCATGAAGGCGAGGAAGATGTATCAAGAAAGAAACATACTCATACTTGGGGTTCAGGTGGCAAGATTACATACCCTAAAAATGGGCTTGGTTGATTGGTCATTGGTGCAGTTGTAGGTGGAGGCATTCCTAATCAGACTCAGCTATGATGGAAAGGTTTCGGGGTCCCTTATTGATAGTAGGCTAGGGTGAAGCCACAGTAGTGGGAATTCCTTTATTGGGACCACAAATTGGTGGCATAATCCAATATTAGCTACTCTAAGGAAGTCAAGAATTCATTCAATCAAAAAGCTGCAAGTCTTATCTGCCTGACCCTAAGTTAACAGTGGAAAAATTAAAACTTTCTGTTTCAGCTATATGTTTCTATGAGCATTAGGACCACTTAACCTAAGTAACTCCATATTGGAGACCCATCGTTATAATTATAATGTAAAACAATAACTATGACATCAAACAATAACCATAACATCAAAAATAGAGAGTTTACAATCATCATCACATGTATGCATGTATATATGTGTGTTTGTTAATACATACATGGTTAGTGTGTAATCATCTTAGAGAGGTAGGTTAGAGCCAGATTGTGAGGGACTTTAAATGCCAAATGGACTTTCTTTTAAAGGCAATGAAGAATTACTGAAGAATGCTACATGAGCAAATGATTGACAAGATAAGGTTAAACCTGAATTTTGGTAATATCAACATGGCAGTAATGAGGAATTTGGATTGGATATGGGATAGACTACATGCAGAGATCTTATTCTCCCTAGGAGGCAGGCTGAAGAAAGGATAAGACTGACAATGCCATTATTCCTCTGTCCTTCCATTAAACTTGTCCAGCCCCTGGTCACACCAACATCCCACTGCCACTCTGTCTTTCCACTTGTGAAGGATCATGGAGAACCTCCCAGTATGGTGCCATTTTAGCTCCCTATATGTGCCTGCTTGTACCCTTTCATCTTCTCTGCTCTCTCAGCAGGTAGTTTCTTCCCTTCTCTCTGAAGTGAATCTTCTGCCTCTGCTCTGTTATTTCATAGCCTTCTGCTGAGATCCTTTCTACAACTCATTTTCTCCATTAAATCCTTAACCTTACTATTCACTGACTACTTTTCTTCTACCTTTAGATATATACAAGTCCTCTCTATCTTTTTTTGTTTTAAATTTTTAAAATCCAATTTTATTTTATTTTCATTTTCAAATTCTTTCCCTCGCATCATCCCTGCCCCTCACAATTTGGAAAGCAAAAAATATAAAACCCATTACAAATATTGTCATACAAAATAAACTTTTGCATTAGCCATGCTCCAAAAAAAAAAAACCAAGAAAAAGAGAGAACATATATATGTATATACATACTTACTATATATATATATATATACACACATACACACACATACATACACACACACACACACACAAACACATATATACACATATATATGTTTCAATCCATACTGTGAGTCCATCAGTTCTGCATCTCAAGGTGGATCGCGTTTTCATTATGAGTCCTTTGGAATTGTGGTGTAAGTCCCTTCTATCTTGAACAAGCCAAACCAAACCAAAAAACCAACCCTGTTCTCTACTCCATCAGTCCTTCCAACTAAGTACTGTCCTAACTCTCTCTCACTGTTAATACCAAGTCAGTGGCATAGGGCAGACTAGGAAGGGCCAGGAGCAGGAGTGGGGCCAGGTTGATATAGCACGGCGGATAATATGGCTTACATTCCAGAGGCTGTGAGGTGCTCAGCTAAGAAGAGGCTTGTGGGTACCATGGATTGAGAAGACAGGGCTGAAGTTGGGGTCTAGTAGGGTACTAGACCAATCCAGAGAGGTAAGTCAGTCAGCTGGATCAGATCTCTTGAGTCTTTGTGTTAGTACAGTTTCTCATGAGTCATCTACTTTAGTTCCTTTTCCCAATAGAGCTTAGTATCTTTGCACCCCAAATTCTAACTTTCCTATTTCTGTCAATGGTATCATCATTCATCCAGTCTCTGGTGCTCAAAACCTGCTGGGAACAAGTGACAGAACCTGTCTGCTCTACTCCAGAAACAGTGCTCTCTCTTTTCCCAGTCTCTACTCCCCTTTTCCTGATACCTCTGGTTCAAACCTTCATCACTTCGTGCCCAAATTATTACAACACCTTCCTGGACAATTTCTTGGCTTCCCGTTTGAGTCTGGTTTGGTCTATCCCCCACACTGATATTTGAATGATCTTTCTTTTTTTAAATTTTTTTTTGGTGAGGCAATCAGGGTTAAGTGACTTGCCCAGGGTCACACAACTAGTGTCAAGTGTCTGAGGCCAGATTTGAACTCAGGTCCTCCTGACTCCACTGCCAGAGCTCTATCCATTGCGCCCTAGCTGCCCCTGAATGATCTTTCTTAAACCCTATTTTCATTACTTGGATCATGACAATAGCTCTCTGTTACTTGTTGTGTTGCACCCAAACTATCAGAATGACCTTCAAGGCTTTGTTACAGGGCACAGGGAATAGACTGCTGAGCCTGGAGTCAGGAAGACCAGAATTCAAATCCAACCTCAGACACTTAATAATTGTGTGATCCTGGGCAAGTCACTGTCTGACTCAGTTTCCTCAACTATAAACAGCACTTACCTCTCAGAGTTGTTGAGAGGATCAAATGAGATACTTGGAGAGCACTCAGCCCAGTGCCTGGCACATAGTAGGCACCTAATAAATGCTTGTTCCTTTCCTCCTTTCCCTTTATCTCCCTATCTTTCATTGATATCTCAGGACTTCACTAATTGGGCCTCTGGGTGGCTCAGTGGATAGGATACCAGGCCTGGAGTCAGGAAGACTCATCTTCCTGAGTTCAAATCTGGTCTTAGACATTTACTAGCTCTGGGGCCCTGGGCAAATCACTTAACCCTGTTTGCCTCAGTTTCCTCATCTGTAAAATGAGCTAGAGAAGGAAATGACAAATCACCCCAGTGTCTTTGTCAAGAAAACCTCAAATGGGGTCATGAAGAGTTGGACATGACTGAAAAATGACTGAACAAGAACAAGACTTCCCTGAACTAGCAATCTTTTCCTGCCTCTTTATCCCCACTATATTATTGTATATTCCCAGCTAGATGATAAGCTTCTCTAGGACAAGAACTGTGCTCATTATTTCTTTGTTATCCCCGGCACTCAGGATAATAAGTGCATAGTAGGTCAGTTTTTACTCATGATAACCAAAGAACTCTTCATGTTAGAGTTAAAAGTTAACTGTGGTCCCATTACACAGAGTCCTGTAAAATCTTCACAAATAAAAACTATTTTGAAACATGGATATGATATGGATCAAGGGGACTTCATTTCTGTGTCATCAAGCAGCTTCCGGTGTAACTCGTACAATTGCCAAAGTGAGATTCATAAAGTACAGGCCTGATCATGTCATTCCCATGCTCATTAAACTCTAGAGGCTCCTGGTTACATTTAAGATAAAATATGGACTCTGTTTGGGATGGGAAAGGGGAAGGGAGGAAGGGAAGGGATAAGCATTTGTTAAACACTTCCTATGTGCCAGGCCAAACACTTTACAAATATTATCTCATTTGATCTTCATGATAACCCTGTGAGGTAGATACCACTTATTACTGTCACCATTTTACAGATGAAGAAACTGAGGCAAACAGAGGTTAAATGACTTGCCACACAGCTAGGATGTGTGAGTCTGGATTTGAACTCAGGTCTTCCCGACTCCAGGCCCAGCACTCTACCCACCGCACTACTTAGATGCCTCTGTAAAGCTATTGTCTAAATCTGTCCTTCAAATGTGTTCCAGTCGAGCCATCATACTTGCTAATTCCCATCTGTGGCATTCTGTGTCCCATCTCCCGGCCTTTACCCAGGCTGTCCCTCATGCCAGGAATGTACTCCTTCTTTTCCACCTCTTAGAATTCCTTGCTTCCTTCAAGGCTCAGCTGAAGTACCACCTTCTCCATGAGGCTTAGCCAGATCTCTGGCTGCTAGTGTTTCCTCCTTCCCCCATTAATTACTTTGTGTTTATTTAGGATCATAGGAGCATGGCTCCAGAACTCGAAAGGACTTCAGTGGCCATCTACGTTTTACAGAAGAGGAAACTGACCTCAGAGTGATTAAGTGACGTGCCCCAGGTCACATACTGTTTCCCTTCGGGAGAATATAAAGCTCGATGAGACTATTTATTTGTTGCCTAGTATCCTTGGCCCCATGGGCAGCTAGGTGGCGCCATAGTGCACAGAGCACCAGGCCTAGAGTCAGGAATTCAAATCTTGCCTCTGACACTTACTAGCTGTATGATCCTGGGCAAGTCCCTTACCCCTGTTTGTCTCAGTTTCTTCATACGTAAAACGAACTGGAGAGCAGAATGGGGCCTTAATAAATGTTTACTTAATTGAAAGATGACATGGTGGGAAAAGTATTAAATTCAGAGACAAGGCATCATAGGTCATAGATTTGGAGCTGGAAGGGACCTTATCTAGTTCCAGTCTTTTTACGGACAAGAGGCTAAGTGATTTTCCCAAGGTCGTGGGCAGTAAAGACAGGAGTGGGATTTGAACCCTGATCCTGTTTCCATTGTTCCACATTTCCTCTCCTGGTCCTGAATTTCAGTTCTTTTAATTACTAGCTATGTAACTTAACCCTCTTTGGGATTCAGCTTCCTCATCTGTTAAATGAAGAATTAGAGTAGATGAACTGAGCCCTTTCAGCTGTAGACCTATGATTTGTGCTCCCATAAGTGAAAGAGGGAAGGTGCAATTAGAAGGAGTAATCTCAGAATTTAAGAGGAAAAAATGTATGCCACTCCTCAGCTTTCAGATCAGGATTAAGCCAGGGTAGGAGCTGAGCATAGATCGGGGTAAACAACCAGATGGGGAGGAGCAAAGTTGAGGAGAGTTAGTATGATTCATATAGGTTAGATTTGCTAAGGGTGGATGGAGAAGGGTGTAATTATTTGTACACAAGTAAGAGTCAGACACCACTGAAAAATAACTTAACAACAAGAAACCAATTAACTTTTGATCTTGGTTAATGGATGTAAAGGTGAGTGTCAGGGATGTTTATGTCTTCAACAAATTCTAAGAACTCTACACTTTGCAACTCTTTCAAGGGTAAAGTCACAGAACTGTCCACTTCATTATGGTTGATTCATAATTGATTGAGTTCATAGTAAAAAAGAAGTAAGATGAACTTGTTTTTAGTTCTAGTTGGACAAGCAAGGAAAAACAAAGATTTGGGATATGGTATATCAGGCAGGCTGATGTAGCTAGCTACATTCCTGCTTCTGGCTTCAGTGATCCCATCACTATGATGACTCTCAAATCCATATCCCCAGTATTGTCTCTTACTTGAGATCATTTTGTACTTCTGCCTACTAGGAATTTCCACGTACATGGAAACTTCCTTTCAACACTTTATGCCTTCTTGACAGGGATTATAGATTTAGAACTGGAACTATAGGTTTAGAAGATAGATTTAGAACTGTGTCTTCCTTAGCATAAGCCCAGGATTCTATCCACCATGTCCTTCACCCAGTGGATGCCTAATAAAAGTTGGCTGAATCATTGAATTGAAGGACTTTGTGACATTTATTTTGGCTTTTCAAATATCTTACTTGCTTAGGTCCTGGGTTGCTTCTGTGATCTTCATAGATGAGCTTGCTAGATGGCTCAATTATGTCTAGCAGACGTTACTTCACTGGAAAACAAGGAACTTCACTAGTTGGCACAAACATAGTTGCTATTATATTTGCCTTTCATAGTGAACATTTTTCGTCTCATGACTATCATACTGGAGATAAGCCCAGGCTCCTCTTTCTTACTCTAGGCTTGTTGTTGAGTCATTTCAGTCATGTCTAACTCTTTATGACCCCATTTGGAGTTTTCTTGGCAAAGATACTGGAGTGGTTTGCCATTTCCTTCTCCAGTTCATTTTACAGATGAGAAACTGAAGCAACCAGGGTTAAGTGACTTGCTCAGGGTCACACAGTTAATAAGTGTCTGAGGCCAGATCTTAACTTAGGTCTTCCTGACTCCAGGGCCAGTGCTCTGTCTACTGCACCACCTAGCTGCTCCTGATTTTATAGTTCATGTTTCCATTGGGATAGAACCAATGACAATACATAATTACGTAATTAGAACTTTTAATAGTACTATTAGCCACTTCATGGGGACCTAGCTATACATTATATATAGTCATTGTCTATCAGATTAAGTTTTTGGGCTGGTTTTTATTTCATTTGATTTAATTTTGGCTTTCCAACATAATTTTAAGCACTTTAAGAACTTGGACTATTTTTTACTCCACATAGCCCCAGCATCATGCTGAGCTTATATAAAATAACTCAATAAAAATGTCTGGATTTTTTTCCCATTAGCATCAAGTGCTTACTATATTGACTTCAGATTAATGGCTATTCTAGGCTGAGTACCATTCAGTCCAAGCCCCTAATAGTTTATATTGAATATTGTAACAAAATGAGATGCTTGTAGGTCCATTCAATAGTTAACAAAAGCAGATTTGTTAGCCATGGGCAGGAGAAGGCTATTCAACAAAGATAGGCATCGAGGATGCCTTGAGTTGATTCATTTGCAGAAAAATTCCCTTGCCTGAGGTGCCTTTTATGGTCTACAAACTCAGCATCAGAGATCTCTTGGAGTTCCTCATGACAGCTTCATACTCAGGTTATCAGGAAGTGATATCAACAGCTTGAGCCTTTAATGCCTTGAGCCAACCAAGTCTTGAGGATGGTCTTCATACCTTTTAAGGAAAAAACTAGCCTAACTTCCATTGGGGGCAGTGGATTAAGATACTGTATTACCCAGCATGACCCTGAGATATATCCTGGCTGTAGGTCACAGGGTGTTTGAGACTCCATCCTCTAAAAATGGTTGTTTGGTAATAAATAACTCTTGGCTATCCTGGGACAGAGATTTAAGGAGAGATTTAACTGTAACATATACACATTATCTGCACATTTATCTTGGTTATTTCTGTTAAAGTTGGCTTCTTAGTACAATACAGGTATGATCTCTTTAGCAATCCTGGCAGTAGATGTGTTCCTGAAAAATCAATCTCATTTTTGGTAATTTAGTAGTACACCTACTGCCTTGCCCAATAATTATGAATCATGTAACTTCCATTAGCTTAGAAGTTCTGACTGATCTCTCCCAACGTGTTAGTAGATTAGTTAGTTAATTCCTCCAACATTGACAGGTGCCATTTTCTGTCATTTTTGCCAATTTTCAGGGTGTAAAATAAAACCTCAGAGTTGTTTTGATTTACATTTCTCATATTATTGGTCATTTGGAGCATTTTTTTATGTGGTTGTGAATACTTTGCACTTTTTTGGAGGATTGTTATCAAAGTTATCTGCGTGATTGTTGTGATCAAAGTTATCTAATTTATCTTTTGTTCTTACTAGTATCTCTTGTTTGGTTAAAAATACATTTCTTTTCTATAGCTGTGAGAGATACATGATCTATTTCTCTTCTAATTTGTTTATAGGATGATCTTTAATATTAAGGGCACATATCCATTTAGTATATATTGTGGAGTGTGGTATAAGGTGTTGGTCTAAGCCCAATTTCTGTCAGACTGTTTTCTATTTTTCCTAGCAGTTTTTATCAAATACGGAGGTTTGTCCCTAGGTAATTTATGTTTCTACTTTATCAAACACTAGGTTATTGAGTTCTATTGTTTCTGAAATCTCCCTTCTCTAGTTTGTTCCATTGATCTATCTCTATTTTAAAGCAAATACTAGATGGTTTTAATGACTGCTGCTTTATAATATAGTTTGAAGTGCTATTCTCCCTTCATCCCTTCTTCTTTTCATCATTTCCCTTGATATTCTAGATCTTTCATTTTTCTAAATGAATTTTGTTATTTTATCAAGCTTTGTAAAGTATCCTCTTGTTAATTTGACTGGTATAACATTAAAGGTAAGAATTAATTTTGGTAGTATTGTCATTCTTATTATATTGAGTTATTATATTAAGGCTCAAGATGCATTATACAGCCAGTCAATATTTGCACTAGAGATATAATTTTATCTTGACCATTGGATAAAGATCATCTGATTTTTGGCTAATATGGATATATGCTTGTCAATTGACATTTTGAGGGAAGACCTATTAAGAGATCTGGAAAGAATCTTAGCAATCATCTGATTCAACCAATTCATTAAAATATTTTTATTAATATCTTTAGTTTTTACATCACCTTCATTTTTTGATATACCTCTCTTCCCTGCCTAACCAGTGCACTATCCCTTTTAACAAAGAATAAAAATGAAAGAGAAAAAATGCAGTTCAGCAAAATCAACTGATACATCAATGGTGTCTGGCATACAATATTCTACAACTTTTGTCTTTCATTTCTGCAAAGAAGGGAAGCAGATGTGTTTTTTCCATTCTTCTACTCTTCCAAACTTGATCATAATCATTGCACAGAGTTCAATTTTCTTTTCCCATCTACCCCTCCCCCCAAGCAATTTCTTTTATAAATGAGGGAACAGAGGTCAAGAAAGATGACATGACTTGCCTCAGAACAGGACTAGAAATCTAGGTCTAGGTTAGTGCTCTTTCAATTTTAACATCATTATTATCATTAAACATTTATTAAGCACATGAAAAATTCTGCACTGGGAATACAGGGAGGTCTAAGGCACACCCCCTATTTCCAGTTACTTTCAATCTAGTTTGGTGAGGGGATAATAGAGCATATCCATTAAAAAAAATAACAATAGTGGTAGTATGTGCCAAATTCTTGATTTAGATAATAAGTACTATAGGAATTCAAACAAAAAGAAAGTTTCTGAGGACTGGGGGAGACTTCTTAGTGGTTTTGAACTTTGATCTTGAAGAGAAGGCAGGACTTTTAAATGGAGAAGAAAGTGGACTCCCTACCTCCAGGGTTACCCACTTGCTATTTACCAAATTCTGCTTGTCAGGACACATCAATAATGTTGTGTTCACTTCTGGTGCCAACTCTGCAGAAGGGCATTGATAAGCTTGGAGAGGTCCAGGTGTCTTCAAACATGAGGGAGGAGGGAGATCAGTCTGAAGTGTGGGTCCCTGACCTGGCGGTCATAAGTTCTATTAAAGATCCACAATGGGGACCCTGGGACTCTAGACAGAAGAATGAAAGTACTGGGAGCTGAAAAATGGTTGAAATGCCAGATGATAACTTTGGGAGAGAAAAGAAGGTAGAAGTCAAATGTTACTGGGAAAGGCTAGAGAGTCAGTGGGGAAAGAGTCAATAGATTGGAGTGAAGCAAAGAGGGCCCTGTTGAGATTGGATAAATAAATTTGTAATGGGACCAGTCAGCACTATTAAGTGGCTGCCTTCAGTAGCATTCAGCAGCACCCTCAAAAGAATAGATTGTTACTATTGATAGGTATTAATAAGAAGAGCTGACATTGAAGGTTTGCAAAGCAGTTTTACTTACGTAACTTATAGCACTTGGGCATTGCCCCTGAAATGATTGACTAGCTTCAGCATTTTTTAAGTCATTTTTTTTTCCTCAGTTGTGTCCAACTCTTTGTGACCTTATTTAGGGTATTCTTGGCAAAGATACTGGAGTGGTTTGCCATTTTCTTCTCCAGCTCATGAGGAAACTAAGGTAACCAGGATTAAGTGACTCACCCCAGGTCATGCAGCTAGTGTCTGAGGCTGGATTTGAACTTAGGTCTTCTTGACTCTAGACCTGGTGCTCTGTCCTCTGTGGTACCTAGTGTTCAGATTCAGCTGAGAGGTCTCTTTTGCAATAGCAAAATTCTGACTCATGCATGTTCGGCAAATATTTGGATTAACAAAACATTGACCTCAACTCTGGAGTTTTATTTAGAAAGTAAAAACCCCAGACAACATGACAAATAACAGAATGACTTTTTACCTGAGTCCATCACTATTTAAGAAAATTCTATTCCCCTTTCCAGAGGGCAACTCCTGCTCTGATGGGTCTTATCTTCCCTTTGAGCCTATAGACTCCCAATGATGGGTAGCTAGGTGGCTCCTCAATGCACATGGTTCCTTACTGGGTTGATCCTTCTTCCTCTTTGTGGCCACAACAATGATGCTAATGTAGGCCTCTCTACCGGTCTAAGTGACACTGGGCATCTCCATGTCCTCTCTTGATTTCTCCTATGGAGACTCTGAATTCCTTTCTTCTCACTAATTGAACCTTGTCTCTCCCGTATCTTACTCTGATATTGGCTGCTCAAAGCACTTGGCTCCCTATCTAGGCCTTGTGGATGCACAGACATTTCTTCAGATCTCCATATAGAGAAATTGAGTCAGTGAGACCAAGTTAGGATAAAAATGGGGATCCAAGGCAAGGTGAATTCACGTATACCTTGTCCAAGAGTCTTAACTGAATACCAGGTAAGCCTGGACATGCTTGTTGTGGAGCCTCATAACAAACCTATTTAGGGGGCACTTTGGTATTATTATCTTTAGTTTTACAGAGGAGCAAACTGAGATGAGAAGTTAAATGATTTTTCTGTGGTTGTAGAGCTAGTTAGTATTAGAGGTAGAATTTGAACCCAGAACTCCCCCGACCTCAAGTCTAGGGTTTGGTTAAATGTTTTTTGCTTCTTCCAATGATTATTCCACAAACATCCACTGTCCACTAGTCAATATTCTAGACTGCCAGAGAGATACAAAGATTAGCAAGGCATGATCTCTGCCCTTAAGGAATTACAATCTAGTATGGGAGATTAAGGAGGTATAAAAATAATTGTTTTATGGCATATCTGATAAACATGTTGGAGAAATGAGAGATCTTTTTACTTTTAAATGGATAATTAGGGAAGGCTTTCTCCCTCCTTGCCTTTCTTCTCTGCCTTGACCTAACCTCGCTAACTTAGGGAAGAAGGGAGGAAAGAAGGAAGGAAGGAAGAAAGAAAGAAAGAGAGAAAAAGAGAGAAGAGTAATACCTTTTCCCTTCCTCCCTCCCTCCTTCCTTTTTCCATCCATCTTTCCTTCCTTCCTTCCTTCCTTCCTTCCTTCCTTCCTTCCTTCCTTCCTCCCCTGTTTTATTTCTTCCCTTCTCTTCTTCCCTTCCTCCTGTCTTCATTTCTTCCCTTCTCATACCCTGGCTGCCAAACCTGAAGACTTATAGATAGGAATGCAGTCATATTAAAATGACATAAATGCCAGGCTGGCATAGGTACCACTCATCTTGGCCTCTAGTGGTTATCTCCTCCCAGAGATAATATAACATATCTTAAGTCTCTCCTAGCTCCTGTCTGCCTCCTCTCCCAGTGCAAGGTTGTCCAAGGAGAGAGGACAGCAGTAAATAAAACTTTAAGGCAGCTTACAAGGGCAATGCCAGTACTTTTCCATCCAAGACTCTTGACAGGTATAAAACCTTCTGAACTAGGGAAGGATTAGTCACGGTTAGGTTCTGCTAGTTGACTCCACTTCAGCTATCTATCCATGGCCCAGGATATCACCACCTTACCCCTCACACCAGGGAAAGAAGTACTCCCTTTTCATAAGTGAAAGTGATTATTATAAGGCTGCTGACTAGGGCTTCTTCCTTCAGAAAATCCCTGAACTACTGTGTGTGTCCTTGCAATAAATCCATGTTGCTGCCAATAGTGAGTGGGTAACACACTTCTCTTCCTGGCAATCCTTGACCTTACTGAGGCATTTGAGCAGTACTAAGATACTGCTTAATATAAGAATAAGCCTGACACTTGCTCCTCCTACTCTGTCATCACCTCTCGTGCTCCCAGGCAGGATTTTTTTTTTTTTGCAGGGTTAGGGTAAACTGGAAATATCACTTTCCTTGTTTTGGGTGGCTAAGGATTCTAGAGTGGAGCTGGGGTAGGTACAGAGGCAGAGGGAAATGCTTTCTAATAGAGAAGGAGATGTTGAAAATTATGTAAGAGACCAAGAGAATAAAGTCATATAAAAGAAGAGAAAAGGAAGAAGAATGGGACATCCTCCATTACACTCAGCCATTAGCCATGGTTTTTGGCACTATTCTTACTGTCTTGCCCCACCCCCAATCTTTGCTTAGCATTATGGCCAGTGCACAGGACAGACATAGTATGGGGTGGTGGGTAGTTCCAGATAATTCTCTGTATGGGGATGTACTATCTTCATTTTTGTCTTGGAGCCTTTAATCACAAAATTAAGCATTCCGTGTACACAATCACACCAAAATAAAAAAAACATTAGCCCAGGCCTCCAATCTCCTCAGCCCTTTTCTCCCTTTTTCTTTCTCCTATACCATCTCCCTTCTAAAGCCTTTTCCATCAACTCTAGCCCTCATTGTTTCCTCTCTCTCCGAACTCCCACAGGTACCTTAGAATCTGGCTCACACCAGACTGTAAAATACTCCATGTCCACATGCCTCTAGTTTGCTTTCCCATGGAGCTTTAACAAAAGAAAAAAAAAAGCAATAACAACAACAACAACAAATCTTTTCACATTCTAACTGAGCACTTGATACTGCCCACAGTCTGTACCACTCATTTTGCCTGGCACTTAATCACCTATTTATTGTTAACTGTTTCATGTGTGTTAGTTTGGATTTTCTGGAAGAACAGCTCTTTACAGAAGGGTAAGAGCCATTCCTTGTACTTAAAGTAAATATTTTTTTTTGCTTCCCAAGTGTGTAGTATCATGTTGGACAACTACGAGGTGCTTGATGAATTGTTGGAGAAAGAGAAGGAGAGGGAAGGGAATCCTCATTTGTCAAACGATTAGCACCAAGCACTTTACAAACATTACCTTGAAATTTTGAGAAAAATAAGGAAAGAAGGGAAAAGGAAAACGAGGAAGAGACATAGAAATAGGAGGTGCAAGAGAGGAGAAGATGGGTAAATAAATTTCTGTTCCATTTAACTTTTAAAATAGTTATTTGGTTCAAAACACATTAAGTACCTCTTCTGCACAAGGTACTGTGCTAGGCGCAGGAGATAGAGAGTCAAGCACTAATAGTCATTTCCTTTGTGAAGCTTACATTTTATTGCAAAGAAACAGTATATATTCATAGTGAATAAAAATGAAGCATGTAGAAAGTTATGTAAAGTAATTTCAAGAGAGAGAGAGAGAGAACACTAACAGCTGAGGACACTTGGAAAGGTCTTATGTAGTAGGCGCCACCTGAGCTATGCTTTGGAAGAAGCTAGGGATCCAGAGAAGGAGGGGTGATGAGGAGAACATTCCATACATTAGGGGGCCTTTGGGCAAAAGGCATTAGGGGGTCTTGCGCCAGAGACAGCTAGCTCGCTGGCATTTCCCTCTGCCTCTGTAGCTACCCCAGCTCCACTCTAGAACCCTTAGTCACCCAAAACAAGAAAGCAAGTAAAAGCAAGTAATACGCAATAAGTCTGGAGAGATAGGCAGGAGCCTGACTGTGGAGGGCTTTAAATGGCAGACTGAGAAGTTTGTCTTTTGTCCTTGAGATATCAGAGAATCACTGATGGTTTCTAAGCAGGGCATTGACCAAGTTAGGTCTGTGCTTCAGGAATATCAAATGGGCATCCGTGTCAAGAACGCACTGGAGAGAAGACTGGGAGGAAGAACACTAATTAGGAGACTCCAAGCAATAGTCCAGATGAGAGGAGATGAGATCATGGACTTGGGTAGAGACTGTGAGTGGAGAGAAGGGGACAAATTCGCAAGATATTGTGGAGACATAATTGTCAAGATGAGATCTGGGGACATCATGGAGATGAGGGAAAGAGAAACTCAAGGAGAAGACACCAGTGGTGCCTGGTATAGTTCTCTGGGCTATAGTTGGGCACATAGTTGGGCACTTAATAAAATGTTTGGAGCTCAGCCAATTGCTGCATAATCGCCTCCAGCTAATGATAGGGGGCTCACCTTCTCACTAGACAGACTATTTCTTTGTTGGATAGCTCTTATAGCTAGAAGATTCTTTATGATATTGAATTAAAAATCTATTTCTCTGTACTTTCTCCACACCACAACTCCCAATGTATCACCACTGTTCCTGATTCTGCCTTTTTGGATCTACATATACTAAATCTAATCCCTCTGTGATATGACAAACCTTCAAGTGACTTTTATATTAAATGCCATAAATGCCAGTGCAACTTTTCTCCAAAATGTTGACTCAAGAAGAATCAAATATCTAGACTAGCTGATCGGGGGGAAAAGAAGTGGAGAAAAAGAAAAAAATCAGAATGAATGACAGAATATAATGGTGGGAATAATATAATTAAAACAAAGACTGTTGGACTTGGAGTCAGGAGAGCCCTGGCTTTGAATATTGCCTCCAGCACTGAATTATTTTGCTGGTATTTAAGTCTAATCTTTAATTGTAGAATATGGAAGGGGCATTAGATTTGAAGTCAATTAGATTGAAGACCTTTCTTAGAAATCCTGACTCTGTAACTTTGGGCACATCAGTTAATTTTGTTGACCTTAGTTTTTATCAACTGTGAAATGAGAGGATTGGATTCAGTGGTGTGAAAGTTGAAAAGAAATGGGTCCTCTAAATATATAAGGGTTCCTTGTGGGAACATATTCACTTAGAAAACCACACAATAACACTATATCCTATTGTGTTTTTATTTATTTAGTTGATTTCCCCCCCAATTACATTTTAATCGAAGTAGGAGTCATAGGCTGTGGTGTTTGACATCTCTAGATTAGATGATTTTTCAGAATGTTATGATCTCTCTAGCTTTGAACCTTGAATCAGAGCAGGTGGGGAAAACTTGGCAGTAGGAGATTGATCACTCAAAAGTGAAGTGAAACAGAGCTTGATTTTGTGGAGATGGGAGTTCAAATCATGCCACTTAATTTCTCTGAGCTTCAGCTTCTTCATCTGTCTTGTTCAGTTGTTTTTCAGTAATGTCTGACTCTTTGTGACTGACCCCATTTGGAGTTTTCTCGGCAAAGATATTGGAGTAGTTTGTCATTTGCTTCTCCAGCTCATTTTACAGATGAAGAAACTGAGGCAAACAGGGTTAAGGGACTTGCCTAGGGTCACACAGCTAGTAAGTGTCTGAGGCTGGATTTGAACTCAGGAAGAGGAGGCTCCAGGCCCAGCACTCTACACACTGTGCCAGCAAGGTGCCCTATTTGGTATGGGAGCAGGTTTTAAAATTCTATTCTTAAGTTTTTCAAGATCAGAAAGACTGTACACGTTGGTCTGTGATAATGCTCTGGCTCTAGTAGAATTTTTTAATTGAATTCACAAAATATTTTGAGGTCTATATTTGTAGTATGGGAATTTGTTGTCTGACAGTCCTTTTGAGTCCATCTTGGATCTAAGCCATGGCATAGGCTTCATCCAGAGGTAAATAGGATATTGATGACAAAAGCCCACTTCTACAGGAGCTGGGAGCTTTCGTGCACAAAGAAGATACCACTGAGGATGAGGTGACAATGGTGATGATAGCAAAAGATTGTGAGCTTCTGATGTACGTGACTCTTACCAATAGGTCATATCTTGCTAGGTATTTGGTAGGTGCTAAATTTTTACAGCCTACAGTCATGTGTTGCACAGTTTCCTTTCTCTATCTACATTGATCATTAAGTGGTTCATTAACTATAACCCTTCCTGTCATTTCTGGTCATGATGGCCCGGTCCTGAATTACCATCATAAACCACTCCATTTCTTTAAACAAGTCAACTTTGTAGAGTCATTTGATTCTGAGTCATTTGTTTGACACTTATTTGTTGACCTCTCTTTGGCTGGTTTCATGTAGCTGTTGCCCATGAAGGGCCTTTTGATTTCCATCTTGTATCTTAGCCATGCCATAGCCTCCATTCTGAAGAAACCATTTTTTAGCTACATTTGACAAATTCAATAGTGCATACCTGTTTTCATTCTTGACTATTGATTGGTGAAGTAATATCTGCTTATTCCAAATATTTCTGTGCTTTTTGGACTTCTTTATCATGTGCTGTAAGAAGGTCTATCTTCCTTCTTTTTGGTGAGGAGGTGTAAGCTACTTTTAAAAAGTAGTTATGCTACCCTAGAGCGATGGACCCCTTATTCTGTTAATATAGCATTATTATTTTTATTATCATAGCAGAAGAAATGAAGATTATAGGGGAATAAGTTGAGGAACAGACCTACACAACAGTCCACAGAACATAAGATAAGAAGGAATAAAAGGATAGTGTCGTCTTCAGGCTATTTCTGTATGAATCCCATTACAAAGATGAGAAGAATGAGATAACAGTGATAATGACAATAAATGAAAAGCCTGGGTCTAATAGAGGCTTCCTCTATCCAACATATGCATTGTTAAGGCACAATGAACTTTGGGATGAAAAGTAAATCTGCAATGGGCATGAGAGGACATAGGGTCCTTGACTTGAGTTTATTCATTGCTGTTGACAAGATTTCAGCCTTGTAGAAACAGAAACTGGAACCAGAACAGGACTTACAGGTCTTAAGGGGCAGGGAGATTCTATTCTAGTCCCTAATACCCCTGAGGGGCCATGTTCAGGAACTTATTGGTACATACTGGGACAGGTTGTTCTATTCCTTCTACCCAATGAGCTCTTGCAGGAAAGCACTCTTCACTGCCATGGTTATTCAGGTTTGCCTTCTTCTGATCCATTTAAAGACTGGGCAGGTCCAAAAGCTACAGCTAACTGGAGGAGAGGTAGAAAGAGGGTAAACAGGTGAACAAATGAGATGGTACAAGGGGGTTATGGCAAGGATATGAAGAGTCCAGCTTACTAACCTTCATTTTGTCATTGGACAACACTTTGTTATCCGTTATGGGTTTTTCCTCAAGTAGCTTTCTATGACAATAGTACTCACCTCCCAGGGTTGTTGTGAGGATTGAATGAAATAAAGTATGTCAAGTGCTTTGCAAACTTTAAAGTGCTACAGAGTGAGAAAGCTATCTCCTGCCATTGGTGAGCTGCCAGAACCTAACACACATATGAGGGCAAAAAGCAGTGGCCAGTGAGGATGCTAAGTGCTACTGACTAGGGCTTCTTCCACTACCCCCAAGAGAGCTGCTGAGTGTCTTATGCCCTATGGATGCGTGCGATAAAACTGCCTTTCTATTAACTGTCAGTGGTCTGTGTGTCTTCTTCATTGGGAAGCCTCCAACACCATCTTAACTCCTACAGCTACTCTGAGGGCTAAGGCAGAGGTTGGCAGTAATTTTCTGGTGTAGAACTCATGAGAGGGGGAAGAAACATTGCAAGTTGGGGTAAGAGGTAGAGGAAGCAGAAGGGACTGAGGAAAATGGGAAGAAAGAAATAAGGTATGTTGGGCTTAAAGAGGAAG
The DNA here is from genome assembly GCF_900497805.2 of Vombatus ursinus. Classification (NCBI taxonomy): domain Eukaryota; kingdom Metazoa; phylum Chordata; class Mammalia; order Diprotodontia; family Vombatidae; genus Vombatus; species Vombatus ursinus. The sequence goes on from NW_020948840.1 coordinate 13,925,576, forward strand.
CTAAAAGCAAAAACAATGAAAAAAAGTGGTAAGAATCTGGGATTTTTGAGGGGTGAAGTGGGAGAGAGCAGGCAGGGATGGACTTTTGTCCTGCCTCTGCCACCAGCTAGCTGTGTGACAATTGGTGACTAGGATCTTAAACTTAAAACTGGGAAGGGAAACACCTCTTGACCTCATCTTTTACATTTACAGCATGAAGGGATTCACTTAGATCATCTTCATAGCAGATTCTCTTCCCAAGATTCTGTGATTTTGATTTATTTTGTTGAGGGATTTGGGGCAGAGGGAAAACAGTGAGGAAATCTAGAGTGAAAAAAGAAAGTGGAAAGAAGGGTTGAGAGAGGTCATGTTAAGCAGGATTAAGAGACTAAAAAGCTGGAGAGGAAGAAAAAAGGAAAAAGGGAAGCAACAAGGAGGAAGAGAACAGGAGAAGTAAAGGATATTGGCAGAAACACCTTGAAAGAACAAGTTGATTGGGCTAAGAACTATAGGAATGGGAATAGAAATAGTTTTTATCTGTTTGTGAAAGATGAGAAAGAAGCCAGTGGAAAGCAACTTCATTAGCAGTCACCTGTGCCATTTGTGAGGTGCAGCCTGCTTAATTATGCAATGTGTCTTCCAGAGAGTTCTCTCAGACTTAACTTTTCAGACCCAGGGCTAACTACCAATTCCATGGGAACTTATTGGGAGATGTAGCAGAAGTATGAAAGGATAGGAGTGGGCAGGAGCCCTTTTCTGGGACCTGTGAACTGTCTGTCTTCCATATATTTGCATCTCCTAAGGGCCTAAGACAACATTCTGTCTACTGAATGACTGTTTTTTGGAGAGGTGGGGGACACTGAGGATGTGAAGAAGGACGGGTGGAGGAGAAGAACAAGAAGTAAGAAGGGGAAAGACTAAAGGGTTTAGGGCAGAAGGGAAGAATGAAGAATGGGAGTCTAGTAGAGGAGAGTGGAAAATGATCTGACCTGCAGCCATGGTAGAAATGAATGAAAAGGCTAACAATATGAGTGAAGTACGAATGGAGGGAAAGGAGACAGATGAAGATGAAGAGGAGTGGTCAGAGATGGAGGAATGAGTGGGAGAGGTTGGAGCACTAGTGAGGATGAGTGAGAGAAGGGGAGAAATAGGGAGAAAGAAAGAGAGACAGAGACAAAGAGAGACAGAGACACACACAGACACACAGAGACAGAGAGACAAAGACAGATAGACACAGAGAGACAGAGAAAGAGACACACACACAGAGAAAGAGAGAGAGACAAAGACAGAGAGAGACAGACATCCACACAGATAGGAACTGGATAAGTTCAATAATGAGACTGCATGATGGAGAGGCAGAATGTCCAAGCAGCTATGATATGATGGTAGATTAAGAGCTGAAAGGAACCTTAGAGTCTGTGTAGTCGAATCCTTTTATTTTATAGATGAGAAATCTGAGGCCCCAGAGACATTTAAGTAACTTGCCTTAAATCACACAGGTAGTAAGTGACAAAGGCCAGATAAGAACCCAGGTCCTCAGACTCCAAAGCCAGTGATCACTCCCGTGTACCACGCCACCTCTGGTAGTACCTTTCTAAGAAGAGACGCTAGTGAAGAAGAGAGGATGTTTGGTAAGGTAGGACAGGAGGACTGGGGACAGGAGCGTCCCTAGGGAGTTCTAGTGGTGGTGGTGGCGGGTAAACCAGACTTCACCGTCAGCATCACCACCCACGCATTTTCCATCCCAGCCGGAGGTTACGAGGAACAGGATCAGTCTTTAAGGAGAAAAGAAGCCGCTGAAGGGCAACCGGGGAGAAGAGGGGATGAAGTCTCTTCTCTCTTTGTAGTGGCGGTGGCCGAAACTGTTGGATTGGAGCCTCGGGGTTTTAAAAAATCACCGGGAGTGGATTCACTTTCTTCTCCCGCCTCGGGCTGCCTCCCACAATTTCTGCTCAGCCAAGACATCAGCCTGGAGGGTGGGTGACGTCCTGGCCAGGGCCACCTCTCTATTTGCCATACCCTCCCGACGCCTCTGACTGGGGGCGGGAGGGAGGGGTGTGTGTGTGGGTAAGATGGAGGGGCGGGGGACCTGGCAGAAGGGGCGGACACGGGGAGGTGTCTCTGTCCCTATAAATGGGCCTTTGGGGGCTGCGCTCTTCACACGCGGAGTGGTGGTGAGAAGCGCACCGTCGAGATGCCCACGGTATGCCAACTGAACTCGGTGTTGGCCGGCAGCGCGCTGCTGGTCGGCTTGGGGCTGTTTAACCTGCTGAGCTCCAGCCCCAGCCGATATGGCAAACACCTGTTGCCCTTGGCTACCCAGTTGCCTGCCCGCATAGCCTGGTTCCTCCAGGAGCTCCCCTCTTTCGTGGTGCCCGCTGGGCTGCTTGCCTGGCAGGGCCCGCTCTTCAGCCGGCCAGGGACCTTACTGCTTGGCCTCTTCTGCGGACATTACTTCCACAGGTACCCACTGCCTGCCCCTAGCTTTTCCACCTCTTTCCTCACCCTCCCTCAAGCAGCCCCAGGGTCCTGGGTTGCGTCTTCGCACTCGGGATTCCCCGGTTCCGGATGGCAAGTAGCCAAAGAGGGACGGAGGAGCTCAAGGAGGTGTCCTTTTCCATTCCCGGAGACTTGCGCGCTATCAGTTGGTCTATGGAGCTGAAGCATCCCAGGATAGAATGGAGCAGCCCTGGCCAGGCTGGCCAGAGGGCTGGAGAAGCAGTCCAGTGGCTCAGAAATGTCTGGCCCCGCCTTCCCACTCCTGGCTTCTCAGAAGGAGATAGGCACAGGAACCGGGAGTCCTCTTCTTAGGACTTTTCTCTCTTGGAAGCTCAGCCGGAGGCAAAGCTGGAAGGAAGGCTGTATGGATTGGGGGGGGGGGGGGGGGGGGGGGGGGGGAGGGAGGGGGGGGGGGGAAGGGAGGGGAGAAGAGAGACAGAGACAGAGAGACAGAGAGAGACAGAGACAGAGACAGAGAGATAGAAACAGAGACACAGAGACACAGAGAAAGGAACAGAGTGGGGGCGAGAGAGAGGTAGAGATAGAGAGACAGAGAGAAAGAGAGGCAGAGAGGGTTTGGCTAACGCTTTAATAGAAATGAAAACTGCCTGATGATGGCTCAGAGTCAGCCAGAGGCATTCTTCCCACTCGTAGCCTTCCTCACCGGTCTTTTTTAGAGAGTTTGGGTGGATGAGTGTATGGCTAAGAGAGACTCTTGGATCTGCCAGCCTAAGAGATTGTGAGCTGGAGTCTACCAAAAGGCACTCAGACTTGGCGGGACATAAGACGGGAAAAGACATACAGACCAGAGATTAAGGCTGGCCAGGGACCAGGACAGTGTTTCAGTGGTGGAGAGGAACTGCTGGCTGTAGTACCTTTGGACTTATTTTTTAGTGTCCATTAGTGGGAAATAGTGAGCTGTCACAAGCCAGGTCCACAGATAAGCTAAAATCGTCCCACACTCTTGTTCACACACAACTAGCACAAGTAAATGGGACTCTGTCCCAGAGGAAGGGAGACTTTCTCCCCAGTAGATATTCTACATCCCCTGTTCTATTGCCTTCCCACCCACCCCACTCCTTCCTCTCCTCCTGGTCTTCTGCCATCCAACAGACAACAACCATCTTGGGCCAATACCACTAAAGTCTTATCTCAGAGGTTGATCCAACACTTCTAAGTCAATATATTGTTGGTTGAATTCATGTGAATGTCAGAGTGGAAAAGCTTTTTGTCTCCACTCTCATATCTTTGGCATTTCATGGGCTCCATCTGGAAATAAACCACTTTCTGTTATAGTCAACAATCTAGGAGCGTAGAACTGTTGTCCAGCTTTACCCTTGCTTTGTGGAGTGAGATCTGTTTGTTCCCAAAGTAATTCTATAAACTTTTAACCTGTTTATCACATTCTCTGAAAACATCTATCATTTATTTCACTTTTCTCCTTATGAAAGGCGAGGGGGCATTCAGGTTTCTAAAATCACCCTGGGGTAATGGGTTCTTTATTCTGTTAGTATTTTATAGATTTTTATTTAGATAACTTCTAGAGCTGTGCCAAAAGTATAATAGCTGGGCAGCAAGATGACACAGTGAGCAGAGTGCTGGACTTGGAGTCAGGAAGATGAGTTCAAATTGTGCCTCAGAAACTTATTAGCTATGTGACCCCTTCCCATCCCCCCATCAATTAACCTACCTCAGTTTCCTCATCTGTAAAATAGGGATAATAATAGCACCTACTTTCCAGGGCTGTTAGAAGATCAAATGAGGTAACATATGAAGTACTTTGAAAGCTTTAAAGCTCTATATAAGCACTAGTCATTATTATTGTTGTTGTTTTTCATATTATTATATCAAGACTCGTATTGCATAGGTATTAATTGCTCTAAATGTCTTTTTCCCAGGATCATGTCATTTAGTATCTTAAAATGTACAACCTTAGCTTTCTCCATGATAGTCAATCTTATGTTCAATTGGTTTTTCCTGAAGAAGACTGATGTATTTCTAAGTATTGCCTTTGTCCTTTGGTTCAATTTGATCCTTGGATTTAAGCCCAAAGATCTTAGTCTTTATTCTTCCTTGGTACACATGAATAATTTTACCTTTATTGAGTTCAGATGGCATTCTGATATTACTGGAGAAAGTTTCCATGAGATGAAAGATCTGCTTTAATATGATTTAATTAATGGAGGGCAGCTAGGTGGTGCAGTGGATAGAGCACCAGCCCTGGAGTCCAGAGGACCTGAGTTCAAATCAAGCCTCAGACACTAGCTAGGCAAGTCACATAAAACCCATTGTCTCTAAAAAAAAGATTTAATTAAGGTTATTATTATTACTATTATTATTTACATAGTAGTAGTGTGTATTTTCTTGTAAAAATTCTTTCTTAACTCTATAAGACTCCATGTAAGTTTCACCATATTTTATTTTTTCTTCACATTAATCACTTTGTATGGTATGATATTATTCAATCATGTTCCTATGTCACAATTTGTCAAAGCTTTGTCCAATCACTAGACGTATGGCTTATTTCTAGTTTTTTCCTATTATGAATAATGGTGCTAGAAATATTTTTATATCGATAGATAATGTATTTTCTTGTCTGTTAATGCCAAAAAGATTTATAAGGACATCTTTCCTCTTAAAGTAAATAAAGATCAATATGGAGAGGGTGGTTCTCATTTTTATCTTTGTAACCAGGAGCCTGACACATAGTAGGTGCTTAATAAATGCTTATTGAATTCATTTGATAATAGTGTAACTTCAAATCACTGGTTTGACTTTTTTAGGGAAGAGGAAATTAAATGACCAAAGAAATATTGTCAAATTTTCAAGAAACCTAAGAAAATGAACCATAAAGGTTATTAAATGATCTAATTGAATCAACACTTATTAGGTGCCTACTATGTATAGCACTATGTTGTTGTTCCCAAAGAGGACCAATGACATGAGGAAGGTGATGGCTTGACTTGCAAGTGAATTGGACTTAAGTGAGGAAGAGCTGTGAAGTCATCAGCCCCACTTTCTCCTCCAGAGTCATCAGAGTTCAGTGGCAAGACATAGGTCAGGATGACTGGTGATGGTCCAGGATGCACTGGGAGACCTTAGCCTTTTTAAGCTAAGATCTTTTCCATGTCTCAGTTTATTTGAGGTGATACCTACTCAGTAGTTAAAGACTAGGTAAGAATCAAGGTAAAAAGGGCTAGGTGGCTCTATGGATAGAGTTCCAGCCCTGGAGTCAGGAGGACCTGAGTTCAAATACAGCTTCAGACACATAATACTTGTTAGCTGTGTGACCCTGGGCAAGTCACGTAACCCCATTGCCTGGCCAAAAAAAAAAATTGAGGTAAAAGATAGTCTACTTTGCCTTCACAAAACAATCCAGTACTGTGTTAGATGCTGGGAAGAGCACCATATATGAACTCACTTGAGTTTCACCACAATCCTATGAAGTAGTTCTTACAGATGTTATTATTCCCATTTCATAGATGAAGAAACAGAAGCTAGAAAGGTTAAGTGACTTTGAACGAGATCACACAGATAATAAAAGGGAAAGTTGGGAGAAAGAAAATGTATCAGTTAATCACTGCGTATATATATATACACACATACATATATACATATTCACACAAACATACATGTAAACATATATACTTACATATACTTAGATATAATCATACTCATGTATAGACATACATTCATATGAATGTATGTCTATACATGAGTATGATTTTATATATATCCTTCTTTAACCCATTCTCGATACGAGCAGGGTTCCAGAACTATCACCCTCCTCCCCCATCTAATTCCTCTGTGTCAGTTCTTCTTCTCACACCTCATTTGTATAAGATAATTACTCTTTTTACCTTTTCCTAAATGGTTTTACTTTACTTTACTCGAGTCTACCCCAATCTTTCTTTTGAACTACTCTATTACTAATAACAATCTTAGACATATGTTTTACATCTCCTCTTATAAAAAGTAAACTGTCCTTATTGAGTCCCTTGTAATTTTTCTTTCATATGTACCTTATATTTCTTGGATCTTATATATCAAATTTTCTATTAAGTGTAGGGTTTTTTTTGCAACAAAATTCTGAAAGCCTGGCAATTCATTGAATGTCCATTTTTTTCAGTCAGGATTATGCTTAACTTTGCTGGATATGATATTTTTGGCTGTAACCCCAGTTCTTTTACTCTTCCATATTCCAAGAACTGCAGTCTTTTATTTTATTTTATTTTCTTAGGCAATTGGGGTTAAGTGACTTATCCAGGGTCACACAGCTAGTAAGTGTCAAGTGTTTGGTCTGAGGCCAGATTTGAACTCAGATCCTCCTGACTTCAGGGCTGGTGCTCTATCCACTGTGCCACCTAGCTGCCCCTTAACTGCACTCTTTTATTATCACCACTGTTAGGTCTTGTGTGATTCTAATTGTTGCACCACCATATTTGAATTGATTTTTTTTCTTATTGCACATATTTTCTCCTTGAGCTGGGGGTTTCAGAATTTGATTGTAATATTCTAATAGGTTTTCCTCATAGGATCTCTTTCAGGTGGTGATTGGTGAATTTTTTTCTATTTTTACTTTCTCCTTTTGTTCTAATTCTTCAGGACAATTTTCTTTAATTATTTCTTGTATTATTGTATCAAGATTCTTTTTTTATTGTAATTTTCAGATAGTCTGAATATTCTTATGTTTTTTCTTTGTGATGTGTTTTCCAGATCAGTTGTTTTTCTTGTCAGATGCTTCACATTTTCTTCTATTTTTTTATTCTTCATATTTTGTTTTATTATTTCTTAGCACCAAATCCTAATTTTCAAGGAGTTGTTTTCTTCCTTAAGATCCTGAATCTCCTTTTCCAGTTGGTTGACTTTCTTTCTATAATCTTCTTATTTTTCTTGGATTGTTCTTATTTCTTTTAATTTTTTCCCCCTCAGTCTCTCTCATTTGATTTTTAAAATCTTTTTAAAGTTCTTCCATAGATTCATTCTGTGCAGGTAACCATTTGACATTACTCTTTGGTGTAGGAGAGATTTCAGTATCCTCCTCTGAAGACCAACCCTGGCCTTCTCTATTCCCATAATAATTTTCTATGGTTGAGTTCTTTCTCCTTTGCCTGCTCCCTGTCACTGTCTCTGTCTCTCCCTCTCTCTCTCCTAATTTGTAGTGGCTTATTGTTGTAATCACTTCTAGTCTTGGGACATGGGGGATAGTGTCTCTGAATTCAGATCCTCCTTCAGTTTTCCTCTCTGGCCTGAAACCAAAACCAAGAACTCCACCCTCCTTTCAGTGCCCTAGGCTAGTGGCATATCTACCCCACTGCTTTTACTCTCACTGGGCATGTGCTGGTTCCTTCTTGCCCAAGACCATGTCTCAGTAGCACAGATAGGTCTAGCATCCCTGATCAGCAGAGGTTCCCTCAATTTTCCCCTGCTCAGATGCCTGATTCCCCACACTGTTCAGGAGGTGAAAATTCCTGTGGCTAGGGCTGAGACTACTTCCCAACCCAGCTAGCCCCAGGGCTCACTGCTTGCTATTTCAGTGGAACTAGCCTGGAGGTGTAAACAGGGACCAAACCTCAGTCCTGGGATTTTTCTTCAGATCTTCTCTGGTTGTCCCAGGAGGACCAATGTTCTGCCCCAACTCTTGTTTACTTTTACTGCTCTACATTTGCTCTGAGGCAAATTTTGTCTTGGTTGGGGGGGAAATCTGGAGAGCTTGGAATTTTCTGACTTATTCTGCCATCCTCCCAGAATCCTCCCCAATAATTCTTAAATTATCTCTCCTCAAATTGTTTTCCAGGTAACTTGTTTTGCCAATGAGATATTTCACATTTTCTTGTATTTTTTTTTATTCTTTTGACTTTGTTTTGTTGTTTCTTGATATCTCATAGAGTCATTAGCTTCCACTTGCCCAATTCGAATTTTTGTTCCAATTCTAATTTTTAAGGAATTCTTTTCTTCAGTGAGCTTTTGTATCTCTTTTTCCATTTGGACAATTATGCTTTTTAAGGAGTTCTTTTCTTTAGTGAATTTTTGTGCTTCTTCTACCATTGGGCAATTCTGTTTTTTAAGGTATTATTTTCTTCAGTTTTTTTTGTGTATCTCCTTTACCAAACTCTTAATTCTCTTTTTAAAAATTTTCTTGCCTCACTCTCATTTCTTTTCCCAATTTTTTCTCTACCACTCATCTCTTTCTTCAACTCCTGGAGGAATTCTTGCTGGTCTTGGGTTCAATGAGCGTTTTTCTTTGGGGTTTTACTCATAGCTATTTTCATATTGTTTTTTTCCGAGTTTATGTCTTGGTCTTCCCTGCCACCATAGTCTTTTTATGACCAAATTCTAATTTTTGTTGTTGTTTGTTCATTTTTTTCAGCCTATTTTTTCACTTTGTACATTATGTTGAAGTTGATATCTGCTTACTTGGAGGTAGCTTCAGGCTTTTTTTGTGTTGCTGTTTTCATAGCTAGTCCTGGTGATCTGCAAGTTGTTGGTGCTTCCAAAGTGGTGCGATTCAGGGAGAGGTGCTGTCACTGAGATCAGGTCTCCTGTTCTATTGCAGCTACATGTGCTAGTGCACCTCTCCTCCTTGGAACTGGGAGCAGGACCCCTGCCCCCTTGTGATTAATCATCAATGCTCTTCTCTGCTGCTGAAACTGAGACCTAGAACTGTGTATGGGCAATAGAGTTGCCAATCAGAGCCAGTTGCACCCAGTGCCAGTAAAGGGACCCCTGTCATCTGTTTCTGACCAGCTGTCCAACCCCCTTGCTGTCTCTGGGCTAAGAGTTCCCAAGACTTCTTGTGCTGTTGCCATTGATGTCACAACAACCTTCAAAGCCCATAACCGCTGCTGTTGCTGCTGCTGCTGCTGCTGCACTCTGGGATGACTCTCACCCCAGATTTACAGACCTGTCACACTGACCTCCTAAGTTGTCTTACACTGGAAAAATGCCTGATTCTGACCTTTCGTTGACTTTGCCACTCCAAAATTTGATCTGAAGGGTTATTTTAAAGTCGTTTGGAGGGGAATGTTGGGAGAGTTTGGCTGGGAGGGCTGCCTCTAATTCTCTATGTGGACTTCCCACCAATTGTACTTTGATCTGGTTCAAGACCATTTGGAACTTTTGAGGCTTATCTGCAGCCTCTGGGCTGCATGTTTGAGACCTCTGGTCTAGATCACTGAGAGATGAATTGATCTTTCTAACAGCAGGCAGCTAGCACATATCAGAGATGGAACTTGAACTTAGTTTATCTGGGATCCTGGCTTCTATTTGCTATCTGTGCAATTGTTTCAGTTGTGTCTGACTCTTCATGATCCTTTTTGGGGTTTTCTTGGCAAAGAGTGGTTTGCCATTTCCTTCTCTAGCTCATTTTACAGATGAGGAAACTGAAGCAAACAGGGGTAAGTGACTTGCCCAGGGTCACACAGCTAGGAAGTATTTGATTTTCCAGATTTGAACTCAGGAAGATGAGTCTTCCTGAATCCAGGCCCAGCACTGTATCCACTACACCACCTAGCTGCCCTCATTCATTATATCACCCACTTAATAAATGCTGAGAGGGAGGAGGAGAGAGATAGAGACACCCTACATTCTTTCAGGGCCCAACTCAGTGCTGCTACTCCCCTGAAGCTTTACAGGATCCCTCCAGCTGGGAGTACTTTCTCTCTCCTGAAATCTCTCATCTCATCAAACACAACAACAATGATCCATAGCACTGAGTGGTATTGGTATTATACTTTGGCACTTTCATCTATATCTATGTCTGTGTCTATATCTATAAATACTATATATATATGCAGATATGTATATGCACATGTACATACACATATTTATATCTACATAAAATCTTATTTAATCCTTTTAATAGCCCTTTGAGAGGCAGCTGTGCTGAAACAGTTAAAGAGCTGGCCCCAAAGCTAGAAATGCTTGAGTTTAAAGTCTTCCTTCCTTCTGACACATACTGGCTGTGTGACCCTGGAACAGTCATTACCTTTGAGGTAATGAAGGATATGTATTGCTATCCCCGTTATATAGATGATGAGATTGAGGATTAAAGATTAACATCTTTATGACATTCTAAGCTCATAAACCTAGTGGCAGAGCTGAGACTTAAAGCTTGTCCTTAGTGGAAAGAGTAAAAGGATGCTGTTAGGTCTGGCCCATACTACCTGTATGATGTTGGATAAATCATTCAGAGGCAACATATTAACCCAGTTTAAATATAATGTTAGCTATATTTTATTGTATTTTTATTTATTTTGTTAAATATTTCACAATTACATTTTAATCTGATTCAGCCACTAAGGAGTGTTGCTGGCCACTTGGGCCTGTAAGCCAGGTGTTTGATACCTCTGCTCTATGCAGAGGCCCCTGGCATCCCAGTTAATAATGAATTTTATCTCTTTAGACTTTCACAGAATTTGAGAGTTGGAGGGGATCTCAGCTACCATTTAGTACAACCCTATACACAAAAAGACTCTTCATTAAAACATACTGGATGAGTGGTCCCTCAACCTCTGCTTGGAGACCTCCAGGGAGAAGGAATCCTCAACCTATCCAGGTATCCCACTTTACTGTTCAATAGTTCTAATTGTTAATAAGTTTTTCCTCACACTAAATCTAAAGTGGTCTCTTTGACAGTGCTCCCCTTTGTTCCAATGGAGAGATGACAGAATTATTCAACTCTTAATTTTTTTGTTTTCTCTTCTCCAGAGAGTTATCTTTGGCCTGGAAACGATAAAATAAAAACGGCTAATAGGGAGTTGAAGTCCTAGATGAGTCAAGAAAAAGTAAGAAAGCACGAAGATGGCTTTCAATAATTCCAGGCACCAAGTTCAGCAAACTACATCCCAGTACATTGGGAAAAACTAACAGATATGATTGCTGAGCCATCCTCAGTGGTCTTTGAAGGGACCTTTTGTTTTTAAACTCCTTGAGAAGGTCATGGTGCCTCCAATTCCTTTCCTTTCATTCTCTTCTTAACTCTGAAGTCTGGCTTCTGACCTCATTTTTCAATTGAAATTGCTCTCTCCAAAATTACCAGTGTCTTCTTAATTACCAAATCTAGTGACCTTTTCACAATCCTCAACCTTATTGGCCTTCAGCCTTTGACACTGTTGATCACCTTGTTTTTGTGATAAACCACTCCTGTATTTTTGCCAAGAAAACCCCAAATGGAGTCACAGTGAATTGGACACAACTGAAAGTCTTACACTTGGGTGTAAAAAAATGTCTTCCATGAATAGAGAAGTGATAATACCACTTTACTCTCCCCTCCTTAGACCTTATTTGGAGTACTACATTCAGTTCTGGGTTTAAGAAGGAAGTTGACAAACTGTAGAGTGCCCAGCGGAGAACAGTTGGGATGATAGAGAACCTGGTTGAAGAAAGAAGTTGTGTTCAGCTTAGAGCAGAGAACGCTAAGGTTGGGGGGTGCTTTATAGTTTTCTTCAAGTACTTGAAGGCCTATTTTATGTTAGAAGAATTAGACTTGGGTTGTTTGAGTCCAGAGGGCAAAACTATTGGGAACAGTTTATAGAAATTGTGAAGAGGCAAATTTAAGGTTGGTCAGGAAAACTTTCCAATAATTAGAGCTATCGTTAAGAGGAATGGGCTGCCCAGAGAGGTTTTGGGTTCTCCTTACTTAGAGGTCTTTAAGAAGAGTTTGAATGACTTTTTGTTGACTATGTTATTGTGGGGATTCCTTTCATTCATGCATTGGAATAGAGAGTTGATGAATTTCTTTACAATTCTCCAATTCTGTGATTCTTTAATAGGAAGCCGATGGAGTTTCTTTTATTTTTTAAATTGTTATTTATTTAATTTTTAATTTATGGAATAAAATAAGCATTTTCATAATATGGTACAAAAAAGATTTTACAAGAAACTGCAAATCCATTATGTATAAATTCTAAAGATATAATAAAATTATCATGTCAATTTCTTTTTTTCTCACCCCCCCCCCCAGAGATGGCTACCATTAGACACAAATATGTATATGTACGTAAAACCATTCTATACATGCTTCTTTATATCAGTTCTTTCTCTGGATGTAGATAGTGTCTTCCTTCATATGTTCTTTGTATTAATTTGGATATTTATTATAATAGTCAAAATGACTTATTTGCTCAAAGTTTTTCTTAAAACAATATTGCTGTTCCTGTATACAATGCCAGTGGAGTTTATTGAGTAGAAAAAAAGTGACACAATCATATTTATGCTGTACAAAAATCCATTTGGTTGATTCCAGTGACTGGAAAGATGTACTTTCAACAGAGATAGGGATGTTCAGAAAAGGGGTGAATTTTGGGGGAAAGATCACAAATTCTATTTGGAACATACTGAGTTTGAGGTTTCCCTGGTTTCTTTCAAGTCCCAGCTAAAAATTCACTTTCTATAGGAAACTTTTCCCTATTCCAAGAGAGAGAACATATAGAGAAAAGAGAAGACAGGACAGAGTGTTAGGGGACATCTATGATTAGGGGTCATGCTATAGATGATTATCCAACAACAGAGATTGACAAAGATCAGACAGGTAAGAGAACCAAGAAAGAGAAATAGACAGCTAATTGGTGCAGTCAATTGAGTGTTGAGCCTGGAGTTAAGAAGACTTTCAAATACAGCCTCAAACATTGACTAGCTGTGTGACCTTGTGTAAGTCACTTAACCTCTGTCTGCCTCAGTTTCCTCCTCTGTAAGGATAATCACAGTTCTTACCTCCCAAGGTTGTTATGAAGATAATACTTTGTAAGTCTTATAGCAAAATGCTATATATTGTACTATATAACATGTAATATATGCTATAGTATATATATAATGTTTTATAATATGTATGTTATATATAATGCTATATAAATGCTAGATATTATTAGTATTAGTCATAAAAACCCAGAGAGAAAACACATCTGAAAGGAGAGGGTGTTGAACAGTATCAAATGCAGCAGAGAGGTCAAGAAGGGCTAAAACAAAGTTATCAGATTTGACTATTGAGACTTCATTGGTGACTTTGGAAAGGGCAGCCTCATTTGAGTTATCATGATAGAAGCCAGATTGTAGAATCTCTTGAAGAGACAGAAGAGAAAGTAAAAGTAATGAGTATAGAAGCCTTTTCAAAGAGTTTGGCTATGAAAGGGAAGGAAGATAATGGATGATATTTTGCATAAATGTCAGGGTCTAGTGAGTTTTCTTTTTCAGGACTAGGGAGATTTGAGAGTGGTTGTAGAAAGCAGAGTAGGAACCAGTTGAGTCTGTCATATATTTTTAGCCATTTTATGGAAATCTTTCACCAGACTCTCCAAGGTATATTATTTCTAGGATGATCAGAGATTCTTGTAATAATATTTGTTTACTTTTTAAAATAGCCTAATAAATACTTAAGGGGAAGATGGTAAAGGTAATTTTTTTGCAAATATAATTAAAAATTAAAGTATAGTGCAAAATGAGTCAATCACCAAGTATTTATTAAGTGCTACTATGTGCCAGGCACTTCACTGGGTTTAGGTGATGCAAATACAATCAATGAAACAATCTCTATTCATAAAGAGCTTACATTCTAATGTGGGAGACAACAAAGAAAAACATATATACCATAAATATGAAGTTAATAAATACAAATATATATGAAATACTTAAATACGAGTTTGTTTGGAAGGGAGGGCACTAGCGATTGGGTGGATCAGTAAAGGCTTCATGCAAAAAGTAGTGGTTAGGCTGCTTCTTAAAGGAGGGACTTTAAGAGATAGAGGTTAGGATGGAGTGCAGTCCAGGCATGGTGGATGGACAGTGCAAAGGCACTTCACCCCTTCAAGGGCAAAAATTGTGCTATTTTTCACGTGAGTGAGAATAAGAGAAGAGGCCAGTTTGTTTGGATTACAGAGCACAGGAAGGGGAGTCATGTCCAGTGAATCTGGAAAGATAGGCTGTGGCCAGATTGTGAAGAGGCAAAGCTAAACAGAGGACTTTACTTTTTATCCTAGAGGCAATAGGGAGCCACTAGAGTTGGTTGAGTAGGAGAGTGGCATGATCACATCTGCAGGCTAATGAAAATCACTTTGGCATCAGTGTGTAGGACAGACTGGAGTGAAGGGAAACTTGAGGCGGGGAGGTCAAAGGAGATTGTTGCAATAATCTAGGTCCTGATGAGGTCCTGAACTAAGCTGGTGGCTGTGTGAATGGAGAGAAGGGGTAGGAGGTAAGAGATGTTGTAAAAATAGAACCATCATAATTATGTGATTGGATATGTGTAATGATGAAGAGGAAAAAAAATCCTTCTTTGAAATAAATCATTTCTATGTAATTAATTCCATACTCTCGTTTTGGAGCAGTCATGAACCCTTCTTTCAAACCTTTTATTTCTCTCACTCCCTTCCCTCTCCCTTGCTTTTCTCTTGCTTCCATTATTGCAGTTGTGGAAATTAACTCTTGAAAAGTAACTTTGTTGATATCTTTCTTTTTCCTTATGTTTCAGCTTAGGTGGGACCCTCCACGAAGCCTTCTCTAACAATTCCAAATGAAAGTGAATTCTCTTATAATTGTCTTGAATACTTTGACTATCCTTTGCTCTCATCTCATTCTATCTTGTAGCGTATCTGTTTATGAACTTGTATTCACCATCCTTTTTCCTGTATTTGGATTATCAGTCAGTCAAGAAGCATTTATTAAGTGCTTACTATATGCCAGGGACTGTGCTAAACTCTGGGGATACAAAGAAAGGCGAAAACACAGCCCCTGGAATTAAGGAGTTAACATTTTGGTGGCGGCTGGAGGAGAGACAGTTTGTAAATGATTAGGTTTATACAAGCCATATACAGAGCAGATGAAAAGTGATTTAAGAGGAAAAGGCATTAGCAGCTCTGGTGGGGACTGAGAAAGTTCTGCAGAAGGTGGAACTTGAACTGAGTCTTGTAGGAAACCAGGGAATTAAAAATGCAAATGGGGCAGAGAATCTTAGGCATGGGGGACACCTAGTACAAAGAGACAAAGATTTTGAGTTCTTCAAAGGGCAGGATTGTGTTATTCTTTATTTTTCTACCACTACCTCCTAACAGTGCCAGACACACAGTAGGCATCAAATAATTAATAAATATTAAATAAATGTTTGTTGACCTGTTTGCTATTTGTTGAATTTCTCCTGGAGGGGAAACAAAGTCTTGAAGTGGGCCATAATAGCTATTTTCCTTAAGAGTTAAGATGGATAAAAGGAAATAGACATGTTCTCTTTGGCTCCACTGGGATACAGTAGGAAAAATAGTTAAAAGCAACAGGGCAAAATTTCAGGTCAATACAATGAAGACATTTCTCATAATTAGAATGACTGGAATGGGTTGCCTAGCCCTAGGGAAATCTATATATCCTGCCCCTTCTACCCTGCCTCCCCCCAAGTTATTGCAGGTATTATTCCAGTGGAGGCGAGAGGGCATGACGGATGTCTTTCAGAGAGTCATAGATTTAGAGCTGGAAGAAGTACATGAAGAAATCAAGAATCAGAGAAGCAAGGCAGCAAAAAAAAAAAAACAACCCAGTTAGTTATTCTAACTCCTAATCCATTGCTTTTTTCATTAGGGCACGTAATTTTTCACTTGACTTTTGCCTTCAGAAAGGGGTTGAACAAGGTGATCTCTGAGGTCCCCTCCTTACGTTAGTGTTCTATGATTCTTACATTTTAAGTGGGAAGACCTGATATTTACTATGTGCAAAATATTGTGCTGAGCACTTGAGGGTTATAAAGATGAACAACTTATGAGAATTTATAGTTTAGCAATCTCTTGTGATTTGTTAACACATTTCAGTTTTCTAAGACTTTCTTTTTATTATTATCGGTTCAGACCTGTGATTTCATCCAATTTCTATCCATGTAGATTGGCAACTCATCTCCGATTTAGAGAATTGCCTCAGGCACTAAGAGGTTAAGTGACTTGCTCAAGGTCATACAGCTAATATGTGTCAGAGGCAGAACTTGAAACTAGAACTTTCTAGCTCTGAGGCTGGCCCTCTGTCCACTATGCCATGTTGCTTTTTCTCCATAGACATAAGAATACTTTAAAGAATTATTATATATTATGAATTAATAACCCATCAAAAGTGAACAGGGTTATGGCCACATCTGTCACACGCAAACATTTATATCTCCCCTTGCTTGGGCAGCTGCGTAGTTATACTAGGCTATTTATTTCTCTGTGACATTGGGAGGCCCAACAGCTGGAATGTGTAAACCGAGTCTTTGGTTTTCTCACTTTCTTTTTCCACAAACAATGAGAAATAAAGAGGCCCCAATAGCAGCCTTAACACTGGGGTCTGGAGGAATGCAACCACCTCGTCATCAGTCTTGGAAGACTCAGTAAGGACTCTAGGACTTGTAACACTTCACAGCAAGATGGGCCTGGCTTTTTGTTCTAGTTACATTTCTTTATAGAACTAGAGTTAGAGGAAGAGGGAGGAATACCTCCAAGAAAACAAAGTGAAAACCCATCTATTGGAGAACAGCTGAACAAATTGTGTTATACGAAAGGAACAATATTGTTGGACTGTAAAAAATGATTAATATGAGGAACTCAGAGAAATGTTAGAACTATAGGCAGCATGGGGCATTGGGCAGAGTGATATAGTAGAATTCAGGAAGACCTGAGTCTGAATCTTACCTCAGATACCTACTATCTGTGTGGCTAGGTAAGTCACTTAACCAATGTGGGCCTCCGTTTCCCCGTCTGTAAGATGTAGAATTACACTCAGTGACCTCTAAGTTCTTTTCCAGATCTGGATCTATGATAATATTATTTACAGCAATGTTATGAAAAGAACACTGAAAAAAAAAGATGATGCTGTAATTATCATAATCCAGTTCAGCTGAGGGGAAGAAATTAGGAAATGCATTCTTTTTTTTTTTTTTTCTTTTTGGTCAGGAGAGGTTGGGAACCATGTATACAGAATTCAAATACATGTGACCACTTTAGGGGGTATATTAGACCACTTGAGGTTGTTCATTATTTGTACTATTCCAAACCTAGTTGTATATATTTATTTCCCCTGATGTGTTGCTTGGTGGGAAAGGTAGTAGGGATGCAGGGGGGAAAAAGAAGTTGGTGTACTGTTGTCTGAGTACCTTGGCTGAACATTGTACTTTTTCCCCATGATAGGGTTGGAGGGTGGGGGATTTTCTTGTGCAGTTGAATCTGTGACAATAAGGCTACTCAGAGAAAATTCCAGATGCATTTATGATGGGATACCTGTCTTGAGACTGTCTTGTCACCCTGTGAGTATTTTAAAAGCACAGCTCTAAGAAGGTATTGCCATCTTTTGTTGTTCATTTATTTCAGTCATGTCTGACTTTTCTTGACCCCATTTGGGGTTTTCTTGGCAAAGACACTGGAGTTGTTTGCCATTTCTTTCTCCAGCTCATTTTACAGATGAGGAAACTGAGACAGAGTTATATGATTTGCCTAGGGTCACACAGCTAGTCTGAGGTGAGATCTGAACTTACATTTTTCTGAATTCAGGCCTGGTGCTCTTTTCACTGTGCCACCTAGCTGTCTCATTGTCATTTATCAAAACATTTTATAACAGGGTAGTCATAGTTCTACAAGCAAATAGTATCCATTTGAGTCACCATTGAAATAAACCTGTTTTGTTGTCATTGTTCAGTTGTTTTCAATCACGTCCAAATATTCTTTACCCCATTTGGGGTTTTCTTGGCAGAGATACTGGAGCAGTTTGCTATTTCTTTCTCTAGCTTATTTTATAGGTAAGGAAACTGAAGCAACCAGGGTTAAGTGGCTTGGTCAGGGTCAAAAAGCTATTAAGTGTCTGAGGCTGGATTTGAACTCAGGAAGAGGAATCTTTCTGACTCCAGGCCCTGGCACTCTATCCACTGTGCCACCTAGCTGCCCCGATAAATCTTCAGTCAGCTGAAGAATTTAGACCAAATGACAACTGCTAGCTCTTGACAATGACTGTTAACCTGTTTCTGATACACCAGAAGAAGCTGGAGTGGAGGAGGGAAGAGAGAAAATTCCTTGAAATTACAGTTCTTGAGAGAAATTCCTTGGCTTGACATAGCTGCATTTTGTTTTTCTACTGGAAAACAGAATGTGTGAAAAAAACCAGGGAGGGGGGAGGGAATAAATAGCATCACTGTGCTGGTCGATGTCTAATTTGCTTTTTGCCTTTACTTCGAATCCTGTAAGCAGGGAAAGTTGAATGACTATAAGTAGACCCAGGCTCAAACACAACAGTGGTTGCATTTTTAGGGGAAAATTGTCCTCTTATAGTGAAACAATTGCTGTTACTTTCTACTGAGAGTTTAGAGTAGGACTGAGCTTTAGCTTATAAACAATGACATTTGCTCTTTTGAAAGGAGTCAGAGAATCCAATTAGAAATATAAAGATAGAGAAAAAATGCAACATAGTGGCTTCCTCTTAAAGGATCAGAAACTACATTTTAATAGTGATAGTAGTAATAATAATGATAATAATAGGTAGCTTTTATATAATACCTACTATGTGCTACTTTACAAATATTTCATTTGATCCTCACAACAACCCTGGGAGGTAGGTGCTATTATTATCCCCATTTTACAGCTGAAGAAATGAAGGAAGACAAAATTTAAGTGATTTGCCCCAGGTTACATAGGTAGTAAGTATCTGAGGCTGCATTTGAATTCACATTTTCCTGACTCCAGGCCTAGCGCTCTATCCACTGCACCAACTAACTGCCTTCTTATATACTGAGTTCCACTTGACAAAAAGCAAACCAAAACCTAAAAACCCACCCTAGAAGGTCAAACTGTGGGTTTGAATTCAATTGAATTTAGCAAGCATTTATTAAGTACCTACTATGTGCCAGGAATTGTGCTAGCCCTTGGGAAGATAAAAACAAAACCATTCCTCCCTTGCCAAGAGATTGCAATCTAGAGTTGTTGTCCTAGCTGGATCCTGAGAAGTTAAAATGAAGAGAAGGTAAAGAAGTTTGAAATGGTAATTGTTCCCCTACCGGAGGTATGGTCTTCCCTGAGACAAGGGGCAGAGGACCTTCTGGCCCCAGAGCTGGGCTGGAGATTCCTGGGGGTGCAGGTTGAAAGAAGGATGTTAGAATGTACTTGGTAGAGAAGTTTAAAGAAGATGCTGATTGAAATGGGAGGGCCACTCTGAGAAATTGATTAAGGAACTGAAGATCAAAACTAAGAAGAAGGTTACTCATAGAATTCCTATGGGCAAAGTCTACTGCAGGGGTGGGGAACCTGCAGCCTCCAGGCCACATGTGACCTTCTAGGTCATCGGGTGTGGCCTTTTGACTGAGTCCAAGTTTTATAGAACATATCCTTTTATTAAGGTTATTTGTTCTATGAAATTTGGATTCAGTCAAAGGGTCACACTTGAGGACCTAGAAGGCCACAAGATGCCCCATGATTCCCACCACTAGCCCTACCTCCAGTAATTTATAGTTGAGGTAACTGAGTACTAGAGAAGCTGAGTAGCTTGTCCAAGGTCACACAGGTAGTAAGCTTCGGAGACAGAATTTGAACTCATTTCCTCTGCCACCAGAGCCAGTGAGTGCTCTTTCCACATCATTTTATTTCTACACTTTTCCTTTTAGGGAACAGCCTTCACTTTTCTTGAGAACTCAATTTTGGTTTCTGGGAAAAATTAGCATGGATAAACCAGGACAACAATGGCAAGGATCCAGGCTAAGGCAGGTGCCTGCTTGCTGGAAAAATATTATTGGATATTTTACTTTTTTTTGTCAAGGTGGTGGGTTAATGATCAATTATGCATTTGTAGTTTTAGATACTGATCATGACATCCCTAAGATTCTGTAGATAATGTTCATGGATTGCTGTAGTTGGAAAGAATTTTTCACTTTGTGGACCATCTTCTGGTGGTGAGTCTCTGTAGACTTAGGTAGGCTAGTTCTCAGATGACAGCTCATTACCAGAACTGCACTATGAGCTTTCTGTTTTTGTGGGGTCTGAAGAATTCTAGTCTGCTAGGTGGCACAGTGGATAAGGTGCCAGCTCTAGAGTCAGGAACTTCCTGAATTCAAATCCAGCCTCAGACACTTAGTAGTTGTGTGACCCTGGACAAGTCACTTAACTCTGTTTGCCTCAGTTTCCTCATCTACAAATGAGCTGGAGAAGGAATGGCAAACCACTCTAGTATCCCTGCTAAGAAAACCCCACATGGGGTTACAAAATATCAGACATGACTAAAAATGACTGAACATCAACAACTGACTTAATCATCGGTTAGCATAGTGCCTAGTAGGTGCTTAATAAATGTTTATTGATTGCTTGATTAATCTTCAAGAACCTGTAGTTGGGGGGAAAGAATTAGATGGTTAGATAGTAGGTATGAGTGGACTGTGAACCATATCGTGGGAGGGCACTTCTGAATTGGTAAAATAAAAATCCATTGATTATTTGAATGGTATCAGAGAGACATGATTGGATGGGAGTCATATCTGAATTGTAGTTTTACAAGAGCTACATTCAAAAGAAATAGGACAAGTAAAAAGTGGGGTAGAGTAGTATTCTATATTTAGAAGATATATCAGTATGAAGACATGAGTAAAGGTGAACCGAAGTAAAATCAGAAGCAATATTGTCATTAGAGTATAATGCGGACCACTTGGACAGAAGGAAGAAACAAATAGTTTGGGAATTACACCACAAGGCTGGTACAGAGGTATGATAGCTCAGTGATGGGAGCTTCAGTTATCCAGCTAGCTTCTATGGCTTCCTCTCTGCCAAAAGCAGAGTTTAATAATTTGGCTTTATGATAATTCTATTGTTTAGAAGAGGCAATGAAGAGAATAACCATTTTGGACCTGATTGTCACCAATAAGGAAGCACTAGTTGTTGAAGTGAAAATAATGGGAAATTTGTAGGGAAGTAACCATTCCATTTTAGAATTTGCAATAAGAAGAAGAAAGCGGGGCTTAGCTTGAAGTATGTCCCACCTATTGGGAGAGTAGAAGTCAAAAGACTCAGAGAAATGTTAGGTGGGATTCTACGGTCAAAAAATTCTCCAGAATTCAGTCCAGGGTGAGTGAGAAGGTTTCAAGAATGAAACTGTGAAATCATTAAAGGAAGCAGTTCTAATGAAGTGAAAAGGAAGGAGGTATCTAAGAAGAATGATGTGGACAGACAGGGAGTTCATTCACTCATTAGATTTAATAAAGACACGTACTGGAAATGGAAGCAAGAATCTATAATAGAGAATAAATGCTAACACATGGCATGAAGTATCAGGAATGCTAAAACTCATAATGAGCTGAGGATGGTGAAGGACGACAAAAATGGATTTTTAGCTATATTTGGTAAAGGAGAGATTGATATCAAAGAAGGGATAGGACTATTGCTGGGTATGAATGGGATAATACTAGTGAATAATGGAGATAAGGTAGAACAATTTAATTTTTATTTTGCTTTTGTTTTCTCCACTAAGAAGAATAGTCTTTAGATTGGAAAGAACACAACAGAAATGGTTAATTGGGACTTGGAACTTGAGATAATAGGAAGTTAGTACCTAGGACTACAGATTTAGATTTGAAAGTGTCCTTAGAAGCCATCTAATTCAAATCTCTCATTTTATAGATGAGGAAACTGAGTCCCAGAGAAGACATGACTTGTTTAAAATCACACATATTGAAATTGGCAGAGTCAGAATTCTAGGCCAGGACCCTTGATCCAGATTCTGGCATTCTATTCCCTGGGCCACATTGACTTGATGAATTCAAGTTACTGAGCCCAGAAGAATTATATCCAAGGGCACTGAAAGGAGGGGCAGATATGATTGCTGAGTTGCTGTCAATGACTTTTAAAGGATTGTGGAGAATGGAAGAAATGTCACAGGACTAGAGAAGGGTGAATGGGGTCCCAATTTTCAAGAAAAAGGAGAGAAAAAATGCTAGCTATAGGCCAGTGATCTTAATTTAGGCTTCTGGGAAAATTCTGTAATATTTATTGAGGATATTATTAGTGAATGTCTAGAAAAGGAAGCAGTTATCCCAGAGCCAGCATGGCTTCACCAAGAACAGGTCATGACAGTTCTTGGTATAACTGTTAACCTCATTTTCTTTTTTGACAGGATTAGTAAATGCTGTACCAGGGGAATGCTATAAATTTAGTTTACTTAGATTTAAGTAAAGCATTTGACAGAATATTTCATGCCATCTTTGTGGACAAGGTTGACAGTTAGATGATAATATAGGTAGGTGGCTTCAAAACTGGTTGAATGGGCAGAACCAAAGAGTGGTTATTAGTGATTTGATTTCCAATTGGAAGGAGATTTCCAGTGGATTATCTTGTGGATCTATACTTACTTTACCCTTAACAGTTTTATCAATGACTTGGATAAAGGTATAGATGACATGCTTATCAAAATTGCAGATGATATGTATCTAGGGGAGATTTGTTGTTGTTGTTCAGTTGTTCAGTCATGTCTCACTCTTTGTAACCCTATGGACTATAGCATACCAGGCTCTTCTTTTCTCTACTATCTGCTGAAGTCTGTCCAAGCTCATGCCTGTTGCTTCCATGACACTGTCTATCCCTCCTCATCCTCTCCTCATCTGTGTCTTTCTTCTTTTGCCTTTAATCTTTCCCAGCATCAGAGACTTTCCCAATGAGTCCTGTCTTCTCATTTTGTGGCCAAAGGTCTTAAGCTTCAGCTTCAGTATTTGACCTTCCAAGGAAGAGTCTGAGTTAATTTCTTTAAGTATTGACTGCTTTGACTTTTTTGCTGTCCAAGAAACTCTCAAAAGTCTTCTCTAGCACTACCGCTTGAAAATGTTGATTCTGCAGTGCTTAGTTTTACCTATAGTCCAACTCTCACAGCTCTACATTGCTATTAGACAAACCAGAGCTTAGACTATATGAACCTTTGTCAACAAGGTGATATCTCTGCTATTCAGTATGCTGTCTGGATTTGCCATACTCTGCTTCCAAGGAGCAAGCATCTTTTAATTTCATGAGTGCAGTTGCTATCTGCAGTGATCTTTGAGACCAAGAATATAAAATCTGACACTGCTTCCATTTCTTCTCCCTCTGTTTTCCAGGAAGTGATGGGACCAGTTGCCAACATCTTAGTTTTTTTATATTGAACTTCAAATCGGCTTTTACACCCTCTTCTTTTACCTTCATCAAGAGGCTTCTTATTTCCTCTTCACTTTCTGCCATTAGAGTGGTATCATTTGTGTATCTGAGATGGTCAATATTTCTCCCAGCAACCTTAATTCCAGCTTTTGATTTATCTAACCTGGCGTTTCACATTATGTACTCTGCATATAAGTTAAATAAATAAGATGACAACATACGGCCTTGTTGTGTTCATTTTCCAAGCTTAAATCAATCAGTTATTTCATGTTTGGTTCTGTTACTTCTTGACCTACATACAGGTTCCTCAGGAAACGAGTAACATGATTTGGTATTACCATCTCTTTGATGACTTGCCACATTTTGTTGTGATACATACAGTCAAAGGCTTTAGTGTAGTCAATAAGTAGGTGTAGGTGTCTTTCTGGGACTTCCCTCGCTTTCTCCATAATCCAGTGAATGTTGGCAATTTGTTCTCTAGATCCTCTGCCTCTTCAAAAACAGTCTGCTCTTCTGGTAATTCTTGGTTCACATATTGCTGAAGTTTAGCTTGCAGAATCTTAAGTGTGACCTTGCTAGTGTGTGAAGCGATTGCAGTTGTTCAGTAATTTGAACATTCTTTAGCATTGCCATTCTTTAGGATCGGGATGCAAACTGATCTTTTCCAATCAAGTGGCCACTGCTGAGTTTTCCAAGTTTGCTGGCATCTTGAGTACAACACTTTAACAGCATTATCTTTTAGGATTTGAAATAGCTCGGGTAGAATTCTGTCACTTCCACTAGTCTTATTGTTAGCACTGCTTTCTAAGGCACACTTACTTCATTCTCCAGGATGTTTGGCCTTAGATCAGTAACCATACCACTGTGGTTATCACTGATGTTAAGGTCTTTCTCGTATAGTTTCTCTGTATATTCTTTCTACCTCTTCTTAATCTCTTCTGCTTCTGTTAAGTCCCTATCATTTTTGTCTTTTCCCTTGATATCTCTAATTTTCTATCTAGGGAAGATAGCTAACATGTTAGACAACAGTAAGGATTTAAAGCAAAGGCTAGAATGTTGAGCTAAATCTAATGAGATGAAATTTAGTAGAAAAAAATGTAAAGTTTTATACTTTAACTCAAAGATGAATTTCCCAATTATAAAATTGTAGAATTTTAAGGAAATTTAATATCTAGAGAGTGGATGGAGGAGGATCACTAGCATGGTGAAGGTCCTTGACATTATGCCATATGAGGGTCAATTGAATGAATTAGATTGTTTAACCTGGAGAATACTTTAGGGAGGCATGAGAGCTATCATTAGACTCATTCTGTTTGACCCCGGAGGGGGCAGAATTAAGAGCAGTGGATGGCTGTTGTGAAGGGTTAAATTTAGGCTTAATGCAAGGAAAAGTTTTCTAGTTTCTAGAACTATTCCAAATGAAATGAACTCTGGCAGGTCGTAAGAATCCAACCTCTTTGGAGCTATTCAAGCAGAAAGTGGATGATCATTTGTCAGGGATGTTGTAGAAAGGGTAGGATGTTTGGTCTGGTATGGGTTGGAATAGATGATCTTTGAGGTTCCTTTTAATCCTGAACTTGTTCATTTTGCAGATTAGGAAATGGAAGCTCAGAGACGGGAAAGTGACTTGGTCTAGGTCATAGAGGTAGCAAGGAAAATAGCCATGATTTGAACCTGCAAATGTAGTATTCTGTCCACTACATGATAGGACGGTTGATTTTGTAATATCTTTGAAGATTGAATAGTATGTTCTTTAACTCTTGGAGAAACAGCATGATGTAATGGAAAGAACATTGAAATTAGAGTAATGAAACCTACTCTGACACTTACTAGTTGTGTGACTCTGGGCAGTTCACAACCCCCACACCCCTGTAAAATGAGGGTAATAAGGTTTGCATTATCTACCTTTCAGTAGGTCATTATGGGGAAATTTTTTTTGTAAACCTTAAAACATTATATAACTGTGAATTAGTTTCACAATGAATTATTAGATATAATAATTAGCAGTGAACAACAGCAATGACTACAAAAGGACACATAAGCTTCTGTCCTGCCCTGAGTCAGGCAATACATATCTAGTTCTAGTTCATCTGATTCTCCAATTTTCAGAGCTATTCTGGATTACCATTTTCTAGAGCTCTCCTTAGATTTCCAACTTCAACCTTCATACTGGCCTCCTCTGCTGTTTTAATTAACTCACTCAGTATCATGTCTATTCCCATTCCCAATCTTCCCTCCCCTTTATCCTGATTCATCCTTGTCTTTCACATACTTAGGTAGAATTTTTTTTTCATCCATTCTTTATTTTCCTTCCCATGAGTAAACTGGACAATAGGAAAATATTATCTAACTTAATTGAAAAGTTGTTTTGTTCTACATGAATATCTCTTAAGCTATTCAAAGGGAGAAAAAGGAAAGGCTCTCTTGGAAAAACCAAACCAAACCAAACCTCAAACTCTGATTTAGAACACTCCATCCTACCTTCTTTAATATCATTCACTATACTCTAGTTCCTTCTGCAATACCAACAACTGGATCAATCCTTTCTCTACCCACTTCTCAGTCATCATTCTCACAGATTTCCCCATTGATGATGATGATGCCCTGTCTGGGGCTTGATCAGTCCCAGAATCTGGTATAGAACTTACAAAGGGGTCCTTAATGGTCCTAGTTGGGCTACTAGGGAGAATAGACACAGAATTACAGGAAAGGAGAGAAAACCAAATTTCTTCCCTTAAAAAAGGACAGATAGGAACTCCATAGCTAATTAGTAGCACTGAAGAGGCAGAACAGTTCCCTTTCCCTGATAAACTGCAAAAAGAAAACTAAAGATTTTTGACCACAAACCTTAAATGAACCTATAATATTAAAGACAATAAGAGAAAGTTAAGAGTTTGCCATATAACAATAAGGAAAAGCAGAGTTATGCAGTAATTAGCAACTACTGAAGTTTGCTGTGAAAAAGCACCTCATTGTACTTAGGTATTTGAGTTACTTTGAACCTTGCTTTAAATTATGTAGCACTATGATTATAATTACTAATGATTAGTTGCATATGTATTGTGATCATTCTAACAAATATACGTTTGTTTCCATCTCCTCTTTTTCCGCTGTGTAGATGGCTAGGCCTGTCTCTTGGGAATGACCATAAGACTCATTTAGAAGATTCAGTGGTATTCCAGGGTTTGGTGTAGTCAGCATATCCCTAGCAGGTGGGAGCACCTATATATGTATATATGTATATATATATATATATATATATATGAATATATATATATATTCTATAGGAATCTGACCTCTCTCTCTCTCTCTCTCTCTCTCTCTCTCTCTCTCTATATATATATATATATTCTATAGGAATCTGACCTTCACACATCATTAAAGACATATATAACTGGAAAAGGAGGCAGACCTATGTGCAGTGAGAGTGACGGATGATAGATGGACAGCTTAAGTGGCAATCCACAAAATATTAAAAGAGCCCTGGAGAAGACCTCTATCATCTTGAGTGGATCCTCTATGGAGGATTTACAGAAAGACAAGGGCAAGAATCTTATAAAATAAGAGAATCTGAGGATCATTGTGTTCCATACTGGTGGAGGGAATGCCCGCACTGAAAAGATCACAGATCCACTGAAAGGAATTTGAAATACAATTCTAATAGTTATAAGATCATAGGGAATATTTTGGATCCCAAGATAGTTTATCCTCTATGCAACCTTTACTTGAGGAAAGTACAGCTGGTGGCAGTGACCCAGTTTACTGGCATAGTGCTTATAAAGAAATAATGTGCCTATAGGTCTGCTCTTGAATGCCCAAACAAATAAAGTGATGGCAAACTCTCTGGGCATCCACTAACCACAAAACAGAACTGGAGTAGAGCTGTTTGCAGCAGAAAGGGTTTTACAAGAAGATATCTAGGGATATGGGGATCTCCATCTTGGCATGTCACTCCTGTACTCCTTCCTACCCTAACAGTTGTTCCAAATTTATCTGAAAACTATAAAAAGTAATGGTAAAGTCAATTTGCTTTTACTAAAATAATGAGTTGAAAAAACTCTCACCAAAGAATCTCTTGCTGTTAATAGCCTTCCTTGTTGGTTCTTGAAACTTCCTTTCCTCTCCCTGTCCCACAAGAAATAAGTTTGCAGTGGAAATCAGACTAGATTTCCAATAGAACTCTAATTATCTAGGAGATTCAGGCAAAAAAAAAACTGGCTCCCAAATCACCTGCAGAATAAGTAGCTATTCCACCAGGATTTTCACAGGTGCTCCTTAGCATGGATGTCTTTCTTTCTTCTATGTTGCTTTTTAGATAGGTGACAAAGGCAGATAACAGGCAAATTTATTTCATGAGAGTGGCACACCTGGTTGAGGTCCACCATTTCTATGCCAGAGTTCTTAGTCCTGGAATTAACAGCTGCTCCAGCAGAACACAACTGGCTAATTCACCTACTACACACACTGGAAGTTGGCCTCATGGAATTACTTAAAGGCCTTGGTAGTTGAATTGGTCAGGTCTGTTTGCTCATATTAGTGGTGAAGAGGCAGAAGGAAACATTTGCTAGAATGAACAAAAGCAATTGACTTTTCTCCTCCTTCCATCAAAGCTGCAAACTGAGATCAAGCCCTCTTTTGAAGACTAAGTCTAGACTGAGATGGGAGAGTAAGAGGGTGGGTCTGGCTCAGAGTAATTCCAGAAAGTCTGGCCTGCCCCTGGCCCATTTCCTACTCACAGAACCCAAGGATCCTGGACCAATTCTAACAAGAAAAAGACATTTCCAAGCTCTTTGTATTTATATCATCAACACTTGGGACTATGGCTTGTTGATGGATTGAGATTTTGGTTTCCTTTAGTTACCAAGTTTTCTTTATTAGGAAACCAAGTTTCCTTTGGTTACCTAGACTGATCTTTGGCCAGCTCCAGAGCCAAAGCCATGCCCTCAGAGTCTTTCAGCTCTCCACACCAGAGATGACTAGGGACTAAGTGGCACATGTTGGCATAGAGATTGGTCAGAATAGCTTCAAATCCTGGAATGAGGAAATGGGGTGGTGGTCAGGATGGAGGGATGATGGGGAGACAATAGGTGATTTCAGTTCAATAATTTCTACTTTTGTGTTGGATGTCAGTCTCTATGCTTTCTAAGGGCCTGATTTGCTTTACATTCAAGGACCTCCTTGTTCTGGTTGCTTCCTCTCCCTGAGTTGCCCCACCATGAGTGCTGATAAGATGGTGGACCTTTCAGATTTTTAGCTGGATTGTTGCTGTAACTATGCCTTGGTGGGGGCCACTGAAGTACATCCAACTTACAATGGCCTGAAGCTTGCCAGTTTTATTCCTGACTGATCTGGGCTTTCAGCTCCTGGGGTTGACTTTAAGGCTTATGTTCTCCATTGGCACCCACCACAATCAAGATGAGTGTTGCTAATCCAACTCCCTCTAAGCTACCATCTAGGGGAATGTACACTCTGACAGACCAAACATAGATCAGATAGGACTCTCTTTCCCTCAGTTCACTCTTAGACACCCTTCTTAGCATGCTTATATAGAGCACTATTTGTTTGCCCTGCCAAAGTGTTTGGGCACCTGGATGCAACATGAAGATTCTAGAATCTCAGTATGGGAAGGCACTTTGGAGATTGTCTAGGTCCACTCTCATTCCTGAGGCAGGTTAAGAAGGGAGGCTGTGTGGCATAGGGGAAAGGGCTCTGATGCTGCAGCCAGAAGACCTGGGTTTGAATCTTGTCTTTGACATTTACCTGGGTGACTCTAAGCAAGTCACTTTACTAAGCAAGCTGGGCCCTAGCTTAACATATGGATGAATGTTAGTGGTATCATATGAATTTAGAAATATTATGGGCCAAATCATATCCTTTTCTGTATACCTGTTGCTTTGATTTGTCATATTTCTTTCTCTTTTTTCCCCTTCACTTTTTAGTGCTTATTGCCCAAGTTATGCTAGGTGGAACAGTGATAGGGACCTGGGCCTGGCCTAAGGAATACTTGTTCAAATATGGCCTCAGAAACTTACTAGCTGTGTGACTCTGGGTAAGCCACTTAATTGTTGTCTCCTTAGGTTTCCTCAGCTGTAAAATGGGGATCATACCAGTACCTACCCCCCAGGGTTGTTGAGAAGTTCAAATGAAATATTTGTAAAGTGCTTAGCATAGTTATTTGCACATAGTATGTACTTAATAAAAGTTTATTTCCTTCCTCCAATGCAACTTTACGTTTATGCTGTGTATTCTTTGAGTTTACTTATCTGTGTACATGTTGTTCATCCCCAACCCCCACCCAAGTAGAATATAAGTTTCTTGAGGGAAAAGTCTGTTTCATTTTTGTTTTCTGTATATCTATATATACGAGCTATACTATATACTACTATATATACTATATATATCTATGTATATATTAGCATATCACTTGGTCTATAGCAAGAGTTCAATAAACGTTTGCTGAATTCAGTCAACAGTTGATAAACAAACATGTATTAAGTGCCTACTATGTTCCAGCCACTGTGCCAAGCTCTGGAGATGAAGGGGGTGCAAAGAAAGACAAAGGACGGTCCCTGCTCTCAAGGAGCTCATTGTCTAATAAAGATAACAGGAAAACAAATATATAGAAACAAAATACTTACAGGATAAATTGGAGATAATCAACAAAGGGAAGGTTGTAACATTAAGAGGGGTTAGGAAAGGTTTCTTGTAGGTAGGATTTTAGCTGAGACTTTAAAGAAGTCAGGAAAGCCAGGAGGTATAGTGAGGAAGAAGAGCATTCTAGGCATGGGGTTCAGTCAATGAAAATACCCAAAGTAGGTAGATGGAGTATTTTATTTGAGGGACAGCAAGGAGACCAGTGTCATCGGATAGTAGAGTAAGTAGAATGGTACTCCTGTGTCAAAATCAGAATTGCGATTGTGGATGAATAAATAGCTATGTTGCTTGATGACTACACAGTTTAGGATTGAACATAGCCGAATGGAGAGGTATCACCCTGTCACCAATCTAACAAGGAAACCAAAGGATCTGAGGAATGTGAATTTAGGATTTAGAGCTGGAAGGGACATTACAGATCATCCATTTCAACCCCCTTATCTTGGACAAAGTTCAATGGTCTTTCCGATACCATGATGCTAACTAAACCATCCCGCAACATTTCAACTCACATAGTTAGCCAATCTTGGACATTCTAGAAAGAATCAATTTCATTGTATTACAGGATTTAGAGCTTAAAAGGTCTGTAGAGATTTATTTATTTTTATTTATTTATTACCAACCTTTATTTTATAGATAAAATCTGGATCATTGAAAGGAATATCTAAATTGATGAAATAAAATCCACTTGAGTGTTTTGAATATCCTTTATGCAACTAGTAAGAGCATAGGTAATCATCACATGTGATTATGCAGATTGCTAGATTTGACTGGATCTTTGATTTCATGAGTGTGGGGAGCTTCTTAAGAAAAATTTCCTCTTCTGATGTAGGTCAGCACTTTTCTGTGCCTTAATCATAGAGAGTTGTTTGGAGCACTGAGAAATTAAGTGACTTGCCCATAGGCACAGAGCTGGTTAGTGTCAGAGGCCAGATTTGAACCCAGGTCTTTCCTCATCTGAGGACAGTGCCTTGCCCACTATTCAAAGCTGCTTCACATTTATCTATCAAGTCAAACATAAGGAGCCTTTACTGGTTCTGGGAATCCTTGCTTCAACTCCCACTCATTCTGATGATTTGGGTACCCAAAATAAGCCTACATCTCCCCTTATGGAGTAGTATCCTTGAAATATCAGGGTATCTCTTGTTTGAACCCCTAATCTGGTATGTTCTCTCCAATTTTAACTGCTAGCAATCAGCATCCCAATTTCATTTAAGAAATTAGAATCAATTAGCTTTTATAAAGGAATATCTATCTTACATCTGGCATTTACATAGTGATTTGATGTTTGCAAATCACTTTATATGTTATTTCATTTATTTGGTCCTCAAAACAATTGTGTGATATAGGTTTATATCCCCATTTTTACAGATGAGATGACTGAGACTCAAAGATGTTAAGAGTGAATTGACAAGGGTTACACAGCTAGTAAGTGGCTGAGGCAAGGTTTGAACTCAGGTCTTCTCAACATCCATTTCGGCATTCTATCCATTATACTACTTAGCTGCCTTTTTACTGTAAAGATGTGGCAAGAACAGGCGTTACAAAGCATTATCCCCCCATGCCTGGAGGCATCTTCTTGTATACCACCTTGGTCCTAGGGGAGAGTGGGTTCAAACTTAAAGTAGTTTCTACAGAGCATTCACTTCACCAAATTCACTTCCAAATTTGGCTAGCCAATGGATGAATCACAGCAGCTTCCTTTTGGGTGACTTCCAGCTATTCTGCATCAAACAGGTTGCTCAGGACTTTGCTATTTAGCACATGGCTTCTGGAGAATTCTGGCTTAGACTCTGCCTCCTAGACTTTTGTTATCTTGCACATATATGAATGATGTGAAAACCACAATTTTTTTTTTTTGCATTGCAGGCAGTTCTTCAAGACCATACATTTCTAGGAGTTGTAATCAGTGAAGAAAGTTTGCACCCCTACAAGTGTATTTTCACACACATATAGGAAGATATTTTCAGGAAGATAGTTTGCACTTACTTTGATTGACACTGAAATTGTAGAATTAATATTGCTTGAACTTTCCAGGCTTGATAACACCTAGCAATAGCATTTATATTTGCAAAGGGTTAGTTTAATATCAGCTGGTCTGTATAAAATTTGTAGATTGAAGTTTTCTCTCTTAATTTTCATTTGGATTGACAATTTCCATTCATCCCTTCTAATATGACTGCTCAAATTGATATTTGTTTAGCACTGATATAATGCTGTATATTTAGAGACTTCTTAATGATCTCTAAGTCAGCTTGTGCTTGAGACAAAGGAATCCTGGATCTGGAGTAGGAGACGCAGTTAAATGGACTGTGTTCTCAAAGGGCTTAAACCTCAGAATTTATCAGAGGCTTCTAGTAGAGGAATTACTGGGCTGGATAAGAGGGTAAAAGCTTTTTATGAGCTGCTTGGCTCTATCTTTTCTCAGACCTTCCAACTTTTTAATCTTTTTCTTCCTGTTCACCCTTTGGTTACTCGATGTATTTAACCACTTATTTTGAGCAATTACCAATTATCCAGTAGGACAATACCATGCCATATTTAGGAGAATTTATTCTGTTTCCTCCTGGTTCACGGTCCCTGCTGCCCTCCCCCCCAAGAAGTAACTATTAACATTTCCACTGTATCAGACAATTGTTTATCACCCCACAATCTGTGTGAGGTGGGGCTTTTGCCTTTAGGTTGTTTTGATGTTTCCAAAATTTAAGACAAGGGAATCCCATCTTCATGTGCCCCTTCCCGCCTTCCTCTTTCTATTCCATCTTACTTCTTCTCAGGGTCATATTTCCCTCAGCTATTCCTTCCTAGACTCACCCTCTCCTGACTCCAGGTGCTAAATGCTGTCATGGAAAGGAGAAAAGGAATATTTGTTTAGAAACTCAGAATCCTAGGGGCCTGAGTTCTGGGCTCCATGGGCTCCATACTTAAGAAAGAATGTTGATAATTTGGAGACCATCCCAAGGAGAATAACTAGGAGGGGAAAGGCTTTTAGTCCATGTCATGAAAGGATGTGTTGAAGGAATGCCCCATATTTATCCTGGAGAAGAGAAGACTTGGAGGGTTCGTGACAACTATCTTCAAGAATTTGAAGGGTTGTTGTGTCTCTTTTGTTTGGCCCCAGAGGGAAGAACCAGGAATGTGGGTGAGAGTAGAAAAGAGACCAATTTGAGTTTGATATGAGGAAAAATCTTCCTTAGAGATTGAGCTGCCTAAAAGTGGAAAGGGCTGCCACAAGAGGATGTGAGCTCCCTCACCTTGTTGGTCTTCGAGCAGAGGCTGGGTGACTTCATTTGTGTACGTTCCTTTCATAAACGAGTTGGACAAGATGGCAATGGAGATCTCTTCCAGCTGTCAGATTCTGTGATTCTGTGATCTAGTCCAAGCTATGCCTGAACCAGAATCCCCTCTATAACAATACCAGATAAATGGTAATCTATCTGGCCTCTGCTTGGAGACCTCCACTGCGGAGCACCACCTCCTGAGGCAGCCCATTCCACTCTGGGAGAGCTCTAATGGTTGCAGAGTTTTTCCCAGCATCAAACTTTACACCTTCCACTCATTGATCTTTGTTTTGCCCTCTGAGGCAAAGCTGAACAATTCTTCTTCCCCAGTGACAGTACTTCAAAGACTTGAAGCTATTTGTGCTCTTCCACTGAAGTCTTCTTCAGACTCCAGATTCCCAGTTTCTCCAACCAATCCTCCTATGGTCTGCTTAGAGGCAGTTAAGTGGCACACTGGATAGATCATGGGACATAGAGTCAGGGAGACCTAAGTTCAAATCCTGCCCCAGACACTTAGTAGCTGTATGGCTCCGAGCAAATCACTCAACCTCTGTTTGCCTCAGTTTCCTCAACTATAAAATGATAATAATAGCACCCTACCTTCCAGGGTTATTGTGAAGATCAAGTGAATTAACCTGTGTAAAGCACTTCAAAAACCTTAAAGTCTTATATAAATGTTAGCTATTATGTGGTACAAATTTGAGGCTCTTCTCTATTATCTGATCAGCTTATTCATGTTAAAGTATTAGAGATTCAATTATCACTATCCTTTGCAGGAATGTTTACACTTTAAATAAAGCCTGGTTAGAGAGGGCAGTGATTTACCCAAAGATACTAATCTTAAATGGTAGAATTTCAGGCACTGTTAACGCCTGGGCAAGGGACAGGCTTTTAGTCAGAGGACTTTTCTGGCCTTTAGCTCCCAGAGTAGACCATTGACTGATGAACTGGCTGGTCAGCTCTGCGTATGGGTCTGTACACAGGAGAGGGGGTGAAAAGAGGTGATTTGGATCCAAAATGCAAGCTAATAAAGCGATCATTTTGAGACATGACAAATTACAGATACCAAAATTCTCATCCCCGAGGGCCTCAGGAAATTGACATCACTGTCCCAAAGCTATAAATGTAAAATCTTTTATTGCAGAGAAGAAGCAAGACCTGGTGGCTCAATAATTTGCCAGGAGAATGAACGGAGGAAGTGAGAAAGTTTAACTTAGGGATACATCTAGTTATCTTCACTATTCCCATGGGGCATTCCACATCCAAGGAAGGCGAAGAAAGATGGCATGCCTTGCTTGTCCAGGGAAAAGCCTTGCTGCAGATCCTCACAGTAGTCCCGCTGCTTTTATCTGTTCATAGTGATTCTATTAGTTAGGGCCATTGTTTCCCAGGGCAGGAGTTGTAAGAAGCAGCAACAGCAGAGGTGGTAATGATGGCAGTGGTAGTAGGAATAGGGTCCAGAAGAACTGGGTTTGAATCTTGTCGAGGACATTTAATACTAGCTATGCAGCTAAGAGACCCTGGTCAAGTCACATCATCTCTCTGGGATTCTGTTTCCTCATCTATAAAATAATGTGGTTGTACTTTATGACCTCAGGTCCCCTTTAGTTCTAAATCTTTGATCCTCTGATCATCACAAGTCAGGAACAGGACTTGAACCCAGGTCTTCCTGACTCTGAAATTGGCTCTCTACCCACTATGAGGCTTTGCCTCTCAATGACTATGATGAAGAATGGTTAGACCTGTGACAATAAGGAAAATAGTAATAATAGCTTCTTAAATTTACATGGCACTTTGCTTTCATGCCCATTATCTAATTCAAGCCTAATTCAAGAAAAATCTCGAGCGGTTAGGGAAGAGTTGATTAACTGTGCTTTAAAGAGAAGGAACCTTAGGGTGGATGAAATTGTGATTTGCTCAAAGTCGCACAATTAGTAAATGACAGTCATATCCCAATCTTTCAAGCCAGGAAAAACCCTTGATTTTTCTCACTCTTTATTGACTGGCCTCATAAATCACTTCTTATGAACCCATTCTACAGATTTGTTTCCTCCCTAGCCCTTTGCTTGAGACTGGCTATATTTATCAATCAATCAATAAGCATTAAATGCCTACCATTTTTGAGGCACTGTGTTAGGTGCTAGAAATATAAAAAAAAAAGTGAAATGGACCCTGCTCTCAAAGAGTTTATATTCTATCAGAGGAGATAATGTATATGTGTATAAATACATCGAGAATATGTTAAAAATAAATACAGATTGTTTTGGGAGGAGGTACTATCTGCTGGAGGCGGGGATGAGGAAAGGCTTCATCTAGAAAACAGTGCTTGACCTGAGTCTGGAAGGAAGGAATTCTACTCAATCAGTGAACACTTATTAACTACCTACTATATGACTGGTACTATGCTAAGCACTGGGGATACAAAATAAAAATAAAATTATCCCTGCCTTCAAGGAGCTTACAGTCTAAGGGGAAGCCAACATGTATATATATATATAACGTACATACACAATAGATACAAGGTAGTCTTGGATGGGGAGGCATTAATAGCTGGTGGAATCAGGACTCTCTGCAGAAAGTGGTACTTGAGCAGAATCTTGAAGGAAACCAGAGACTACAAGATGAGAAGGGAGAACATTCTCTGCATGGGCTAATCCAAAGGCACAGAGATGAGAGATGGAGAGTCAGGCGTGAGGAATAGTAAGAAAGCTAGTTTCACTAGACCATCAACTTCAGGAAAGGGAGGTTATTGGAGTAGTACAGGTGAAAGGTGATAAGGACCTGAACTAAGGTAGTGACTGTGTGTAAAATGAGAAAGTGTCAGATAGGAGAAAGCAAAGGTAGAAATGATGAGCTCTGGCAACTGATTGGATAGTAAGGTGAGGGAGAGTCAGGAATTGAGGATAATGCCAAAGTTGTGAATCTGGAAGACTGGAAAGATGGTGGTGCCCTTGGCAGAAATATGGAAGTTCAAAAGAAAGATAGACTTGGGGGTGGAACACAGTGAGTTTTGATTTGAATATGTTGAATTTGAGATGTGTATGGGCCATCCAGTTCAAAATGTCCAACAGGAAGTTGATGATGTGTGACTAGAGCTCATGAAAAAGCTGGATTTATAGATCTTGGAGTCAGCAGAATAGAGAAGACAAAAGAGAGTATATAGAGAGAAGAGGACCCAGTACAGTGTTGAGGTACTCTCACAAGAGGTACAATATGGATGATGAACCAGCAAAGAGGACTGAGAAGGCATGGCCAGATAGGCAGAAGGAAAACCAGGAAGGAAAAGCATCACAAAAGCATAGAGGAGAGACGGTAGTGAGAAGGAGGAGTGGCCAACAGTGTCAAACACTGTAGGCAGTTGGGGAAGGATGAAAATTGAAGGAAAGACCATCAGATTTGTCAATTAAGTCATTTGATAATTTTGGAGAAATTATGATAAAAAATGAAAAATTCAGTCTACAAATTAATTATCATATCTATACTAATTTGGTTTATTTTGTTCAAATAAATGGATATTGTTTTGGGCCAAGACTAGAATGCGTATTCTTTTCTGATACAATAAAACACTCAGGGTTTAAGTGTACAATCAAACTTTTACTACACGTAAAGTATTGTAAATACACATAGTCAGGGAGAGTGGAGGTGGTTCTCATGGTGCCAGAGGCTCCATTAGGCCTGAGCAGCCTTCTTGGAGCAAGTAAAGCTGTTCCTATCTCGTCTTCAAAGGAGCCCCTTCTATTGAGAGGGCCACCCACTTGACGGCCTGCTCTTGCACTAAAGACCATCCATCTAGGGCAGCAGTTCTCAAAGGGTGGTCCGAGAGCCCTGAGATGTCCAGGGAGACCCCAAAATCAAAACTATTTTTGTAATATTATTAAGACATTATTTGTCTATTAAAATACTCCTCCCTTTTTCAATTACGTATCAGGGTGAGACCAGATTTTCTTTATATAGTTAAACCAAAACAACATATCCCAACACACTGAGTAGAGAAGCAGATAAGAGAATCCAGCTGTCTTCTATTAAACTAGAGATTAAAGAGATTTGAAAAAAATGTAAATAATGCCACTCTCCTGTTATTTGAAAACATAGTTGTTTTTCATAAAAATGTATTATGTTAACATGTGATATGTTTATCATTTTAAATGATTAACAAATCTCTATTTAGAAATTTATCCATTTTAATTTCTAATATAGCAAATATTGGCATTTATAAAAGAAAAATGTAACCAAAAGTTCTTTGGGGAGTCCTCAATAATTTAAAGAGTGTAAAGGGGTTCTGAGACCAGAAGACTAGAGAGCTAATTGTGAATCTAGAGGGAAATATCTCATCCTCTGTACCCTTTATTTATCTCATTTCTGGCCTCCCACAGGGATTTTGTTACTACTCTCAGTAGCCTGGATCCACTAATGGACCTCAAATTCAGCAATGCCTAGCTTATATTTCCACAAGTTCATTCAAATTATAGGCTGTGGCTTGATTTAAAAATTAGAGGGGTGGTCTTTGGGAAAGAATGCCCCTATTTACCAAAGGGGCAGTTGTGTTCTCTGGGAGGGGGTGGACCTAAATTTATCTTGGTTTAAATAGAACAATTGAGTAGTCAGCATTTTTTTAAGTGAAAGGGAAGTGAATGAAAGAGACAAATGAGTCTAGTGTGGCATTCCCTGTGGACTACCTTCCTAAATCATTGGTCATAGGTTTGCAGGTTGGTTCCATGGCAAGTACCACCCTAGGGGGTGGCTTGCCTTTGCATCCCAAGAGCTTCACATAATGCGATGAACACAAGAGCTGTTTGATAAATGTATGTTGAATGAGCAGACAAAGGAATGGTGTGAAGATGCAGTTATTTTCATGAAAAAAAAGATGCATTGTGGAATGGTGGCCTTGGAGTCCAGAAGACTTGGATCAAAGTTGTATCTCTGACACATGCTGTCTGTGTGAGCCTGAGTCAGTCCCTTAACTTCTCATGCTCCAGACACCTCTGGAAGATACCAAGTTACAGAGCAGGTATTGATTTGTTTCTATAGAGACACTTTTTTTCACTGGCAGTTCCCTATAGAATTGAAACCACAGGTCCAGACCAAAAACTTGTGGAGAAATAGAATAAATATTTCCTCCATATGAACAAAAGAGTCTGGGTCATGGCCAGGGTGGGAGTTGTTCAAGCTATAGTAGCGAGGATGAAATGCAAACCTATGAAATGAAAACAGAAAAGAAGAGCTAGAGAGATTGTATGGAGATAAGAAGATGGTGAACGTATCATTTTAATCATGGAGAAAAACTGGAATAGAAGCTTTTATTATGAGCCACAACAGAATACAAGAATTAAAGGAAGGAGGAGCTGACAAGTGAGTCTAGTGTAGCATTCCCTCTGGGCTACTTTCCTAAATCATTCATTAGTCTTGGGTTTGCAGGTAAGTTCCACAGTAGGTACCTACTCACAGGATCAAGGTACTCTGTGGGACCATACTATAATTTACTATAATTTAAACTATGATGTACAAGTCCCTACTGGTGAGCTTACCTTTCACAGTCAGTCCATAGACACAATTTGTTCAAAGCAAAGACATTTACTAATATGGCATAATAAAAACAATGTCTACAAAACATAAATCTCTCCATAAATTCTCCCTATAAATCTGGGGCGAACTCTCCCATAAATAAACACAAACTTGGGGTGATACATTAGGGAATATATGTGACCAGGAAAACTCTGGTACTGCAAGGCCCTCTTTTCATGGTGGTCTCATGATGCTGCTCTTTGAAAGTAGCCTCTCTGCTGCAGGGGTCACTCATGCGGTCTCCCCAGGTTTGTTCATCAATGCAGCTCGACTCCTGATTGCCAGAGCTCTTTCCTTCTTTACTGACTCTCTGTTGCTATGGATCACACCCCGAGGGTTAATTCTACTATCTCTTTCTCAAGAGCTGGCAAATTAGCTTTTAAAAAAATTTAAAGAGGGCAGCTAGGTGGTGCAGTGGATAGAGCACTGGCCCTGAAGTCAGGAGGACCTGAGTTCAAATCTGGTCTCAGAACAAACACTTGACACGTACTAGCTGTGTGACCTTGGGCAAGTCACTTAACCCCAATTGCCTCACCAAAAAAAAAAAATTTAAGTCCCCCAAGAGTACTGTGCCAGCCAACGGCAAACTACCCTTCTAATTCCCCCAGGGAAGCTTCTTCACATCTCATAAAGGGATAACAGGGCATAGATGAGTCTTCACACTTTATTTTACACATTAACATCTCATTATTTCTGTCCTTTCTGTAATTTCATGAACTAGGGCTGGTGGACTTGGGGTGGGACAGGGAGGAGGAACGGAGAGTAACTTCCCTCTTGCAGTGTAAATGAAAGAGTTGAATGCTTTTTGAAACATAAGCCACTAATGCCTTCTGCAAGAGAGTTGATTGGGTATGTCCAAATCCAAATAACCTGAACTGTCCTGATTCTTTATCGTATAGTAAAGTTATGTATGCATCAAACTTCCCCCTTTCCTGGCCTGCTTTCTGTGTGCATAGGAGTGGGAAAAAGGATGCTGCTGGAGGTGAAGAAGAAGTGGGAGGTGCTGGGACCCAGCAGTGCAACCTTAGAAGCAGAAAGTTCCACCCTTTTGTGTGTCCTTGAGTGTGGATGGAGAGCCAAATCTCTCCAGGATAATTCAGCTGTCCAGAGGCAGAGGGCATCATCCCTACACTCTCTTTGCCTTAGTTTTTTTTTTCCCAACCCATAGGTTAGGGCTGCTGTCTATATTTTGTTCAGGCAGCATTCGTTTTTGGTGTGGAAGAGATGTCCACTATCAGTAGAGATGCTTTTCATTCATTTTGGTTTACAAGGGTGTTTTGAGGTCTTTGGAGTCCTTTGCTAAAAGGCCATGTATAAATATGGAAAGAGAGATTGCTCATTCTTCTTTTTCATTTACTCTCTTAAGAATAGAGTTCTGCTCTTCAGATAATGGATTCTTACTGGTTATTATTTTGCTCCTTCCAAAATGAATGAGAAAACATGCCCACATCTTTTCTCATACTGCCTATCTATGATAGAAGATTGCAGATTAAAAGGGAGAAAGGAATTTGGTCTGATCTACTCATTTTAAAGATGAGAAATCTTGGACCTGGAAAATTTAAGTGACTTGCTCCAAGGCCTGTATGCAGTAATTAGGCCCTAGATTATCTAGCTCCAAATTTAGCCTTCTTTTTTGCTGTTCTGATGGCATCCTTGAGGTCCAGCAATGGTTCATTTTGGTCTTCATATCCTCATCGCCTGACACATAGTTGTCACTTAATACATGCTTGTTGACTGAGTATGCTGTATGGGACCACTTTTCAGAGTTAAGACATGCTGTCTCTGTATGCAGAAACCAAAATGAACAATTGAAGCAGATGTCTGAATAATTCAGATTTCCCTCCAAATTCCCCCCCCCCCAAAATGGCTATATAATGTAAACATATCTCTACTCATCCCTTGGATTTCTTTCATAGAAATAAATGCCTAAACTCTTCTCTTTATTTTGTATGAATAGACATAGTGTAGGAACCAAGGTCTGTCAGTGTTTTCCTTTATAAGGAGTTTATTACAGGCAGTTTTGAAATTGCATAAGATGTGAAGGGGCCTTCTTGGCATTGGGTCTTGGGAATACTGAGTGAGGCTGCCCTCTGTCAGCTCTGCCTCTCTCCCTGCACTATGAGAAACCAGTGGGAAATGATACTTCAGGGTTCTGTTATCTGAATTAAGATTCACAATATTCCCAGAAGCAGCTGAATATTCTTAGAAAGATGGGTCTCCATTGTATCAGCATTCCCATGTCCTGCAATCTGAAAAATAACAGAGCCAATACAATGATAATGTTTGTTGGGAGTCACTAATTACAGGTACTGTAAAGCTGAAGGGGGGGAAAAGCTGTCTCAGAATGATGAGTTATCTATATTTTGTGTTTTCAGTATATTTCATTTTCTAGATTCCTTGAGTCTTCTTCAGCCACTCAAGTACATGTAATATGGCTGAATACAACCATGAATCCTGAAGCTTCTCATTCTGGAAAAGGCCTTGTGTCTCTTCTAAGTAATTTGGGTTGCTGTGTTCTGTTTCTGAGAATACACACAAATTATGTGGTTAAGACTTACTGGTTAACTCAAATAACCTTTCTTTTGGTCTAGGGCTGTGTTGAGATGACTGGAAAACAATGACAACAACCCAACAATCCAAAATAGCACAGCCTAGGAGATTTGGCATTTTAGTTTTCTTACAAATTGGGTGAGATTGCTTCCTGATTGATCCAATCAACCACCCAAATCGATAGGGTTGGATAACCTTCATCAATCTGGCTTGACAAATTGCCATGAGGCCAGGTCACCAGAGAGAATTTTTTTCATGTGTAGCAGGCCAGTTGATCAAATTAGTGGTGCCATGAAAGTGATTTCTTCGGACTCATTAGGCCTTAAGCATATCACATGGTATTTGGTTGAATTAGCTGCTGTTAGGGGATGTTCATGTTGAGTCTGATTGTGATGGACCCACTCAATCCACTTTTTTCTCAGAAGCTTGGGTTTATTACTGAGGCATATCCACCTCACAACAAATCAAAGTTTACTGAGGTTAGCCAACCTTGTCCTTGGTCATATAGATACTTTTGTATTTCAAAAGATCCATGAT
The DNA here is from genome assembly GCF_900497805.2 of Vombatus ursinus. NCBI lineage: Eukaryota > Metazoa > Chordata > Mammalia > Diprotodontia > Vombatidae > Vombatus > Vombatus ursinus. The sequence continues at coordinate 13,967,721 of NW_020948840.1, forward strand.
TTTTTTTTTTATCAATATGAGCATTCCTGTAGTCTTTATAAAGACTGGAGTCCTTATCCCAACCCCTGTTTATACTGTTAAGTTGGGTCCCCAGAGACCAAAGCTGGTTTCCCCTTCAGGGTTTCAGGTTCCTCCCTAAAGGAGGAGGGGGGGGGCATTTTTTCATGTTATTAGCTTGAATTCCCATTCAAATTTGTTTCTTCAATATCCATTGCCGTTTTTGTCTTCAACATCATCTAATCAGTCCCAGCTAATAACCAGCTAATATGTCCTCATTATTTTTGATACCATTGATTAGCACCCTGATATTTAACTAATTAATATCAATTAGCTTTAACAAAGGGATTTTTACAGAGAAGGTAAAGGAGGACAGAGGTTGCAAACACATCCCTCTGAACCTGGTGTCTCACTCTTCCTTATACCACTTTGGCTCCTGGGGAGAGTTGGCTCCATGTTAGGGCATTTGCTACAAAATTTTCACTCCACCAAGTTTATTTCCAAATATGGCACAGCCCAATACTTGAACAGCTCCCTCGCTTGAAGGACATCATGTATTTCTGTCATTTTTATTCAATGTTGGACTAGATCCTACAGATCATGTCTTGGGGCTGTTACATTTGAAAATTCAGAAAAACTGAGAGACAATGACCTAAGCATGATAACTTTATTAATTAGGTTAGCGATAACTGATAAATCAGGACAATGGCCTCTCTCAGTGACCACAGACCCTGAGGTAGGACTAACTAGCCTTCATACAGTTTGGGGAAGTATAGGAGAACAAAGAATAGGGTTAGGTAGGTGGAGAAGACAATGCAATTGGCTACAGGGCTGTGGTTGTGAAGACAACATTACACCCAGGTGAGGCTAGCAACCACCTCTTCTGTCATAAAAGAATGCTTGATTGATTTATAGGATCCATCTGTATCCTGAGGCAGTTGATAGTGGACCAGGGATAGCAGACTCCCTGGCTCTTAGGAGGGAGATAGGACCCTCCTCAATTGTACAAGGATAGGAAAGCATAGACAATATATCTTTTAGAGCTAACTTCAGGACCTAAAGATAACACCAGATGTCTTGGTATTTTCCCAGGAGCTGAAAGTATGATAGATAACAGTTTCTCCCATTAATTATAACTTTAAACTAACTTAGAGGGAAGCCAAACTCTTGTGATTAAGAAATGTTTATTCTATGGGTTCACCTGCAAGGTTAGAGATAATGGACCAAGGATACAGTTCTGCACAGGCCTTGACTTGTATGGATTCTTATCACCTGGACCTCTGGTCCTTTGACCTTTTTACTAGTTCATTCTGTCTCTAATACTCCATCACCTCAGGGCAGGTAAGAACACATAACAGGGCCAGATGTGACATTGGAGCCATGTAGGTAAGGGGTTTCTCCACCTACAGGCTTAAAGTATTTTGTTTTCCTAATGTGAACACAACTAGGAAACAAGACAAGTCTTGGTAATATTTTGTGTGCACACTCAGTTCTGACTTGGCAACCAGCCTCTCTTTGACACACAATAGATAGACAAGAACTAGTCATAGAATATTCTGAAGTGGAGTGCAGGTCTTCCACTACTCTTACCTTGAAGAAGGTTCACCAAACATGTATGTGCTACCCGCAACTGGGTCCTTATTGGCTTTCCCCTGTTACATTCCCATCATGCCTGCAAATATGCTCTTTTTTTTTTTTTAGCGAGTCAAATGCAGTTAAGTGATTTGCCCAGAGTCACACAGCTAGTGAGTTTTTATGTGTCTTGAGGCTGGATTTGAACTCAGGTCCTCCTGACTCCAGAGCCGGTGCTCTATCCACTGCGCCATCTAGCTGCCCCCAAATATGCTCTATTTTAGTTGATAGTTTCACAGGTTGAGCTTCACATTTTACTAGTTAAAACTTGTCATCATATGGTATCGAACTTAATGGCGTGCAGTCTTTCCTGCACTTGGCCAGTCTGGTTCTTGGAGGAGTTTTTGTACTGTGAAAGTGACACCAGGTTTTTGAAGGTAAGGTTACTTGTCACTTAACCCCAACCTGCATAAAACTGGAGAAAGAAATGGAAAGCCACTTCAACATCCTTGCCAAGAAAACCTCATGGACAGTTGTTCCTTAGGATCACAAAGAGTCAGAAATGACTGAACAAAAACAAGAATTTATTTATATTACATTTCTCACTGTCCTTCACTCCACCTATCCAATGAGTTGTCAAGTCTTGATAATTTTACCTTTTCAATACCTTTCACATCCACCACCTTCTATCTTCTCACATAGCTACCATCCTATTTCAGGCCCTCAGCACCCCCTGGACAATGGCCATTCTTGCCTAATTGTTTTCTTTGCCTGACTTTGTCCCTCTTGCTAATCTATTCTCCACGAAGTTGCTGGAGTGATTTTCCTAAAATATTGATCTGACTGTGCCATGGGATCACAGATCTAGAGTTGGAAGGGACCTTAAGGACATTATAGTCCAATCTTCACATTTTACAGATGAGGAAACTGAGCCTAGAGAGATAAAGAGATGAAGTTACTTGCCCAAGGTCACACTTATGCAGTAAGGTGCAGACCTAGGATTTGATCTCAGGTCCTCTAAGTTTCACATTCTTTCTACTCTACTCTAGGGTCTCCAGTGGCTCTAGGATTGTACACAAACTTATTTATTTGGCATGAAAAGCCTTTGACAATGGGCCTTCTTGCTACCATATGACAGTCCATCTCCTGTCTCCCTGCTTTTGAACAAGCTGTCCCCCATCCCTGGAATATACCCTCCTCACCTTTGCTTAGAAGAATCCCTGCTTTCCTTCCAAGCTCAGCTGAAGTGTCATCTTGAAGTGCCATCCATGAGGTCCTTCTTGATATCCCTCCCCAACTGCTAGCGCTTCCCCAATGACTATATTTATTTTATATGATATTGTGTCTAACCTAGTAAAATGTAAGTTCACTGAGGGCAGGGACTACTTCATTTTTATCTTTATATCTCCAATGCCTAACACATAGTAAGTGCTTAATAAATGCTTATTGAGTGATAATGTTATTTGATCCTCACAACAAACTGTGGTGTTAAATACTCTTGTTATCCCCATTTTATTGATAAGGAAACTGAGTCTCAGAAAAGTTAAGTGACTTTCCTAGGGTCTCACAACTAATGAGTGTCTATGGTGGGATTTGAACCTAGGACTTCTTGACTCTTAAGTCCATTACTTTATCTGCTATGCCATGCTGATTCTCTCTTTACCTTTTTTTGTCCTCATCTGTGAAATGAAAAAATTGATCTGTGTGAATGCTTAAATACCTTCTAGTTTTGGCACCTGAAAGTGTTCTCCCCCTCAACTTTTCCTAGGGAATTTTGTTTTGGATCAATGATGCTCTATCATGCTTTATATTTTTTGTAGCATCAGTGATTCATAGCTCCCATACTTCCCACTAGAATGTAAGCTTCTTGAGGGCAGAATCTGTATCTTATATTATTTGTATAACCCCTTGTGCATAACAGATACTTTTTGTACATATAATAATAAATATTGTTGAATATGTATGATAGATCTTGGACATTATTTAAAAAAAACCTTTTGTCCTTAGAATTAAATCAGTGGCTATATGTGCTACCAGGAGACCAAAGCTTTTTAACTTAAAATCTGAATGAGTCCTCAAACTAACTTAAGTGAGTCAAAATGACCTCTATACAACCAGGATTTTTTTTCTGCTCTAGCATAAGGAAATGATGACGAAATTTACACACAGTTTTACTTTCCTATTCACTTGTTCTGTTTTCCCTGATTGTTTCCTACTGCCACTATAGCAACTTGTTTAGAAAGTTGTATCGCTGATACCTTCTATGTCCCTGGGTAGGGGTTGGGGTAGGAACAGGCACAGATCATTGCCAGGGAAGGATAATTGGTGTGGGTTGAACCCTTGTTTGTCTTGGTGTAACCCATAGCAGCTCTGAGGATCTGTTTCTTATCCTCCATTCTCCAGGCTAGTCTCAGATTCCAGAGTAGGATGATTTCTCCCCATTAAGGTTCTAGGGGTACCCCTGAGAAGTTGGAGATAACTTTCTAATGCCATCAGCTCCTACCAGTACGCTTCCCCAAAAGATTATCAGTGAATTTAGTCAGATAACTTTAAAGTAGCTTTTATGAGAAAATGGGAGGTTCAGCACCTTCCAGACCCTTCAAAGCTTGCAAGGTCTTCCTCGGGCCAAAGTGGTGGTAGCAGAAGGATATCCACGGTGAAGCTGGAGCCAAGACCTCTTTTCTTTTCCCCAAGGCAGTTTTCAAGGATGCCCAAGGCATCCTCAGGAGTTTACTGAAACTTTGTTCTCCAGCTTGCTGTTTTGAACTACTTGCTAGATCTCTCTGATTCCAGCCAACTTTATGCTTTTATGTAAGACCCAGAGGATAGGAGAAATCTTTCAGCCACTGTCTGGCTTTCATCCGCTGGCCTTCAAAGACTTTCCCTACTTATTCCTAAGTCTACATTTGTTTAGGATTGTACACAATTTCAGAAAATTACATTTTTTTCATCACACACTGTCTCAGGAAAGTACTTTCTAAGATCTGTAAAACACCATGTAAATGGGAAAATTTGAAATTGTATGAGATCTGAAAGGGTGTACATTTGTGAGTTACTGTTATTTTTCTACATTTTGTAAAAAAAATGTTATTTATTTTTGTCTTTATCTTGATAATTTTTTTGATCTTTACACCACTTTCATTTCTAAATATACCTCTCTCCTCCACCTCTTCCACCCAAGGATCCATCTCTTATAGCAAAGAATAAAAAAGAAAGATTATTAGAAATGTTTATCAAAACTAATCAATGCATCAATCAGTCTATGCTGTGTTCCACATACACAGTCTCTCATTTCTGCGAAGAAGGGGAAGAATATTCTCATCTCTCTTCTCTGGAGCCAGGCTTGGTCATCATAATGCTTGAGTTTCTTTCCATTTGTATTGTTGTTGTCATTGTGTTGATTGTTTTCCTGGTTCTGTTTACTTCACTTTGTATTGGTTCATACAGAATTTCCAGGCTTCTATATTCATTCATATTTACTGTTTCTTATAGTACAGTGATAATCTTCTATTACATTCCTATGCCATCATTTGTCTAGCTATTCCCTCAATCAACGGGCACCTGGTTTATTTCCATCTCTTTGTTATTACAAGTAGTACTGCTACAGAGATTTTGGTAGATAAAGGATCTTTCTTTTAACCTTTGACCTCTTTGGAGTTCATGCCCAGCCATGAGATCTCTGGGTCAAAAGGTATGGATGTTGTAGTCACCTTTTTAGAATTATCCCAATTTTTCTTTCTTTCTTTCTTTTTTTTACTAGAAGGAGTGGATTTATTCATAGCTCCACCTGCAAGATACTGGTATGCCTGTCTAGGAAAGGCTCTTTATAAGAGGGAAAGTGATATAATTGAGTTACATTCTACAAATATTTAAAAGTACTTATTATGTGTAATATACTTAATGTCTTTGGAGAAGATACAAAGATAAATAAAACAATATCTCTCTCAAGTAGTTTATAATCTAGGAGACCCATATATAGATCCTCACACTATAAATTAAATGTAATAAATATATGAGGACAATAAAATGTGGAGAGAGCAGATAATGATAGCTAACATTTATATAGCATTTAGGTCTTGAAAGGGGCAGCTAAGTGGTGCAGTGGATAGAGGGCCTGGCCTGGAGTCAGGAAGACCTGAGTTCAAATTCAGCCTCAGACACTAGCTGTGTGACCCCAGGCAAATCACTTAACTCTGTTTGCTTCAGTTTCCTCATCTGCAACATGAGCTGGAGAAGGAAATGATAAACCACTCCAGTATCTTTGCCAAGAAAACCACAAATGAGGTCATGAAGAGTTGGAAATGACTGAAATGATAGAACAGCAACAAGTCAGGGCTTGAAAACCTTCTCAGATACTATCTGTTAGGTGGAGAGTTTCCTTTTGCACCAGGGAAGGTTTTGTACAGAACGTGGCATTTGAAACTTTATCTGGTTGCTTTGACTTTTTTTTTTATGTTGTTTTTACAACTTGTCTTTGCTTCTCTTTTCAAATTTTCCCTAGGACATTCATTTATGCCTTCCTCACCAGAGGAAGGCCCTTTCCACTAGAAATGTTTATTCATGCCCTTATCTTCTGTACCCTGAATGGCTTCTTTCAAGGATACTATTTAATTTACTGTGCTGAATACCCTGATGAATGGTTCACTGATGTCCGATTTACTTCAGGTAATTACCAACTTTAATCCAGTTCCCTTTTGTAATTCATTGTTTGTCACGTGCTTCTTCCTGCTCTTGGCCACCATGCACCAGTAATACACTGTCTTCTGGGTTGCCTTGCTGTTTAATTCTTTGAAGACTGTAGTGATCCATGACTTGCAGCCTTACAACTCCAGAAGAATTGGGCTGTTAAAAAGATGGGCCTTTGTTCTGGGAGAAACTGGAGGTTGGAAAAAGAATTTTGCCATTTCCCAAAATCAATCAAGTTGCTGTCCTTCTCCTTCTGTTCATTTATGGGCCCAAGCTATAGCTCCTTTGTGGTGTCTGTCCCAAATATCTATCTCTCCATCTAGATACATAATAACCTCAGATGGGGAGGTGCCTATCTATAGATACAGATAGATATTAATATCTATCTATATAATAGATATCTACATTTATATTATAGACATAGATAACTATCTCTTTATTATGGATATATTATGTAGAAATAATATAGGTACAAAGATAGTTACCTATATCTGTTATAGATATCAATATCTCTAGAGATACATTTATCTATATTATAGATCTATATCTATATCAATACCTATATTATAAATATAAATGTCTATAGAGATACTGTTATTTCTTGAGATATTGATATCTATAACATCTCTACATATTTTGTTTTACTAACCTCATACCTCCATAGATATATCTTTGTAACTATAGATATATAAGGATATAGTTACATAGATAGCTCTAGATATATTATCTCTATATAATATATGTGATGCAATATAATGTACATATATAAATATGTATATATACATATGTGTATGTACATACATACATATATAAATGTATATGTGTATGTTTTGTATACATATACATGTGTGTATGTATTTGTAAATAGAACAAGTACTCTGGCCTTACTCTCTGTGAGTCATGGTTGCCTAGTGTCTTTTGAAAACACCGTTAGCTCCCTCTAAGCAGTCAATCAAAAAGGCCCTTCTTCATTCCTTAATAAGCAGATTGAAACCAGTTACAAAATACCTACATGTGTTCCAAAGTCTTGCCAACATACTTCTTTACATGTCATCATGTATATCCAGAAGTAGGTGCTCCAAACTCTTTCCTTTTCCTTCCGACCTTCTTTCCTTCCTTCCTTTCTTCTTCCCTCCCTCCTTCCTTCCTTTTCCCCTATCTTCCTTCCTTTCTTCCTCTTTCTATCTATCCACACATCCACATGTATACATAAACTAAGTAGATAAGGAACACCTATTGCCTGAATTATGATTTGCAGTTCGATAGACAACCTATAGAACTCATCTATCAGTATATACATATATGCGTACAAGCTAGGGCACGCATATCCACATATATGTATGTATGTATGTATGTATATATACTAATGGATGCATACTATAGGTTTGCTCATTGAACTTCATATCATAGTGTTGGCAATAAATGGTATTCTTCATCTGCTTGGTTTCAGATGAGAAAAAAGAAGATGGACTGGTCGTGAGGCAAGAGTGAGGCATAACCTATGTATAGCCTATGTGCTCCGTTAGTATTCTCATAATATCAAAAGAAAGTGAGAAAGGAGTGATCCCCCCATCCCCATGGCAAAACTACAGGTAGGCATAGATACTTGTTACACTGCATAGGCAGGTATGAATGAACTGTCATCTGTATCACTGGATGGAGTACACACATTGATGAGATCACACGTCTTTTTAATTATATGAGTATAAAATTAGAGACTTATCTGTAAGAACCAGTGTGCCACCAGAACCTTTAAGGAATCTGCTCTTATTGGAAGTTGTGTTAAAGTTTGGTTAAACTCAAGCATCAGTTCAGATTTATTGGACCAAGGATTTATAGGTATTATGGAGCTCATGACAACAAGTATGCCAGTGGCATACTTTAGTTTCTGCCAAAGTTTTGCAGGATGGGTGAGTGTGTTGAAAGGGAAGGCACAGACTGTTACTGTTTGATAGACAGTATAGATTGGATAGAAGCATTGGTTGAGAAAGATTTGACCTTAGGCACAGAAATGGCTCAGAAACAGAATCATAGCATTGTAATTTAGAGCTGGAAATGACTTTTGAGAGAATTTTGTTTAAGCCCTTCATTTCATAGATACAGATGACTGGCTTGAGGTCACAATGGTGACCTGATTCCTAGCCCAGTGCAACTTTGGATCATGGAGTTATATATTTAGAGATGGAAGGAGCCTTAAAGTTCATCTAGTTCACCCTCACTGTTTTACAGATGAGGAAATAGAGGCCCAGAGTAGTTGAGCAACTTGCCCAAGGTCACACAGGTGGTCTTTGAATCCAGGTCTTCTGACATTACTTGTGGCAAAGACTGTAAGGAAAAGGGAAGGAAATGCAGATATTTCCTTGCCTTCCCAAATCTCTTCCCATCCTTCTATTTACTGACATGCAATGGAGTACCAGTGTTGTAGGCGTAGGCATATCTAGTTGTTTTTGTTAAGCTGTCTTTTCTTACAGCCTGATGAAACTTTTCCTTATATCAGCACAGTGAAGGTATTGGGAGAGGTGAAGTCGAAGATGTTTGGGATTTGCAGTGTCGGCTTAGGGACGCTTTTCTTACTTTGGTGTTTCCCAAACTAACCTGCCCCCCCCCCCCAAATATTTTTAGCTTTCCTTGAAATAGCTGATACTCATTTAGGGGATATTGTGATATGAGTTTGTTTTGTTCTGTTTTTTGATTCAGAGCCATGATTTCATTGTTGTTAGGAGATCCCACTGCAGAAACTTCCTTCACCAGAGGAAGTTGCCACTTTGCAGTTTATAATCTTAGAAAGCCACCCTAAAACACTAAAAAGTTAAATGACTTGCTGAGGGTCACACAACCAGTAGGTGTGAGAAGCAAGATTTGAATTCAGGTCTTTCTGGCTCCAAGGCTGACTTTCTACTCACATATCATATGTCTTCTTGACATTGAATTGTCTGGGGATGAAAGGGTAGTCAGAGAAAATATTGGAACAAAATAGAGGAGGTTGAATTCTCTTTTGTTCTGAAAAATTGCCACACATAATAAGTCTTTTTAGACATGCTTACTTTCATATTTAATATCTGGAAGTGAAAAATATCAGAGAATGAAAGCAGCATTTAGAAGTGCCTGTCTTCTATTCAGGAAGTCCTGGGTTTGAATCCAGCCTCAGACTTTTTACTTTCTCTGTAATTTTGAACAAGTCACTTGAGGCCTCTATCTGTCAGTTTCCTCATCTATAGACTGGGACTAATTATACCTGCAGTACTTGTCTCACAAGGTTGGTCTGGAGGCTCAAATGAGATAATGTGTGTAAGGTGTTTTGCCAACTTTAAAGTGGGACATAAATGATTGTAAATAAATGAGCCCCAGGTCTTCTAAAGGCACTGATTGGCTAACTGCTGCTTTCTTGAATCATTCTTTTTATCTGGCCATTATAGCAATGCAGGGCATCTCAAAATACAGGGCCTGGGACAACAGCCCTGATTTGGTATTCCCTGGGGTTGGCTCTGGTCATAGAGGTTAACTGGGATTTAGATGTTTTTCTGCAATTATTTAACTAATGTACACAATTTGAAGATCAGAACATCTTGAATTTTCTACCTATTATTTGTTTTCTTTGCTTAGGTATCCTTTTATTTTTCTTGGGAATGGCAATCAACATTCACAGTGACTATTTATTGCGCCAGCTCAGAAAGCCTGGAGAAATCTCCTATAAGATTCCACAAGGTAAAAATGATCATTTATTTCCTGTCCTCATTCCTAAGATTTTTGAGACACATATTAATTAGTTAATTCATTATCAGCCAGTCAGTCATTCAACAAACATCTATTAAGTGTCTACCATGTACAAAACATTGTGTTTGGTGTTGGAGTAGTTAGGTAAAGAAGACATAGCCTTTTTCATCAAGGAACTTATATCCCAGTGTAGTTGTGAGTAGATTAAATACATTACCAATTAGAATACAAAATGGACCTAAGGGTAGATCAAATGGCTGTGAGGTTAGATAAGCAAGGATTCACTTCTAGGTGAGGGGATTGAGAAAGATTTTCTGAAAGAGGAAGTTCTTGAGTTGGTCCTCCAAAGTGTGGTTTCAGCAGGTGGAGATGGGGCAGAGGGTTGGGCCGGGACAGGTTCAGGTATTTTAGGGATTAGTGTGAGCAAAGACAGGGAAACAGAAAGTTGGGGCAGGAGAGGATAGTGAGTAAGGCAGTTTGGCCTGAGTTTCTAAGGCACAAGAGGGAATAGCAGCATGAAGTCAATCTAGAAAAGCATACCAGAAGCAGGCCTCATTCAGACTTTTTTGATGCCCCATGCAAGGGGAATATCAGCTCTTCATAACTGTGCCTTTTTCATATACCATGTTCTCTATTCCCAGACACACACACTCCTGAGTCACTGTCCAGTTTTCCAGGGCAGTGGGCTGGCCCTGGTTGGACTTTGACTTTGGCAACATTCCTTTTTTTCTTTTTTTTTGACAGCTCAAACATCATGATATAGTAGGAAGAGAACCAGATTTCAAGTCAGGGAGCCCTGGGAAGCATCTGGTGGTACAATGGATAGAACACTGGGCCTGGAGTCAGGAAGATCTGAGTTTAGATCTGGTCTTAAACACTTATTAGCTGCATGACCCTGGAAAAGTCACTTAACCCTGTTTGCCTCAGTTCCTCATGCATAAAACGAGCTGGAGAAGGAAATGGCAAACCACTCCAGTATCTCAGCCAAGAAAAGCCTGGAGTCACAAAGAGTCAAACACAACTGAAAAATGACTGCACAACAAAGTCACTTACCTCTCTGAGCCTCAGTTTCCTATCTGTAAAATGGAGATAATAATATCATCTTCTTCTTTAGGCTGTTGTAAGAACTGAATGAGATATTTTGTCTTTCAGTCGCATCCACTTCTGCTGTCTTTGTGTTTCTGAATAACTGAAAGATAAACATCATGTTTCATAGACATTGGCCCAGTAAGTTAAAGACAAGAAAAAAACCAGAAAAAACTATAAATGGCCTGATTTCAAAAGGTTGTGGTTATTGTTAGAGGAGCATTTGAACACAAAAGTGTCCTTTCTCATGATTCCAGAAAGAAAGGCCTTGCTTGGGGTGCAACTTTCCAAGTCTTGGGCCTGGTAGAGAACCTGTGTGTAGATCACTTTGACTAGGTTTAAATTGTTTGTTGACTTTTAGTCACAGCTGGAACTCAAGAATGTTTCCACATTATACAATGATAACAGGAATATAGTCGGTCTTCTTCCATGAGAAAACCAAACATTCAAAATCAATAGAAGCATAAGTCCTGTAGAGGGAGGGTAAACTCATCTTTTTCACATTAAGCTTGCATAGATCAAATTTTCTTCCAGCAGGGGATTGTAAATGTCAAAACAGCACCTAATGATGCTTTATCTTTTCATGTTAAATTTTATTTTCATAACTTGAATGTCACGTATTTAAAAAACCATATGACTAGCTGGGCTACTATTTTGTAATAGACTCCTTTGCAGTTTTTGACTGTAGGATAGAGGTAGGGAGGGAAGAGGAGGCCTGACATAGTACAGTGGTAGAGTCACAGAATGGTCTTAGAAAGAGGCAGAAATCCTGGGTCCTAGACTGCTCTCAGCCATGGACCAACTATATGACCTTGGTCAAGTTATCTCACCAGCCTGAACCTCAGTTTCCTGTAAAATGGGAATAATCATGGTTGTATTTCTGTCCTTCTCTGGGTTGTGAGGAAAGTATTTAATACACTATGAAATACTATGCAAACTCTTCTGCAGCTTAGTGTTGTTATATTAAGAGACATATTTATCACAATCCTGAAGAAAATGGCAGAAAGGGAAATTAAAGCAGGGCTGGATAAACTCCACAAAAAAGGCAGGCAAATTCTCGTAATGACAGGCCATTAGGCAAAATTTCCAAGGGTAGTAGTTGCTTCTTTCTTATCTAAGCTATATATCTATATTTATATCTATACCCATATCCACATCTATCTGTATCTATACCTATACCTATATGTATATCTATACCTATATCTATAGTTATCTCTATCTTGATCTCTATCTAGAATCATCTATATTTTCAGGTTAAAACACATTCCCATTTGTATGTACACATTTGCATATCGTATATACATTTATTTATACAGATAACCTACGTATAACTGTACACGTTTTATTGATGTTCTTTAGAAAACACTATTGTCACTTCCCAATAATATCCGCATCCCTTAGAACCCTTTGTCGTAGCAAAGTATTCAAGCAAACCAAACCAAAACTCTGATCATGTCTGGCAGTGTATGCCTTGTTCTACACCTGTAGTCCATCACTTCTCTGAGGAAAGGACGGAAGCATGTTTCATCATGAGGGACCTGGAGTTAAGATAGATTTTCCCATTGACCAGAGTTCTGATGCCTTTCATTGTTGTTTTCATTTATATTATAGTGGTCATTGTGTTAATTGTTCTCTTGGTTCATGCAAGCATTCCCATTTTTTCTTGAATAATAATAATAATAATAATAATAAAAACAATAATAGCTAGCATTTCTATGCTTTTAAGGTTTGCAAAACACTTTATATATATTATCTTAATTAAGATAATGAATTCATATTTTTATTTATTTTTAAAAATTAATTAATTTTTAGTTTTCAACATTCACTTCCATAAGATTTTGAGTTTTAAATTTCTCCTCCTCTCTCTCTTTCCCCCTCCCCAAGACAGTGTGAAATCTGATATAGGCTCTACTTACACATTCACATTAAGCATATTTTCACATTAGTCATGATGTATGGAAGAATTAGAACTAATGGGAGGAACCAAGAGATAGAAGAAACAAAACAAAGCAACAGAAGAAAAGGAGAGCAAATAGTATGCTTCAATGTGCATTCAGACTCCATAGTTCTTTCTCTGTATGTAGACAGCATTTTCCATCGTGAGTCTTTTGGAATTGTCTTAGATCTTTGCATTGTGGAGAAGAGTTAAGTCTGTCAAAGTTAGTCATTGCACAATGTGGCTGTTACTGTATACAATGTTCTCCTGGTTTATTTGTTATTTCTTGTGGTGCAGTTATATTCAAATACATTCATTTGCCACAATTTGATCAGTTATTACCCAACTGGTGATCATCCATTTTGTTTCTAGTTTTGTTTTTTGTTTTTTGCTCCTGCAAAAAGTTTTACTGTGAGTATTTTTGATTATATGGATGCTTTCCTTCTAACACTGTGTGTGTATATGTATATGTATGTGTGTATGTGTATGTATCTCTCTCTGTGTCTCTCTCACTTTCTTTGTCTCTCTCACTTTCTCTGTCTGTCTCTGTCTCTGTCTGTTTCTCTGTGTGTGTGTGTGTGTGTGTGTGTGTGTGTGTGTGTGTGTGTGTGT